>NW_006911908.1:372560-670780 GCF_000338995.1 Bipolaris sorokiniana ND90Pr | reverse complement strand
CTTTTGACCTCGTATATATCGTACGAGAGCGCACCGATTTCTGCACGTGCCCTTTATCTCTCTCTCTCTCTCCGCCCCGTATGTGTGGGATTAAGCTCCCGAGGATGCTAACCTTTTTTGTTTGTTTTGGCGCAAGGGTAAGTACGCATGTAAAAGACGACAATTGTGGTAAGTGAACTTGATACGGTGTATACATTTTACTACTACTACTACTACTGGCGAGAGAAAAAGAAAAATGTATAAGTGTTTGATTTGGATAGTATGTAGATCCTGCCCCTCAGCAGCCCCGTGTACACTGGCATAAAAGAAACACTGAGGCTCGGATTCATCTTATGTATAACGACGGCCTAGACCCGTTCTTAGTGGTGCTAAGGTGGTCCTTTATGCTGACGTGGGATGCTAAATACCCGGTACTAGAGCTTACGAATTCAAGCGTGTATTCAACCGCTGGTGTATATACGTATGGGGCTTGGCTAGTTAGAAAAGTATAAGTAGTCACTTGGCCTAGCTCACGGGGCGCGGGGCGGGGGGGGGGGTGGCCAGTGTCCGCTTTTTTGTGTGTGTAATAGTGTCGCTGTTATAATTTGTGACTAAAGAAAGTCAGGAGGAAAAAAAAAAGGCTTTTTGAGGGTTTGATGTGTCTTTCGTTTTTTTTTTCGAAAAGTGACGATGGATGGCAAGGAGATTTAAGTGGCAACCACCGGTAGATGTGGTTGAGGATGAGCGTTATGTAGACTGTGCGGTGTGGGGGTCCGGGTCGATCATCATTTTACAACCGCTTTTTGGTAGAGGGCTAGACTACTCTGTGGTTCCTTTTTTTATTGGTTGTTCTAGAGGCGTTGTTTCTCCATGTCGACATGCCTCGATGAAATGCCTTAGTTGGCACATTACTGCTGTGAGTTTTGTTAATCGGGTGTCAGTGGCTGCGTTTGGCTTGCACAAGTTCGAGTATGTCAAATAAAAAAATGTCATTTTTTTGGATTTAGATCCACTATGCTAGTGTTCTAGTTTTGGATATTTGTGTTCACGAGGCGAACCACTCGTTGTTAACACGTAGGCATCTGATATCTTACTTATCCGTTTCTTAAATACCACAATCGTATATGATAGATGGTAGAGTCTGATTCAGAGAGACATCACCCAAGGCTAAGAATTAGTAATCACAGTCGTTCCTTTCTTTCCACACCGGGTTGGGAGGCACTCAATCGATAGTTCGATCTACTAGCACTGTATCCATTTGACGTAAGAATACCGTAATATACGCCATTAGAAATACTTCTTAACCCGTCACATAGATCAATATCAATTATTGGTCTTGGCTAGTGTAAAAGCTTTCTTCCTTTCTCAATTCGTTTCATCCCTATCTGTTACTTCACACTTCACATCCCACTCTATTTTCTCGAATTTCCAGGAAGGAAAAGACTCTAGATATACAGTACATATGTACAAGAAAATATAATACAAAAAAACAGCTCTGACCAAGACTATTTAGAGGTAAACTACGGTACTTAACACGATGTCACTCTACTCCAACGTAGCTGTCATTTCTAGTACAATTTATAGCAAATAGCCACGTATCAGAATAAATTTTAACGGTCTGTATTAAGATTTACTGCATGTGGTTCAACCCGCAGTTTATAGAAGCCTTCCTTCCTTAACTGATACGCCCGCCATAAGTCTATTCAACAATTTCCATGCTATCCACTCTACCTAGTCACACGAGGCTTTCAAGGAAAAACATGGTATGCAGATATCAAAACGCAGAGCAAAATATAGAGTTTTCCTGCGCTCTTCCACTCGTAAAAAAAGGATACATTAATGTGATGCAAACCCCCAACCCTAACCTCCTAATTTTCGATTTAACTATAACTTTGTGGCAAAGACCAGAGCCCATGTTGCTTTTTATTCCCACCATGTTCTCTTGATAATACCTCAATGTTGGTGTGGTTAAATTGAGATTTTGTATAGGCTGCTACTTATGCTACCTAAAGTGAGCTAGATACAGTAGGTAGGTTCTCTGAATATGTTCATAGGATAAACGAAGAGGTATATGAAAACTCGTCTACATCTTTCTGTGAAAAATCTACTATACCATAAAGTTCCTTGAAATTGACCGAAATAGTTGCAGTGCAATAATTGAACGCTAAGTTCTATACTTTTCCGCATTGCGACATGCGCAATCACAAAAAGCGATAGTGCATAGATCATTCTGACAATATTAGTCCAAGTTACTAGGGAACTAAGAAAAATCAAGTACATGCCGCCCCGTTAGATTCATATTCAACAGACTTGTTAGCTTCAAACACTATCAATGTCCAGATATGACACAATGCATCTACGTACAAACAGAGTGATGAAAATAACGTGACTTCGGATTCAGCCTCCATCATTATCCTAAAGCAGACAAGCGCCCGCAGCACTAGCGCAGCACGTGAGACCCGCCAAGGCGATCATCCCAGGAATTTTTTTGATTTTCTACAAGCTCCAACATCTTGAACTATCCACCATCTTCACCGACAAATATCTCCCGGGCGAGCGAGCAGTGTAAGTCGCCTACTTACTGCGCAAGTCGCACAGGCTGATCGAGCGTAGGAATCCCCCTTCGGACGAGCTTCAGCAGTGAACCCTTCCCTCAACCCTCTACTATCTATCGCAATCTTCGAAATGGCCGAGGACAACAGCGCCGCATGGCCCCAGGCTGACCAGGCTTTGTCGCAAGAGATTCTCGACCTTGTTCAGCAGGCTACCCACTACAGGCAGCTGAAGAAGGGTGCCAACGAAGCTACCAAGTATGCATACCCGATGCGACTGTCGAAGAATCAAGCGCAATGACTAACAATCAGCGTTTTAGGACCCTCAACCGTGGTATCAGTGAGCTGATCATCCTCGCCGCCGACACCTCCCCTCTCGCCATCCTTCTGCACTTGCCTCTGCTTTGCGAGGACAAGAACGTGCCATACGTCTATGTCCCTTCCAAGATGGCTCTCGGCCGTGCTTGTGGCGTTGCCAGGCCCGTTATCGCCGCTAGCATCACGACAAACGAAGCCTCTGTAAGTTGACAAAACGGATAATCGCAAGGAATCTACATGTACTAACAAGACACAGGACTTGATGGGCCAGATCCGCACCCTTAAGGACAAGGTCGAGCGCCTCCAGATCTAAGCACGGCGAGTACCATCAAACGAGCTTCCTGATTATTTGCTTGGGTTGTGCGACGAGAGTGGGAGTCTACAAACCTGGGAGGTCTATGTAATGAGAAACACACTAGAGTGCCTGGATGAAATATTGCCGGGCATCTCTGTACATAGACCGAGAATGAAATGCTGACCGAAAGTCGGCATGGACTCTGCCAAAATCAACAAGTTTGCGGGCTATCTCCTTCATGATCGTGCTACTACATCACATAACAATTATTCATTGTCCACCATACTTGCTTGAGCTATGTCCAACATGTACAGTGTGATACAAATTCACAATCTAAGATCCTTGCAATGAGAAACCACTGGGTATCATTTAATGCATTCATCGTGATAAGCTCCTTCATCGATCAGCCACCTTTCATTGACGTCATTGCATCTCAATCTCAACCTCCTTAGCCTCTGGATTGTGACTTGGCTTGCGGCTCCGACTCCTATTCTCGGCTTGCTTTTCGATAATGTTGACTCCAAGACCTAGACCAAGACTTGGATCTTCAGCCGGCTTTTGTTCTGCAGGTTTCTCGGCAGTTTCTCCTACATCATTCTTTGTATTCTCCTCTGTGGGTTGTCCAGAAAGTCCAACGTCAGACTCTTTTGCAACTTCTTCCGCCTTCTCTACTGCTTCCTGGTCTACGCTCAACTTTGAACTTGGCTTGACTGCTTCTTTTGCAAGCTCTTCGCTCGATCTTTCTTCGGGTGGACTTGTTCCCTTACTGGGGTTTGAATTTCCAGTGATGCCCAGCCTCTCAAAGCTCGCTATTACCCCTTGTCTCAGGTCCTGTCCGAGTGCAGCGGCAGCATCAAGCGGTTTAGGTGTGCTAGAAGTCCTAGGAGAGCGGTCACCTACGGCATTTGTACGTGGAGGATGGACCGCCGCGCCAGCACCCGTCACAGATTCCGCGGTCTCAGTACCAGTGACAATAGGTTCATGGATAATTGGTGTGCTAGTGCCACTTCTGTCGTGACTTGCATTGCTCGTTTGCGGCGTTAGGCTGGGGGGTGCCTGGGGACCAAAGACGTTCATCTCCTCATCAGTACGACCAAAACACTCAGCCCACCACCTTGCTTCACCTTTTCGAGGAAAGATCATTCTTTCCTTACCACGAACGGCGTCGTCTATTTCCGGATCATACTTGGGGTTCATAAACTCTTGTTTTCGACATAGGAAATAATCCCATACACTTCTTGTTCGCTCTTTGGCCCTCGTCTCGACACGCTCTTTCTCATTATCGAAAAGAAAGGTGCCATACTGGCAGGAGTACAAATGGTACAGCAAGCGCCTCAGAAAGCGCTCGTTGAACTCAAACCGTGTGGGATGCTGATAGTGTAGTTGGTAAACACAGTCGAGAAATTGGTGGAAGACAGGCGATAGCTCGTTGACCTTGGTAACTCGATGCTCTTCTGCCGCGCCAGTTGGTACGGGCTTTAATGGAGGAGCATCGGGGATGTCTGGAACAGTGTCTGGAAGGTTAGTCTCTGGGAGCTGATTGAGCGATTCGTTGGACTCATTATGGCGGTTGAAGAGACCTCGCGCACCCCGAAGGGCATTCTCAAAGGCATTACCAGCCCCTGGACCATCGTACTTTCGTTCGATTTTCTCGTTTTCGATGGTGAACCATTTCTCATGGCTCAAAAATCCCGACCGATGCCGAAACATGTGTCCAAAAGATAACCAGTCCTTTTCCACAAGAACGATGAAGCCTTCCAGTGTCCTGTAGTATGGGTCTAGCAGTATCTGACTGAGTGCACTCAGCTGGCTCGTACGATCCCATCCGTCTGAGCAGTGAATCAGGACGTGCGAATGCATGATTCCTACTGTACGAGCAATTAATGCAGTACCATCCAAGATATTGGCTATGTGCTTGATCCAGTTGCTCTTGGCTAGTAGCTGTCTGTTTGGGGGAAACGGAACTAGATCCGATTCCTTCAGAGCTTCCACCACCATATCCAAAGACTTGCGCATAACGTGGATATTATCAATCCCAAGATAAGCCTTCTCCGCACCAGGGTAGTGGTCCATCTTCTCCGAGCCTAGTCCAACAGCCTGCATCGCATATGCGTTCACCGTCGGCCTGGCATCGACAATCAGGTTTCGCTGTTGGGCTCCATACACTCTGGGTAGATCGGCATCGGATTCTGACGAAGCGGTCAGATCGTCGACAGTGGGTTTCCCTGTATTTTCTGACCCATCTCCTGCACCAACAAAGGAACTACTAGCACTAGATTCACTTAGGTTTACAACACTCGTATCTGGAGTGAACTCCACCGAGCCAGAAGAGGTAGTTGTCGGCTTCCACCCACGATTGGTTGCCCAGATAGCCGCCACAAGCCGTTCGTCCTGAGCATTTCGATTTCCGCGGAGCCCAGGTGTGGGTTGTGAACTGCGCGTTATGGAGCAGTTGTTAATGGGGTGACGATAGACAAGGGCAGGAATGCGTTGCCGTGAGCGGTATTCGCCGGCGTATCGGAGAACACTATCAGACACAGCGGTAGGAACTACTATTAGGGCGGGATATGTCGCGGAATACTGTGCCATTCGTCAAGAAATTTCCCAGCCACGGTTGTCGCATGACAAGTACCTTGTATTCAATATTGACTTCTGATATGCGCCAGCCCTTCTCCGTATCTTTTGAGCTGATCCCCAGACGCCTCCACTCACGGCGTGCATCATAGATGCTCCAGCCGTCCTGTTTGTCTTCTGGAGGCTTAGGCTGGTAGCTGAAAGCCAGGAGCTTATCCAGCCTTCCGAGCTTGCACGACAAGGCACGTATGCTCTCGTATACATCGCGTGCCTTCTTTTCGTCGGGAAAGAAGAAGGCAAAGAATGTGAAGTCACGGCATCGGATGCGGATCGAGGACTCCTGGCGAAGGACTGGGGGACACGGTTTGAGGACGCAGTAGTTTATCATTGGATATGTTATCCAGACTTCTTTTTGCCGCGGAGGCTTTGAGTTTGGAGGGGCATCTGCGGGAGGGCTAGGAAGGTAGCTGAAGACAAGGTGATGGGGCATGAGATGTAGCGTGCCATCAAAGCGTGTACCTCTGCGAAGAAGGTATACACCCTCCACCTGCAGTGCTGGTTAGGTTGTGCAAGTCTAGATAGACTGAGGCACATACCTTGCTGATGCGTATCCGCTCCATGGCCACGATGTTGCGCGCGCGGCGGCCGGTAGGAGGCGTGACTCGAATGTTTGACCACGATGGGGTTGGTGAGGTGAGTTGCGTGGGGTGCGATCGCTACCAAAATGAGGGGTTGTGTAACGCAGGCATCGAGGAGGGAACCCAGGCGCAAACAGAAGTGTCAAACAGTCAGGGCTCCAACGACAGCTGAGAGTGCATGGTCGACATGAGCCTGTCGCCATGTGCCCGTCCCACTGCCCTCTACTAGTATCTTCTTGGCCTTCAACGTCATCAGACTACTGCACAGGTGCTCACACGAACACGCTTATTTTCCGCTTGTAGCCTAATGACACGCACATGAGCTTAATTGCACCGAACCTATCACACATGCGTAGAAATCACATTGGCGCTATCATGCATTAAACAAAACTCGTAGTTGCTGCTATACTAGGATAGGCCCATGGTCGTTTCCTGATCAGGCAGAGCACAAACGAGACTACGTTGTGTAACCTACGTGGAAATGTCCCGGCACACACAGCTTCGCCAGTGAGCTTACCTGTGTCACTGTTTATGGTCATATGTTAGCCACAGACTGTATTATATATATTAAACTCCCCCCCAAAAGACCGCATATCAGACTGCCTACGAAGCAAGATCGCTATGACCATCAGAAACACTAAAGCCTGTGAGTACAGATACAGGAACCGGCTACATGCCGATCCAAAATCTATGCTACGGCTGTTGCTACCCTCACTCGTCTAAGCCGGAGGTGGTGGTGGGGGCGGGACATCGCTAGGCGGAGGAGGAGGAGGGACATCACCCGGAGGAGGCGGGGGAGGCGCGGAGCCAGATGGTGGCGGTGGCGGGGGAGGGCTTCCAGCAGAGCCGTAGCTCTGGAAGAGAGGACCAAGACCAGGTGGAGGTCCAGAGGGAGGTGGAGCAGCACCGTAGCCTGGAGCACCGGCGTAAGCGCCAGGAGCACCCATCCCAGCACTCTGGTCATAGCCGTAACCGCCATAACCATAGCCAGCACCGCCAGCACCACCATCACCACCAGCTGAGGCACCAGCGGCCCAGGGAGCTGCACCGCTACTGGCACCATAGCCCTGATCGTATGACTGACCACCGCGACCACCTCCACCAGCCCAAGGCGGGGGAGCAGAAGAGTGACCATCACCACGGCCACGATCATCGTCGTTACGCGCCCAAGGTGCAGAGCCGCCAGTAGGACCGCGCTCCCAAGGCTTGAGAGGGCGTTCTCCTCCATAGTTGTCACCGCCACTAGTACCATTGTTGTTATTGTACTCAATTGCGCCACGAGGCTGTCCACCAGCACCGCCCATTTCGGCCATGAAAGCATCGAGCTCATTCTCGGGGGCACCGCCAATTCTTGCAGGCTGACCACGGTCGCCAAAGCGGTTATCGTTGCGCCAAGGCTGTCCAACCTTGCGTTCTGGACAATCGCGAGCCATGTGACCAGCTTGACCACAGACGCGACAGATGATGCTGGCAGTGAAGTTCTGCTTCTGTGGACAATCGTACTTGCGATGGCCAATCTCTCCGCAGTTTTGACAGGCTTGGTTCTCGTCGTCACGAAGGGTACCGTTGAGGGCGGCAAGCTCGCGGAGTTGGTTGCGCTTGAGCTCGTTCTGGCCTTCGGGGATGGAAGCGGCCTGAATGTGTTAGTATTGTTTTAGGATATGGGATTCAGGAAAACTTACAGTCTCAATGACATTGTGGATGAGCTTCTTGGCCTTGTTGACTTTCTCCTCGGTATCGGCCATAATCAAGCAGTGCAGGTCCTCTTCCTGGTTGCTGGTGTGAGCTGCATCAGAGCGTCCTTTGCCCTCCTTCACAGAGCCCTTGCCACGGATTGCAATCTTTGCCTGGGATTCTGTTTCCATCTTTTTGAGCGTGTTTCCACGAGGGCCAATGAGTAGACCAACTGTTAGTGCAAAAAGCTGCGGTTAGTTTATGATCAAAAAATAATGTATGAGCAAAAGGGTTAGGGTTAGTGACATAGCTATACTGCAGGTGCCACTAGATGCGCATAAACATCCAGCAGTCTGAGCAGGCTGGTCAAGACAAAGGCTGGGGTAGAGCAAGACGAGAAAAGGGGAGTTAGAGGGGTTAGTTTCGTACTGAAGTTAATCTCCGGATAATCATTGACCGGAACATAGACTTTCTCCTGTGTCTTAGTAGGGCGCCTGTAATCGGCAGGTGGATGGTAGTTAGGAAGTGTCTTCATCGCCTTCTCAACGAGCTTGTGACGCTCATCTTCGAGGCGCTTGCGGTAGCGGAACTCGCGGGTGTTGACACGGCGACCGAAGTTGTCGTACTGCGGTGGGGGCGAGGGAGATCTATGCCAGTCAGCCAAGGAGCGCATGCAGGGAAGAAAACAATCGGACACGTACCTGTCACCATCGGCTGGAACAACATCGTTGATCTTAAGCTTCTGGGTGATTTCCTCGATTCGCAGATGCAAAGTATACGCGTCAAGCTGCTCAGTAGTCATGGCGGAATAGATGGCTGTAGGCAGCCCCATCAGGCCGGCAGCCTTGTTCTCGCTCGCGTCGCCCCATCGGTTTCGCTTCTTGCGCTGTCGCGGAGCATCGGAACCTAGAAAGAGCATATTAGAGAGCATCGTAAGCACGTGTGGGAGTTGACTTACTGCGTTCTGGGCTGCGACCGCGCTTCAGCTCGGACAGGCCCTCTGCGGGTGCTGAGGGATTGTAACCGCCATCATCGTCGCCTCCGGCAAACCGACGGCGAGTTCCTAGAGGAATATTGTTAGAACCGGTAATTCCTTGGTTGCGCCACGACATGTTTGCGGGTGCTGCAAGAGATTCTTGGTGAGGTGTTGAAAGAGTCGAGGCAGCCTTTGCGATGGGGCGAATGCATTGGCGAGTCTCACGTGCGGCGCTAGTGCCAGGGCGAGCGTAGCGTCAAGCGGGTGTCCCAGATGTACAGCTCTTCGCCAACCGTCGTCACCACTCCTCGACATCACATACGCCCCCGTCGCCACATCCACTGCACGCGTCCATCTCAAGAAAGATCTCCAAACCATTCCAGACGACTCGTCGATTACATAAATCACCGCAAATATGTCGACTGAACTCTGGTGAGTCCTTGCAGAGCTCCCATGTCTATGATGCACGCAGCTTCAAGCTTGTCTCTTAGGCATAAGCTGGACTTGCTATTGTCATCAGCTTAGCGGAGAAGCTTCTGTTAAGATAGATATGAAGAACTTGAGCTAACAAAGCTTCTATAGCCCTGCCTATGCTGTAAGTACTCGAGTACCAACCTCCGCTCCGCCTCCCGACGGACGCGACCAGAACCGCGACGACACTGCTTCTATCATCGTAAAGCGATGCGACGACTATCGTGCGACATTGTAGGATTTGGGCTAATGATCAATAGCCCTTCTTCGGCGCGATGGGCTGTACGTCAGCTATCGTCTTCGCCTGCTTCGGTGCCGCCTATGGAACCGCCAAAGCCGGTGTTGGCGTCTCCGCCATGGGTGTCCTTCGCCCTGACCTGATCGTTAAGAGTACGTTACGCGCTATGCGAACTTGGTCGCGAACTTTGTATTGCATGAATGCGGCTAACAGGTAATCCAGACA
This sequence comes from Bipolaris sorokiniana ND90Pr, assembly GCF_000338995.1. Lineage (NCBI taxonomy): Eukaryota > Fungi > Ascomycota > Dothideomycetes > Pleosporales > Pleosporaceae > Bipolaris > Bipolaris sorokiniana. The sequence goes on along the minus strand of NW_006911908.1, from coordinate 660,840 downwards.
TTATTCCCGTCGTCATGGCGGGTATCATTGGTATCTACGGTCTCGTCGTGTCCGTGCTTATCTCCAACGGCCTGAGCCAGCACTCTTCGCTGTTTACCAACTTTATTCAACTCGGCGCTGGTCTTTCCGTCGGTCTGTCGGGTATGGCGGCTGGTTTCGCCATCGGTATCGTCGGTGACGCTGGTGTACGAGGAACTGCCCAGCAGCCCAGGTTGTTCGTCGGAATGATCCTGATTCTCATTTTCGCTGAAGTCTTGGGTATGTTACACTCCATCAGGTTCTGCACGAAGTTCATTACTAATGCGCGCTTAGGTCTTTACGGACTCATCGTTGCCCTGCTCATGAACTCCAAGGCTGGTGGTGCCGACGAGTGCTAGATGATCACATAGCCTACGATTGCAGACGCGACACGACAACATTTATCTGCAAGAGACAATTATGGGTATTGATACATCGAGTGCGACGATATGTTCTGTATGCATGGCGCGCACAGCTGACATGTGCGGCATGCTGTAAGTGTGCTATATGTATCTCTTTGGAAGAACGGACAAAGACTGCTTCTATGACAAGGGAGCGAGAGGGGGGTAAATAATGGCACGGGCTGGCGTGCATTTGGCAATCCATTTGACGGCGTGTATTCTAGGGTCTCATCAATTTCATTCTGCGCTTGTAAACAGAATGTATGTGTCTTGTTGCTGTCCTGGTTTTGTGACGTAAGTTGCAACATGTGTGCTTCAAGAGTCCCAACACGAACGATTGTTACAGTGATGCAAATGTAATCAAAATTACTTGGAATTGATGCACGTTGCCCAAACTACTGCTCCTTCTACTGGGAGATGTTTGTACATGGACATGATCCGTTGGACAGTACATCGCTAGACATGAGACGAGAGGAGAAACCAGTAGAGTGAAGATGCGTAATGATGTATTGTGCGTATATGCATCGTAGAAACATTTACATACCTGTATCGTCTTGCGCTTCCGACCTTGTACATAACCCGAGCAAGCTTCCTCATCCTGCTTGACAAAACGCCGCCGTGATAAACCAAACCAACAACACCACTAATGCAAACAAGCATGTACATTCCCGTTTCAGTCGTCATTGCCAGCCCTCTTTGACTTGGCCGCTTGCATCTTTCCGAGTATAGTCTTGCTCTTTGCCTTGCTCTCGACATGCTCAGCGCTACTGAGGCTGCTGTAAAACGACCGCACCTTTTCGTGAGCAATCACCTTTCGTGGGTCGAAGCGAAGGATTTGTAGACCAGCCATACTTGTTGCACGAGAAAGCGCGACATAAGCCTGGCCCTTTTCGAAGACGCGGCCGAGATCAACACGGACGCGTTCGAGGGTTTGGCCTTGGGCTTTGTGGATGGACAAGGCCCATGCGAGAATGAGAGGGATTTGAGATCGTGATGCTTGAACTTCGCCATTGGGCAGTTCGATCTTCCAGTCTTCGCGCTTGCATAACAAATCGCGCGTTGTACCATCTGCAATGGCAAATCGTACAACGGGGTACACTTGGTTGGTGTTGAGCCCAAGTGAACTCTTGGCCATCTCTGTCTTCAAGGTAGCGTCCGAAGGCCCATTTTCAAGAAATCCTTCCTCATCTTCTTTGTAGACATTGAACATTTGCTCTGTCATGAACCCTGTTATCTTGCCTAGTGATCCATTGACTAGCGTTTCGTCCATGTTTTTAACCAACATGACTTGTGCACCCTTCTTTAGATGTATTTGCTCTGGAACCATGCAGCTCTGGAGAAGCCTGTCTCTTTGTTCCTTGTTTGTAATAGTACCACCATCTCGAGCTTCGAATGTGAATGTATTTCCGTGCAACTGATGCATGCGTGTAGTGTTGGCACGATCAACTTCCTGGCGTGTAGGAAACAGTTCAGTTGCTTCAACGCTTTGATCTTCTGTTGGCAGTGGACGCTCTAGCTGCTTGAAACGAGATATCGACTCTGGTGTCAACCGACCCTCTCGCATTTCGTTGAGCATGCCCGCAAATACTGGATCCTTTTGACGGAAGACATGAGTTAGACCAATCGTGTGCTCAATGCTTGTAGTCCAGGTGCCTGCGTCAAACGCAAACTTGGCTTGCTTGCCGAACTCCGGTACTGGAGGCAATTGAAAGAAATCACCTGTAATGACAAGCTGGATGCCACCGAACGGTCTGCCGTTGTTGCGAATTGTTCGTGCAATCGATTCAAGCTTGTCGAACAGATCGCCATCCACCATAGAAACTTCATCCATGATAAGAACTTTGGTACGCATCCATCGTTGCTTGGCTTTCGCGTTCCGTCGAATCTTCTTGACAAGATCTTCAACCGGCTCTTTACCAAGTCCAATGCCTGCAAAACTGTGTAGAGTAACACCACCGATGTTGCATGCTGCCAGACCTGTTGAGGCTGTAACAGCAACTCGATCAGGCTCGCGGGCATATTTCTTCCGCAATCCTGTGATAATCTCACGAAGTAGAACGGATTTACCGGTACCTGGTGCGGTCAGTGAATGAATCGATACAAAGGACGTATATTTTGCACATACCAGCAGAACCAGTGAAGAAGACGCTCTTTTTATAGTCTACTACGAGCTTCAGCACATTTTGCTGCTCCTCACTGAGAAATATGCGGGCCACCGTGTTCTTCTTCTTCGTCTTGATAACTTCCTTGATGACATCATCAGTCCCTTGATTCGGCTTTGCTTGTGCTTTCATATTCTCTCGAAATGCTTTCTGCTGTTGCTTCAAACCACTTGGAGTTGTGTTCCAGTAATATTTTGAATTTGAATCCTTCGGTGCTGGTGTCGATACTGTCTTTTCGGGTTCGACAGATTGCTTCTTCTTTGGAGGTTCAACCTCGTCCTCCTTGTCCTCCTCTTGTAAGGGCTGAGCCTTTTGAGGCTGTTGCCATGGTAGCGTTCTCCGCTTCACCCTCAAGGGTTCGGATTTCTTGGGTGTTTTGAAGTGTTCTATTGGGGAAGATGACCATGGTATTGGCTGGCTACTGTCTACCTCTGATTTGGTGTCTGCAGTTTGTGCCCTTGAATTGTATCCAGAGTCTCCTGAGATCGTCGAGGGTACACTGGGTAAAGTGGGGTATGTGACGGTGCCTTTGGTCGCGGGGTCTTCTACGTCGAGATCCACGTCGCTGTCGAAATCGTCTTCGTCAAACAAGGCAGTCTCAAGAATTCCAGAGCCAGTGCTGGGTGCGTGAAAAGCGGCCGGAAGTTCGTTCTCTTTGTCCATGCCTCCAATACTGAGTGTAGGGTACTCAAATTCGCCATCATGTGAACTCAGTGACTTGGACAGGCCACTTGAAGTCCTCTTAGTACCTTGTGTTGGGGGACCCGATACTCGTTGTTGCCCCACAGTATTATTCTGCTTCGCTCCATACCCTAGGGTTTGCGCGGATGATGTTTGTGTTGGCCCGGTTCGGTTGAAGACATTGCCGAGTGAGGCTTGTTTACATGCACCATTCGACGGCGAGGACGACGCGATGGCATCGTGTGCCTGCACGGCTTGTTTGAACATGGTTCTTTTTGTGTATAGGCGATTGAAGAGACTGTTGTTTTGAATATAGGGGGCAAAGCTGGACAGGCTACTCGGAAGGCTGTCTGTCTGGAATGGTTGTGAGGTCGAAGGGCGCGCGCGAGGAGGGTGCGTCAGGTACGGACGGGTATGGGGCAAGTGCGCCCGCGCGGACTGTACAAGGGAGAAGAGCGGCGAATCTTTTGTCTTGGACGGTTTAAGCGACGCACCTCTCCTAGCAAGGAAAGAAAGCATGCAGCAAAGTAAATATGGCGCAGACAAAAGAAAAGAAGAGTGGTTAGGTATTGGTATCGAGGGTGAGCATGCCTTTCACGGCGCAGTGGGGTGGGATTGCTCCTGTAGCCTTAGTGCAGCCGGCCCACAAAACGCGACTATTTGACGCGACTTTCGGATGGAAGTGCGCTAGTATCATGATCACGTGCTCACCATACCAATACTCGAGACATACGTAAGTAGTTGCACTAGTTAAGAGGTGCTTGGCAACACATGACGGAGTCATGGCAGGGCAGATGGATGATAGTCTCAGTCTCAACTTTTGACCTGGGTCTTGTAAAACGATGCACATCTGTATCGAATGATTGTTAGTCAGCGTTGCTTTCACCACAGGAAAGAGCTGTTTGTTTTCGACACTGTCGATTGATATTGGTATTCATACAAGTAGCTGAAATGCAGCCCTCACGTTTCCAGGTTCTCTATTCCGCCAGGGATCTTTTGAACATGACTCCGCACATCATTCTCCCACATTGAGACTCGGCGCGCCCCGCGTATGCCGTTTTGAAGAGACAATGCAGTCTAAACCGAAGAAGAAGAACATGATATAACAACAATCATCAAAAGCCTACCGACCACCGAAAAAAGTCAGAGGGAGCCGTCATGAATAAAGAGTGCGCCGCAAAGAGAAGAGGAATTCGCTTTTGGTAACCATAACAAGATTCAACATCATCGTGGATAGTGAAGAGGCAAATGTGAAATAAGCCGAAGCTCGCATCAAAGGAAATGTTAACAAGAGAAAGGAGATTCATTTTGAACCACACAAACGACCGTAGATCATATCCCACAAGAAATATACCGTAAGGTAGCCGACTATGCCGGCAGACAACAACCCTCACACCTTTTTGGACAACGGGACTAAAATGACGACTTGCCTAAGAACATGAGACCAGATAGCTGATGAAATATGACCTGAAAATCGGAGCTATCCAAACAAAAGCGCCCTCGTAAACAACAACCGGGCGTGTCGAAAGAATAGGTGGCGCGGCGCTGAACAAAAAAAGTTTGAGCAAGGAGAGTCTTTAGCCCTGGTATCCCCCAAAGCCGTTCTGGCTAAAGGCAGCCTGGGGAGACTGGCCCCACTGTGGCTGCTGGGGGGCGCCGCGGCCGTAGCCACCAGCGCTGCCCGGCTGCTGCATTTGCTGCTGGAACGGCATGCCAGGGTTACCAAAGGCTTGTTGCTGCTGCTGCGCGAAAGGTGCTCCGCCGGGGCTGGGTCCTGCCCGCGCATTAGATTGCTTGTTTCGATACTGCAGCTTCCTCCGGTGCCGCTCACCTGAGGGTGACATGGGCCCACCTTGTGGCCCACCACCATACTGCGGAAAGTACGCACTCGGCGTCTGGGGGTAAGCTGAGTTAGGGCCGCCCGCAGGCGAGTAACCCTCAAACTGGCCAGTCGGAGGACGGTCTTTGCCCCACTAGATTTACAAATGTGAGCAAACAGTTAGGGAAAAGGGAGACGCGAGTCAACCTACGCTGCACTTTAGGGGGCGGCCATTGACGTTGTAGCCGTTGAGCTGGCAGATGGCCATGGCAGCGTTCTCATGCGTGTCCATCTTGATAAAGGCAAATCCACGATCCGACTGGAAGCGCGTCTCGGTAACATAACCAAAATTCTGGAAGAGTGGTACTAGGTCAGCCTGCGAGGTGTAAGGAGTCAGATTTCCGACATAGCAAGTCGTCTGCCACTGCGGAGTTTGAGCCACAACCATGTCGTAACTCTGGACACCGTGAGTGGGGAAATGGTGGTGGCCAAACGGAGTGGTTGGTGTCATGCCCATTGAGGCCATGGCCTGCTGCTGGGAAATGGAAGGTTGACCCTTCTGATTGGCCCAGTTGCAGCGAATTGCTCGAGAACCGAGCCACTCGCCATCCATGGAGTTGAGGGCACGCTCAGCATCGGCACGATCCCGGAAAGCAACGAATCCGTAGCCACGAGACCTGCCCGTCTTCATGTCCCACATGACGCGAGCCTCGGAAACGGGACCAAAGGTGGAAAAGGCCTGCAAAAGGACTTCGTCGTTGACCTCGTTGGAAAGGTCACCAACGAAGATGTGGAAGTGGTTAGAAGTGTCTTCCTTGGCTGTATTGTTAGATTGGTAGGCCCAGTTTACACGAATTTCCTGTCTTTGGTCAGAACACAGGCCGGCATGGCAACTTCTCTTTGCCCGCTTCTCCAGTGACCATGCTTACATTGTTGTGAATGCGCCGGCCATTGAGGGTGGCCATGCCACGCTCGGCCGCACCGGGGTCGTCGTACTCAACGAAGCCGTAATTGAAACCCTTAGAGTTGAACTGTTAGCGGTCAGCGGCACTTGAATTGTTGCAGCAGTTGCAAGATAAGCCCGGCCCGCGCCACAAAGCTGTCAAGAGAATTGCAGCGGTTTCGGAAATGTATCTTACAGAAGGAGAACTTGCAGTCTTGTCAGGAATGATCTTGACACTCTGGACATGTCCAGTGGTCTCGAAAATTTGACGAAGCACGTCCTCAGTGACCCGCGGGTCGAGTCCTCCCACATACAAAGCGCGCTTGTTGGGCTCGGGAGCCGCGCGACGGGGCACATAGCCAGGCTGGCCGCTGGTCGGGGACATGGGGTTGCCCGACATGGGGGAGCTAATGGCCGTGGGAATGGGGTTGTTGTTCTGCGGGATGATGACGGGGGCGAGCGGCGGGGGCGGCATGTGCTGCTGGGCCTGAGGCTGGTTGTCGTAGCCGGGCGCACCGCTGGCGGAGGGCGGAGGGGGGAGCTGTGCCCCAGGGTTCTGCTGGTCGGCCATGGCGGTCGCGAAAATGCGCTCAAGGCAGAAACAGGCAGGAGGGGTGCGGATGAGCAAAGGGCAGTGGTGGTGGTGAGTGGTTCAGCAAAGAATCCGCGGGTGAGCTCTGATGCGACGCGAAAGGACGATTGCAGAGAGCAGGACAGGAACAGACAAGGCCACGCGGCGGGTGGGCGAGTCGTGGCGGGGCGAAGAGGAGGGTGGTGGGTGGGTTAGTGGGTTAGTGGTAGGCGACAAGGAAAGTCGAAAAGGGAAAGCGCAAGTACAAGCACAGGCAGCCCGAACAGAGACGCGGAAAGCACTAGGAAAGGGAAGAGGAAACAAGAGGAAGAGGAGATAGGAGATGCGAAAGCCCTACGCCGAGCGCGGATGGCAAGCTATAGTCTCCACTTGTGGGGTGAGGAAAGGGAAGAGGAGTTGGGAGGTGAGCGAGGGTCGCGAGAATTAGGGTCGCGAGGCCACAAGCGCCCAATGCAACGGGAGAGCTACTGTAGCCTACCACCTGCCGGCCGTGGTGCCGGGGTATGTGTGCGCGTGTGCGAGAGAGAGTGCAGATTTGCGGGAACGGGTCAGGCATTAAGCATTTTGGGGGCATTTGGATGCCGTGCTGGCAGCTCCTGTCAGGCAGGGCTGGGCGGAGGAAAAGGCCGTAAATAACGGATGGGCTGGTGCTAGTGGCTACCTGTTTTGCGCCGAGCGTGGGAATGTTCCCAAGGGCATGTATTAGTATTAGTATATTTGCACCTAATTCTCTAGTACCGGAACCCGTGGCCCCCACCTGCGGAAGCACCTGCAGAAGGCCCGCACGTGTGTCAGGGCGCTGCGCCCAGCACCGACCAGCCGACCAAGCACCGAGCCATACATACTTACATACCACTACTGTACTACGCACCATAGCCAACGACTTCCTCGCCATTCTCAACATCATCACCACCACTACCACCACCACAACCATCACCGCCCAGCTGTCATGGCCGCAGCAAACCCACCACCCCCGGCACCGGGACAACAGCAGCAGCAGCAGCAGCAGCACATCGACACGCTGCAGAGCATGCTCAATCTCATTGTATGCGGCCGCCCAGCCATGCCCCCTTCATGCGTGTCCTTGCTCACATTCTCTCACAGTTTCTCCACTCTGGCCGCTTCCTCAAAGAAACCCAGACCGGCGGAGGCTCCGGGCGCATGAAGCAGCAACTGCAGCGCGTCGTGCCACATGCCACCGAGCGCTTCCACGATGCCCTCGACGAACTCGAGAACGAGGTGCGCCTAGCGCAAATGGTGCTCCGGCGCGACATGGCATTGCTGAAGCAGGACCGCAAGAAGAAGGAGGCTGCCGCGAAACAGCAAGAGGTGGACAAGGCGAGGCTTGCCGCAGAGGCCAGAAATCCACCCCCACCCACCAACGACGCGCCAGTCAAGGAAGAAAAGGCTGCCACGCCCGTACAGCTCGAGCCGCCAGCAGCACCAGACACATCGGAGCAAGTGACGTCCATGGAGACGGATATGGAAGCCGCGAAGAAGGACGGCGGAAACAGCGACCATGACAGCCAAAACAAGAAGGCACCCTCACCACCCCAAGACTCGACAGACGCAAATGCCCAGCCACCCAAAGATCCGCTATTCGATGGCACGCCCCCAACCAACAACCCCAATGAGTCCGACTTCGATTTCGATGCCATGTTCGGCGATGCCATGGACACGTCCGACCAAAATCACGACCACGACATGATGGATACCTCGGGCGATATTGACTTTGGCCTCGATAGCGGCAACGAAGGATCCTCCCTCCTACGCGGTCTCGAAGACTTTGCCAAGAACAGCGATAATGACAACAACAACAACAACCAAACATCCACCATGAACATGGACTTTACAATGCCGGACTTGTCAGGCTTGGATTCGAACACAAATACGAACACCAACGCAAATGCCGATAGCACTGCAAATACAACTGCCAAGCCAGCACCAGAGCCAGAGCCTGCGCCAAAAGCAGATGAGCCCAAACCTGCCGCACAGCCACCACCGCCCCAAGAGAACAAGGCAGAAGAGGCGACGACCAATAATAATAACAAAGACGACATGATGAGCACCATGGCTGCAGACGATCTTGAGGACCTGTTCAACATGGACGACTACGCCAACCCCGAGCAATCTTCCTTTGACGATGCCTTTTTCAATTTTGAATAATTAATTTTGGTCATGTGTTATTCTTTTCTTTTTTCAATCACAACGATGCATTGATCATGGCGTTTGGGAGGGTCTCTTTTTTTTTCTTTTGATACCCCAGGTATAACATGGAGACTTCAGGTCGATCGATTTGCGACAACCACCAGAAAACCTCACTTCAATGTGTGAATTACTACTACGAGATATATTCTAAATACCTCCTGCACATCTTGCTGATTCCGATATTTGATTCACGAAAAACCCATCTTCTCGTACTCCCCTAAAAACCCAAATCCCGTTTTACCGGACTATACCCCGATACGCTTTGTGATCATCATCCAAACTACCCCGCCGAATCTGCCTTTCCTCCCACCACCCGCTAAAGCTTAATCTCTCCCTCGAACCCATTGACGTGCATAAAGTTTGCCCGGAGCGGAGTCACACTAGTGAATCCTTGCGCAACAGCCCACCCATCATTGCCCGGCTCGCTCTCCTCCACACTCTGGTACACGTCCTTGAACGACGGCGCCCACTTGAAGTGCTTGTGCGTATACCTCATATGTGGCTGTCCAGATGGCGTGTCTTGTCCTGAATCCGTACCGCTTGCTCCACCGGCAGCCTCCGAGTTAGACTTGAGTTCCTTCTTGCCCAGTTTCTCTTCCTGCTTGCGGATTTGGCCTTCGATGTCCGCTGGCTTGTCGTCGGCTTCCGAGGGCACTTCCACCACCTGGAAACAGCTGCCGCTCTTCCATGTGTTCTGCAGCATGTTTGTCCATAGAACCTTGCGCTCTCCTACGTTCTCCACCAGAGGTACATTGACAGTGTACAAGTGTGTGTTCTTGTCCCAGTTGTCCCATAGGTATTGTATGAGCTTTGCGCTGAGCTCGCTCGCGCCGCTGATGATGTTGGCATCGTGGTTGCGGTCGAAGAAGGCGTAGCTGACTGCTATGCTCTTCATGCCACAAACAGCTGCCTCCATCGCTCCGCCTATGGTACCCGAAGAGAGGGAAAATATCGCAGTGCTATTGCGGCCGTAGTTTGGTCCAGATACAACGAGATCGATTGGTCCACGCTCGGTGAAGTAGTGGTATAGACCAATCTGTATACATGAGGCAGGGGTCGAATCAACGAGCACCCATTCTTCCTCATTCGAAGAAGGCGGCAGAGGCGAGTTATGAGTCGTTCCATGGTTCGTGAGGCGACCATCGGCGGTAGTTTGGAGGGGTTCAGGTCGATAATATGTTGGTGATATCTACGGCCATGTTAGACTGGGCGGTGACGACGAATATACATTGCAAGCATTGCTTCAAACAGATAAAAGATATTCATACCGACTTGCCAACAAGGTGTGCCTTGCCTATCCAAGATCTCTGCGTGTGTGGGAGAACAACCGACACGGTGTGGCCATACTTTTGCAGTGTTGACACCAGTGAGTGCACGTACGGCGAAGATTGATCTGATGGTGGACCATCATCGTTAGTGACCTACTGTTTAATCAGCTGCTGCCATTGGCTACTGTGAGACCTGAAACAACTTACAAGAATATGCATCTTTTTTTCTGAGACCTAAAAATGGTGTGTTTAGTGATAGTTTGTTGTGGATGTGAAGTTGAAAGATGTAGTGGGGCAAACACGGACAAGTGACGTGCGCAATCCAAGGTCCCGATGGTCGGAACCGCCTCATGCTCGGCCATTTGTAGTCGCCGCCTCCATCTCTACAAACGCTGTTTAACGCTGTATTGTGTCTTTGTGTGTCGAATCGTCTTATCTAGCAGTTTCAATCTTCTCACTTAGGTATTTCTGCACGATGATGAAGACAAAGTTGATCTAGAAGTGATCGTGGTACCTGCGCTATGGGTAGATCCGTTGGTGTTCCCTGCATTGCGCCGGCAATCACCGCTCGTCGCAATAGGTAGTGTACGTTATCTCATTCACACTCTGGGAAATGAAAATTGATCCGAGGAGTCAATCTTTCAACAAAGCCTGCCGAGATAAGATCGGGTTTCTTGTCGCATCTCCATCCTCAAGACTTCAATACGTTGCTTGAATTCGGAGGGACAGCAATGGCCCCCCTTCCGAGCTCCGCACCACAGCCGGCACTTGGACTACGACACTGGGAGCGGGGACTAGGCTTGCCGGTTCGTTTAGCCTTGTGTAGGTAAAACGCACAGCGTACATAGTATTTCCCGGACGCGAAAGTGTAGAGCCGCAAGTCCCCTTGGCGGACTACTATTTTCGGTCTTTGGTCCTTCGGATCCCCACCGGTGGCCGCAACACCGTGTAGACCAACATTCGAAAACGGAGATATCAAATGCATTTATATAGATGCTACAACATGAATGAAACTTAATCAAGATACCCAGTCACATTTTCACTTATTCATTACGATCAGTCTTTGGATTTCTTCAAATCAAGAAATCAAAGCAAGCACTTCTATAACATCTCGACTATCAATATTTCACCTCCACAAAACAAAACTCCATAAAAATGGTCGTCACAGTTCCCACCGCCTCCCTTGAGGGCCAAGTCGCCCTCATCACCGGCGCCGGCCGCGGTATCGGACGAGGCTGCGCCATCGAGCTCGGCAAGCGCGGTGCCTCAGTCATCGTAAACTACGTATCATCAGAAGGCCCCGCCAACGAAGTATGTGAGATCATCCGGGGCTTTAACAACGGCGCCAAAGCCGTCGCCATCAAAGCCGATGTGAGCAAAGTCTCCGAGATCCACCGGCTATTCGAGGAAGCAAAGAAGGCCTTTGGCAAGATCAACATTGTCATGAGCAACTCCGGCACCGAGAGCTGGGACAAGACCGAGGAGATTAGCGAGGAGAAGTACGACCATGTTTTCAACTTGAACACGCGAGCGCAGTTCTTCGTTGGTCAGACGGCATACAAGTACATTGAGGATAACGGCCGTATCATCCTCATGAGCTCCATTGCTGCCGGTCTTCTCGGTGTCAAGGATCACGCTCTATACAACGCTTCCAAGATGGCTGTCATTGGCTTCATCAAGGCTTTCGCGACGGACTTTGGAAAGCGCGGTGTTACCGTTAATGGTGTCGCGCCTGGTGGCATCAAGTCGGACATGTTCACTCAAAACGCATGGCACTACATCCCTGGTGGCACTCCTGAGTGGCCGGCGGAGAAGATTGAGAGCCTCATGGCGAGCCACTGCCCGCTGGGCAGGTGTGCGGTCCCCGAGGATGTTGCGAGGGTTGTGGCTTTCCTTGCTTCTGAGGATGGCGGTTGGGTCAATGGCCAGGTGCTTACCATTTCTGGAGGATCATCTCAGTAAGCGTGGTGTCAGAAGATGGAGTGAGGGGGTAGATATGATTTTATGATTGACTAGTTCTGGAGCATGTGTTTATGACGATGAAATAGTTGTATGCTAGCGCTCGAACAAAAAAATTTGACTATTACCATTATCTCCTGTGCAAGACTACTCTTCTTATGGCAGAGGAGTGTAAATCGCCGATTAGCAAACAATACATTTCATGGTATTTGTGGATTATCACAAAATGTGACAGTACCGCAAGCTCGACAATAACATACTGGCAAATTTGATCTTGATTTTGATGTTTAATACGAAAGTAACGTACTTTCGAATACAGAAGCCAACATAGTGATGAAACTAAAGAAAGCCACTTTAGCCTTCCACAACATACCTGAACTGTTTCCAGCACAATGACTTCAATACTTCGCCACCGTGATATACACACAATATATACAGGGTAAAATCGATAGCAGGTTCAGTGTACAGTAATCACAAACTTTTCCTCTTCGATATCACATAAATCTGTTAACTATCTGTGTTAGATTTCCTTCTGATCACCTATGAAAACAATCTCACTAGAATGAAAAAATTGTATAATGCCTAGCACATGTATTGGGTATCCTTCGAAGATGCGTACAATACGCTCGCCATTTACCAGAACTCGTGCCTCAGATGCTGGGCTACTGAGCTGCTGCTCTTACTACAAAGACTAGTGTACAAAAGTATTCGTGTGCCTCATTTCCTCGTGGCATCTAAAAGCCGCAGCATGTACGTGCCAGATCGCTAAACGCCTCAAAAACAAGAACCTACAGTAAAGGCAAACGGACATGTAAACAAAATCATGGAGCCATAGCAAATAGGCATAGGATGCCTCAGACAGAAGTGGGTTCTTCGGGCGTGCCACCGACGCCCTCACTCTCTGCTTCGGGGCTTTTGTGAGCAGACCTAACACTGTCTTCCAAGAACCTGCCTTGGTTCTCATGCCCATCGGTGTCTTTGGTGGCGGTACCAACGACTTCTTCTATCATGGCCGCAAAATCGACAGTCATGCCACCCACATTCATCTTCAGCAGTGTGACTGCGTCGGGGCCATTGCTGGCATCCATACCGGAGCGCTTGGAGTTATCCTCCATGGCTAACAACATGACTTCATTGTCAAAGATGTTCTCTCCATTCCACATTCCGGCGGTAGATGTGTTGGGGTCCTCATAAAGATCGAAACCTAGACTCATGGACCCCGTTTTTGAAGGTGAGCTACTCATAGGCATGTCGCTCGACAAGAAATCGTCAGCCAAGAGCTCGCTGAACTGTGCACCAGCATGACCAGGAGGTGTGAAGATAGGGAATGAGGAAAAATCAAAATTTTGAGAAGGCGATGAAATGGGATGGTCTGATAGAAGAGCATTGAGCTGGCGTGTGAATGGGGTGTCCGGAGCAGCAGTCGCCGTACGGTTGCCTCGAGGAGTAAATGTGCTCCGCGAGGGCGTGGTAGGAACCTCGCCATTTTCAGTACCTCGTCTCGGCGTCAGGGCGGCGCGCTGTCGAGTACCAGGAGTAGGTGTTTTCAAAAGATCTTCAGCTATCCGATCTTGCTTCGGCGTTGTCTTAGGGGAGCGGGAGTCTTCGAAAAGGTGGTCAAGCTCGTCAGTCTCCAATGTAGGTGGAGGTGGGCAGTTCTCCTTATCGGGGTTATCCTGCTCAACGACAACTGGTTGTACTACAGTCCGCTCGAACCAGTTGGTCTTTTTCGTCTCGCAAGGAATACATCCATCATGCCCTATCCCAGCGTTCTCGCATCGGCCGCATGGCCGTTCTCGGTCGCAAGCTCTCTTGAGTTCTTTACACCGTTGGCAACGAGGCTTTTTAGGCGCGTCATCGTCATGTGCATGCACAGGAGTAGCGACAGGACCAGTCGCCTGTTGAGTCAGAGTCTTGCGCTGACTTTGCTTCCGAGGCGAGGGAAAAAGCAATCGTCGTGTAGGCTTCGGTGTAAGATCTTGTTCGAGATTGATGGGCAAAGCCTTGCTTCCTCTGACGCCCGCAGGACTTGATTGCATAGCTCGTCTGAAAGCAGCTTGGGCATTGTTGACATCCATTTCACATGCTCCGAATAGGGCCTTGGGTGGTGCCATCTCTCCGTCGTATGTTCCATCGACTGATTTCCCGCCTAGCTCCTGCTCGGCTGGCATAGTAGATTCTGTCTCTGGAAAAGCGGCGTCCGACATGAGATCATCACCAACAGTCGATTTGGAGCGTGCTCCAATCTTCTGTTCTCGCTTGCGCTTTGCTAGTCGCGCAGACCTGTCCCATACTTTTTGTGGCCGCATCGAAAACTTCTTGATAAGCCAAAGTCCGCATGGGTTACACAGATTAAGCTCTTGGAAAGCATCACCAGATTTCGCCGCCATCATGTCCTTATCTTGACGTGTCAAGTTGTTTTTGAAGATGCGGTACTTTGGCTCGCCATCTGTCTCAGGAGTTGGTTCGATTACCTCGTAGGCAATGATGTCTGTACTAGCCGAATCAGTGGACAGTTCAATGCCACTAGGCGAACCATTCTCCACTCGAGTGTAGGCTTTTCTCCAAGTAGGAGTATCGATTTCTCCGCAGTTGACACAATGCGGTGGCATTTCACCTTTCCTGATGGCAGCGTCCAATCGGTCTTTGATATATCGCTTCCTCTTAGCACCAGAGCCGCTTCGAGTATAGCCACACTCTGAGGGTGTTGGTGCATCCGACATGGGTTCACCCGTTCCAGACCAAGTTTGCGATCTAGGAAGTCCTCGTGCCTTGGGTTGCTTAGGTTGTTTCGTTGGTAAATTTGGCGTGGCGGAACGGCTGTATACTTGCGCTTCGCTTTCAGCGGTGGGTGAGATTTGTGAAGCAATGCCATCGGGTGACCCAGCAGTAGAAAATGTCGCATGCGACTTTTCCCGAGTCTGAGCTTTTTCTGCAAATCCAAATTGGAATGCGTCCCCGGTAGGAGGTCGTCCGCGGACCGAATTGTGGTCGTGCTCATTTATTGCCATCCTTGATAGTAGATCACTTTCGCTTTTCGGATTTTGTCCCTGAAAGTATACACAATTGAGAAGATCCTGGTCCATGTTTTCGAAGTCGAACGGCTGAGTACTGCCCATATCCATTTCAATACTTTCAGTAATTGGTTGAGCGGCTGATCCTCGGCGATATTGCGCTGCTTCATGGCGTGCCCACGAGCCATCCCCACAGTTCATGCCATCAGTGTCCCGTCCCATGGGAATATCACTAACAAAACCTGAATCGTTGAGGGGTAGTGTTGGTAAGTTTGGACTGGAAGGAGCAGGTGATATAGTCCGCCGGGGTGCGATTGGTGGTGAAGAGGGCATTTCATTCGGTGTCTCACTTGGGCTTCCTTCTCTTTCGTCTGCTGATTCCATAGCATTGTCTGAAAAGGTACTAGGTTCGTAAGGGGACATGTATGGCCGTCCTCCATCCATCGATGCATGCCTCAGAGCGCTTGGTGCGGGGGGACGACGAGCACCTCGCTGTCCTAGTTTTTCGCCTGGACGAGGAGTTGGTGCGCGCGGGACCATGTCGGCGGCAGCCCCAGCAGCGTTGAAGCTTGGTTTGAGAAGGCGTACCGATGCTGCTGTACTAGCGGTCACTCGGAGTGAGTCATTGTGAGCAGTCAGGGGCGTATTCCTCGGTCTCGTGGTCTGTGTGATTCGAGCCCTCTTCTTCGGGGGGCCGTCGTCTTGCGGTTCCACAACATACGGATCACTAAATTGGTATTGTTGGGTTGGTGGTGGGGCTTCGCTACGGACAGAAGCCCGTGATGTTGGACGTGAAGGTGGATTATATTGATAGTGATGGAAGGAAATGGTGCTCATGGCGGGGCTAGAAGGTCTGGTTGGTTGGGACATGAAGGGCGTATTCGATTGGTCGTAAAATGATTCGTTACGGACAGGCTCCTGCGAGGGGCTTTGGCGGGTAAGCATCTGGTGGAAAGGCTCAACACCACCAACTGAATGACGTGGCGAAGGCTGAGCAGAGTGAGTCGTAGTTGGCTGGGCCAGGTGACCAAGCATAGGATTCTCTTTCAGGAAGTCGGACCAGGCGTTGTAGTCAAATCCTTCGGGCATCATCTGGCTGAGACTATGATACCGCTCCATATTCTCCACATATTCTTTCTGCATGCACGTCGGAACAGGCACCAGCTTCAACTTGACTTCTAAAGTCTCTTTGATACCATTCGAGAAAATGCCAAGAATATTTTTACACACGCGACCTGTAACCATGGTTTGGGAGTCCTTGGCAGGAGCATTGGGTGTCGATGATGCAGAAGCTAGAAGCCACGATAGCATACCCTGTCCAACAAGCGGTGTTTCGTACTCGGAAAAGTCATAAGCGTACACGGTGTAATCGTGTCCTAATTTGGCTACAAGCTCAGGACTGTGGCGGTGAGCAATGCGTCTTACATGACCAATAGGAGTTTGCTGTAGCCTACCTTGCAGTTACAATAGCTTGAATGCATGTCTTGAGTTCGATGACTCCCACCTCGGTAGTCTCGTCCAGCGAAACGACAGGAATGTTGAGGACATTTGGCAGACGAGCGAGACAGTTTGATTTGTTCTGATCGTCAAACGTATACAAGACCTTGACTGGATGAGAGCCGTGTTAGATCAGAGCGTGATGATGAACTGAATCTGTTTACCTCGCATTTGCCGGCGTGGGATCTCGTCCATGACGCCATCCTCGGCACCAGCAGCAGGAGTCGAGGCATGCTGCGAGGCACCCGTCTCCGGCGTAATACTCGAAGGAGTCGACATAGCTGACTATGGGCTTGACGAAGGATAGACAGGCCGTGCCGTAAAAAGAGGAAAGGGCGCCGGGGAATGGACGGGATATGATCAATGTCGTATCGCGATCGGTGGCTGGCGTGCGATCATAGCGGACGCGTTCTTAGAGAACAAAGAAGCGAGACTAAGATCGAGTGGGAAGCAAAATTGGCGGGGGGAAAGGGGCCCGTTATGTATTCCGGTAGACGCGAGATGCGAAACAGGCACCAGCACGCGCAGATCGGCTAGGAAAGGGGAATAAAAGGGTGTCGTCAATGATGTCGTGTGCAATCGAAGTGAAGATGGAGGCACGAGCTTAGAGGTTTCCAGCTACCCGCGCCGCGCTAACGCCGGGAGAGGGCAAAGACGCGTGACGCACCATGGATCTGACCCTATAGCCCCACTTTCTGACGCGTACTGATTGGCCCGGTGTCGGAAAAACTGCAGCCCGCACTTCATCTCAGCCAAGCTCGATCACTTCATCGCCCTGCCTCACCATTATCGCCGACCGCTCCACCTCATCCAAGCTCGTTGCCGTGGTGTCCTCCCTCTCTAAACTAGGTCAGTCTTTCCGCCACTGGTCTGTGCACTTCTTTTGCTCGACCCAATCCTTGCGCAGTACCTGTTCGAGCTGCAAATCAAAATTCGAAGGCAGAAGCTGAGGACTCAGTTTGTTAACAGCAATTAGTAATAGAGGTTCTTTTTCTTCTAGATCCGCGCTTAGTACCCCATACTCCCTGTCAAAATGGTCGACGCGAAGATTCAGTGAGTAAAAGCACGCAAGCTCCAATAGCAAGGTCAGTACTGACACCTCACAGGGAGCTTCTTTCCAAGCCACGCTCCGAGTTAACGTATGTATCCTCCTGTACTATTCAATGGTGCAAAGAGGCTAACGTTTTCTACTTAGGGAATACGAGGTCGCGCAAGTCGAAGAGCATGAGCTCACCACCGGTCCTCTTTCTATTCTTCAGACCGCCGTCCGCTCGCGCACACAGGTGCTGATTTCGTGCCGAAACAACCGCAAGATCCTCGCACGCGTAAAGGCTTTTGACCGCCACTGCAACATGGTCCTCGAGAATGCCAAGGAGATGTGGACCGAGACGCCACGGTTAGCCAACGGTAGCTATGGAAGGAAGGTTAACAAGGATCGCTTCATTTCCAAGCTGTATGTCTAAGATATCGTCACGTTTTTCGCAATGTACTGACTCTGTATAGGTTTCTCCGAGGCGATTCCGTCATCCTTGTCTTGCTCTCATAAGAATCTGGACGCGACTTGGTGTTGAGACGGGAGTGCAAGATGGATGCACGCAATTTAGAGTTCGAATGCATTAAAAGTTATATAATCGACGCCGCGAATTCGGCGATAACCGCCGAACGAATCAAAGAACGATACCCATCAACCTTTACTTCTTCAATCCATCACTCAGGCCCAGCAGAAGTTCTGCAAGACCGTGCGCACCAGGGTCGGGAACTTCTTGGAAACCTTCACCTCCAACGTACACCGTCCGCCCCAAGCTCGCTTTCATTCCTTTCGTTCCCTGCGCTCCTCCCTGCGCCGCTGCAGCTGCTTTGTCGACATCTTCTGTCTTGGATAGTGTCTCAATGAATGGATACAAAGCATCCATTAACGTTCGATCGCCGGGCTTTGCAGGCGTATACTTGCCAAGTGCTTTTAGGGATGAGTCGAGAGCCTTGGCCCAAATTGTAGGAGTGACGGGTTGAGGGAAAGAAGGCGAATCCTTTCGTAATCCATGGGCTAGTGCATTCAAGAAGATGGCGTAAATTGCGCCTGACGTCCCGTCCATTGCTACTTCAACCACTTGAATGATGTTGTTTACGAGGATCAGCAGATCATCTGTTTCCTTTGCCGTTTCGAGCATCTTCAGAATTGCTGTTGGATGTCAGCATCAGGCAACAGTGCACATGTGATCAAGACCTTACCTTCTGCGCCACGTTTCAGTCCGATTCCACAATCGCCATCTCCTACAATCGTGTCATATTTAGTGACATCAGGCTCGGCAGCTATCAGTCTGTTCAGTGCAGTTGTCAATACTGACTTCGCTTGGGTGTAGTTTACTATCCGACGTCAGTGCGTGATCTATGTTGTGTTGTGCAGTACTCACTTCTCAAATCACTGGGCAAGACTTCTTCTTCGTCTACCTTTTCTTCATTTTTCTTTGCCTCGTCACGTCTTGCCCATGTGCTACTACTGATTGCTGCAGCCCAACCACTCGCCTCAGCAGGTGCATCGAGTAACTCAAGCATGGAAGCGCCTAGTGATTGTGTATCGGTGACTTTGAGCATGCTGATGCTAAATCCGAGTCCATTCAAACTGGTCATGAAAGTACCGGCAAGTATGCGCACAGGTTTGATTTTGAAGTTGTTCGCCAGTTGCTCGACAACCTCGTTCGTGATACCGCTCAGCTCGAGCGGACTGACTCCTCCTAGGTTATTGATCAATAGCACAACCTCGTCCTCTGCATTTATAGAAGAGAAGCTTCGATCTTTGTCTGCGACATCGAGACAGTGGGAAAGCATGGTTTTCACGAGACCGGGAAGATCGGTAGATTTGCGCTCCGAGCCAGCCTCATTATGAATGCCCATCCCGATCTCGACTTGGCCGTCTTTCAACTCATCCTCTTCAGGCTCTCGGCGGCCTGGTACGTGGACATGTGCTAGTGAAGATCCAATTGAGACGGTATTGTCGGCGACGAGTTGCGCTACTCGCGTTACATCCTTGAGACTCGCTCTGCATCTTGTTAGTGAAGCTGCATCTTCGCTATTACTCTGATTGGCATTGTTCCATACCCTTTTGCTGCAAGCGCTCCAGCAATTTTCTGAACAAGCACGGTTCCGGCGATGCCTCTTCGCCCTACTTTTCCACCCTTGGCCCGCCCTACACCAGCGTCGTCACCCACAACCACCATGTCGGCCTCGATGCCAGCAGCACGTGCCTTCTCTACGGCCATACCAAAATTCAGCACGTCGCCGGTGTAGTTCATTACAATCACGAGGACGCCCTTGTCTTTCTGAATGCGATGCAAGATACACCTTCGTATTTGCTCTGCGCTTGGAGATGCAAATATAGTACCTGCTACCGCGCCGGAAAGAAGTCCTGCGCCAACGAAGGAAGCGAAAGAAGGCTCGTGGCCGCTACCACCACCAGAGACGATGGACACCTGTGACGCGCCATTCTTGCGATATATGATCTTATTCTCGATATCGCATTGCACGGACGGATTCGTCTTTGGGATGCTCAGAAGCGCTGTATTGACCAGGTGCGTAGGATCGTGAATAAAATGTTTTACTGAGTACTGTTAGTTGTTGACGCGCAATTGCACTATGCTCTTGTTCGAATTTGACGCTTGAATACGTACACGACATGTTTATTTATATTGATATATGAATGGTTCAAATCAATGCGCGACAAAGAGCAAGAAAGTATAGAGGAAGGGGGAAACCAAATTTTATTAAAGAATTCTCAACTTTTAGTATCCGATCCGACGACACCTCATGAAAGCGCCCGTCCGGATCGCTTGTTCTTCTTGTCATTTGACGTGTGCCGATCTGCCAGGTCCCTCTTGGACGGCCCCGAGAGTCCCAAGTGGGGTCGCGCAAACAAGAATGTGAGGGGTAACTAGGGTTATGGTGGGGTTGTCGGGTTTTGCCCCAAACCCCGACCTGCCGGCAGAGGCAACGGCTTCCTTATTCTGGACTTTCCGGTCCCCAGCTCTAGATTCTTTTTCTTATTCACTTGTTGAATTGCTCCATCTGCTCCTTCGCACAGCAGGCACTCCGAATGCGGATGCGTTTCCTTGTTTTGGATCAGGCCAATCGGAAGCGCATATTGAAGCCATTCGACATTTGACCCTAACAGAGCAAACACAATGGATTTACTGCCATCTCAGCCATCCATCACAGCTCCGCTATACGTAATGAGTACCGACACCCTGAGGAGTACAAGTAGTAATTGTTCGATCATCATATTCAATCATTTAGCACACCCCGCGAATCTTGCAATCAGGACACGCCCTTGACGATTTGCTCCCACTGACTGGCTGCTTGACAACCTCACAGCCATGGAAACAACACTCTTAGCGAGCCATGCACATCTGCAGGCAAAACTTCCATTGATTCATATCTGTGCTGATTGCACAAAGAGATATGGTGGCAGATTTACAGCCTCCTAGCTAGCAATATGCCCAAAAGCCTCGTCAAAAAACTAACCCGGTCATCTGTCGCCTTTCGACACGCTACGCGGAACTACACTCAAAATACACACAATAGTTCACTCTACACTCTACCATATGAGATTATCCAGCACATCGGCACGTTGCTAAGCTATGCGGACCGTGTTTGCTTCGCATCAACGAGCTATAAATATGCCGATGCCCTTTTCGCTATCTGCGATCCACTGGGCGTCAAGCAACTGCACGTCAAAGATATCAGGAGCAGAATAAGAAGAGACCATTTTTACGGTAACGACTGCTGTTTTCAGGCCTGGATTGGACGCAGAGTTGGTATGATATACTGTGTAGGATGCAGGCGGCCGCATGCTCGCTTTAGGTTTCCAGAGGACACGATGGCACAACCACGACACTTGCGCAAATGCTTCCGAGCAACCGATGGTCCCTTTTTCATGTGTCCACACAACGAGTTTACTTTCTTGGAAATGGCTAGCCTATTGCGAAAGAATGCGAGAAAAGGTCGTCAGAACAAGTTTGGCGACTTTTTCCATTGCATCGAGTGCTACGAGCTTCCGCATCAAAGACGCCGTCCAGGTAGATGTTTACATCCTCCAATGCTATCTCTTGTTCCCAAAACGCATACAGTTACTCTTCGATCAAAGTTTCTGCTCCTAATGGTACCCTAGGCTGTGCCTGTCTCGGTTCAACAAACGAAAGATGCACTGGCTCTTCTGAACCTCAAGATCTGTCCCCACATGACTGCTTGTGATACAGAAGCAATCGAGCGTATGGTGGGGGACCGCCAGGAGATCATGATGGAAGGTCGCTTCTCAAAGCGCATTAGCATTGACTGTAGCACTTGCCAAACAACGTTCAGCATCAAGAGAAGGGTCCCGTTCCACGAGGTTGTGGTGGAAGTTGAGCGAAGGCTAGGCCGGGTCAAACGGGAGGGCGACCCAATCTGGAGGGCGCATCTACCGAGGAAAGCCGGCACTTCTTGATACCGGGGCTATCTGATACCGGCTGCAACTAAAGGCCGTGTAGTTTGTCTCCACCAGACCTTCGTGAGTCATTGTGCGCCTGAGAAAACGTGTAATTCGACGTCAGTTGTGTATGTGTGGCGTCAAGGGGGGCGTGAGACTTTTTTTGCGGGCTGGATGGTTCGATGGTTCAATGTCTCGGGTATTGACTCTAGTGCTGGCAGCCGAATGCAAGGGACTGGACTAGCGGAACTACGTAGCGCCATTGAAGACTGCCTTTCGATTTCTTAGTACAGAAGCGCCTTTGCTAGTGTGTAAATAAGACAAATCGAGGTTGCTTCGCATCTGCTAGTTTGCATTTGTTTCTTTGAACCCGTGTCCCTGACTTGTCTGCAAATGGCCTGTTTTTTGGACGTATTCTGCCGCGAGAATATAGTTTTCAAATCATAAGTTTCCAAGGAATACTCAGTAGACATGTCGTATTCAGGGCTTGTTCTGACCGGACTCTGCCCAGATATATCGAGCCAAACGGATGGTGGGATGAGAAGAATGACAAGGTAGTTTTTTTCCTTGCAGATGCCAACATCACGACATGCAGAGTCAAGAGTCGCGAGTATCAAACAACAAATATAGCGCCGAATATGTAGCTAAAGCAACGGAATACGAAACGGCGAAGAGAACCATATGTCCCCATGTTAACCAATTCCGAGAACGCCCGTTTGTGACGATTGCAAAGACCCTTGTTCCCCAATTGATCAACCTCGGCAGATCAATCACCTCACGAAATCGTCTTTCATCACAACGCGCCCGATCAGCGCCACCCTCCTAAAAAGACTTCACGGCGAGGCTGGCAAGCGCGGGCATTCCGTTCGCTAATTTCCCCTTTCAAAAACCCCCCCAAAATAAACTTTCGGGTAACAACTATTAGTAAACAACCTCCCCAAGTTGCAAGTGTGCAAACAAAATAAGCGGGCGTCCCATGGCGCACTTCTAGACCTTCGCGTATCAGCCGCGCTCTTGTTTCCAGAAGGAGTTTAATTAGTACAACTAAAAAAGGGGTTCCGGGTGAATGTTTCTGAGGGTCTGGACTGTAAAGAGAGACAATTTTCCCGGTTGCGGAAAGCGAACATTGATCTTGTGACCTGTCTTTTCTTAAAGGAATAGAGGGCGTAGCGTGAGATGAACGGGGATGGTTTGGCGCTACTGTTTTCCCTTCCCACTTGGAAGGAATCTGGGGTGGCTTCAGTAGGTTAAGGAAGTAAAATGTTAACTATGAGCCTTGACATCCGGTGAAGTAAGTATAAACAAGTCATGGGTTCCGAGGGGGCGCTTCGTAGCTATGCGCGTGAGAGAAGGGGAAGAGAGAAAAAGGCGCCTTTATTCAGTCGCGTGTCGTGAATACCAACTAGTTGCTTCTAGCAAGTAGCACTATTAGTAGTACTAAATTGATTTTCAGCTCTATATACTACCTCTACTTCGTTAGGAAGCCGGCTACCCCGCCTGAATCGTGATAGGGCTTTTCCTCTTTTCCCAAGGACCCTTGCGATGGGTTCCCCACTTTCCCGATTAATTGAGGGAATCAACAAATCGCGGATACTTTTCTCCATATTCCTCGGTAGTCACGCGGACGGGGCGGTTTTTGCGCTTTAAGTCGGATTTGGGGAAGGGACCAAAAAGCCACCCGGTACAAACTCATCTGTCCTGTTTACAGTAACGCCACTTGCTGGGCGAGAAGTTCGAGATTTTTCGTGTGTGCTATTGTTGTCTACTCCCTGACTTGGGTGAAATCCTTGTTCTTAGTTATATAGAAGTGCTGGTACGCGCTCCCTCCCATCATGTCGTCGTCGTCGTCGTCACCGCCGTTGTCTTCGTCAATAACTACCACTACCACTACTCCTGTCGCAATGGCATATCCCGGTACCGCACACAAGTACTCCAAACGCCGAGTCGCATTCGAGCACTCATACCTTAATCCTTTTGCTGATGCGCCAAATACCATTCTCTGGGTAGGCGGTCTGGGCGATGGCCTTCTTACAGTCCCTTATCCGTCTGAAATCGCAAAATCGCTTCCGGATAATTGGGTCATAGTAGAGGTTCTGCTCGGCTCATCCTACCGCGGCTGGGGCACTAGCTCTCTCTCGCGCGATGCCCGCGAGCTGGCGGAATGTGTCTCGTATTTCAAGCAGTTGCGCCCAGGCAAGAAGATTGTCGTCATGGGCCATTCTACGGGGTGTCAAGATATAATGGAGTATCTTGTTGGCAAGGGAAAAGAGAAGCGCGAGGCACTCGATGGTGTTATTCTCCAGGGTGGAGTCAGTGACCGTGAGGCATGGGAAGATTTCGCAAAGGAAGGAGAGAAAAAGGAGGCGTTGGAGCAAGCTATTAAGCATACTAAAGAATTGATTGATGCAGGCAAGGGAAAGGAGATTTTGTCAACAGAGGACAATGTTGTACTGAAGGAGATGGGAGGGCCCCTCAACGCATACCGCGCGCATTCGCTGCTTGCAAAGGGCGGCGACGATGATTACTTCTCAAGCGACCTTTCAGACGAGCAATTCACCAAGACTTTTGGCAGGATTCCCAGGACCACACCAGTATGCTTCTTACTCGGCTCCGAGGACCCATATATCCCTGATTCGGTCGATAGAGAGGCACTCCTAGAGCGATGGACGAAAATAATGCGGGGAAGAGGTCGCATTGTCGACGACGTGGATGGCGGTGTTATTCCTGGTGCTCATCATAATCTCGAAGATGATCCCGAACATGTTGTTGAAGACTTGGTGCAGAGAGTTTGTGGCTTTGTTACTGGACTCGAAGAAAGTCGAGCGTGGAAAAATGTTGGATCGCATTTATAATTTGCATTGGACTTTTTTCTTCTTTCCTTCACCCCGAAATGCGTGGAGGTGCTTGCACGTTTGCTTACCAGGGCTGAAGACATATTCAAGACACTGTCTCTCAGAGACGGACGAGGCTGGCGCCACTCAAGCCCTACATACGGACAGCCACTGGAAGTCTGTCAGCCTGCAGCAAGCAGTGTTATTTTCACCTAAGCTATCTCCAAAGCCAAGGAGATCAAACTCGTCAAGTGGTGAGCACTCATTCAGATATCTTTCCGTAGCCGCTATATCAACAAAGGGGCCCGGAGTATAAGAGCTACGAAGTCAATTCTGGTAGTTGGGGGATCTGCGAAGAGGGATAAGAAAGAAATATTGCGTATGGAATAGGCAGCGAGCAGTAGTATGTTGGAAAGCTCTCTAGCATAGGGGGCTAGCAAGTTTTGATGATTTTCAAGAGATTGGAAAATCAAGTAATGTATAGCATCAAAACACGATATGAGTTCACTCTGTCGTGTTAAATTTCAAACACCAGTCATGACAAACAACCCAACCTGGCTCAATTTTCATATCTTGAATTATTGCACCCTACTCGAGGCACATCTATGTGGCCCTCCGTCAGCAAATAGTTGTACAAGCCCAAAACAGGCCAAATGTTTTTTGATACCCCTTTCCTCGACCCTCTAATGACAAACCAAGCAGGTAACAAGAAGCGAACTAACGCCACCCGAGCTGACCGAAAGACAGAAAAAGCGCCCACGCAATGCATAGTCCGGTGACCCGAGGGCGGCTGCTTAAGGCGGACAATGTCATTTCCACTTTGCTCGCTTCTAAACCCTCGCAACACCTTCTCCTGCCGTCCCTTCTTCAAACCTCGCCTGGACAACCCAGTGCTCACCAAACTTGATCCCCTTGCCACCACTAATACCAGCATTGCGCCAGGGCTTGTTTACACCAATATCTACGATCCAGATGAGCCATTTCGGATCGCGTCCAGCACCATGTTGGAGCGCTTTCAACAGCCCCGTTCGTGGTGCACCAAGACAAACGATATACTTTGCACGGACTTCGAGAGGCTCACCTTCAAGGATGGACACTTCACCAGTGGATCCACCCACACCTGATGGGGTTTCCACGGCTAGACAGGCGGCGCGGGACTTGTTCGCCCAGCCTACGATACTAAGGACAACGCGTTGATCTTCGTCGCCCAGAGCCTCGAATTCCTTGTGGCGACCAAGTAAAGCGTCGATGATTAGTTCGGGTGGTGCTTGTAGGCGTTTGAGAGCTTCTTCAGTATCTTTCCATGCACGAACTGAACCACCAAATTTTCGGAACATATCAACTTGCCGCCGTATGTCCTTGTCCCAATCGGCATTGCGCTCGAAACCAAGAAGTGCAACCATGACCTTTGGTCCACGCTGAGCGAGCTGTCGTGCTGCTGCTATGGCTCGTGCTCCACCACGGTGATTACCTGCTAGAACGACTATGACAGGATTGGCATTAGGGTTGTCGCGCGCCAGTCTTCTACCACCAGGATTAATCGCTGTGAGGGCGACTTCAGCAATACCTCTCCCTGAATTTTCTGCAATAAGCTCTTCAGTCAGACCAAACTCTACTTCAGCAGTCTCTTCAACCGCCAACATGCCTCCTGGTGTGATAGCAAAGCATTTGCGGTTATTTGGGACTAAACGTAGACAACCTTTTGCTGCGTTAGACTCAGCAGGTGAGTCTGGAGGCGTAGCGGTGCGGCCGGGCCTGGGACTACCAGTGGCGTGTGAAGAAGCATAGGGCCGATTGATGAATGAACGGTTACTTCGCGGAAGCACCCCTGAGCCCATTACGTCCATGTCGGCTTGAACACTGCTGCCTTGCCGTGTAGGTGCTCGTTTAATAGAAGCTCTTGACATTGCTCGCCTGGAGTTTCGCCCGCTACCAAAGTCGGATTCCTCTTCAGAGCTTGTGTTGGTCGTGCTCTTCAGCTTTCGATCCAGTACATTCTCTGAAGGATGCAAATTCTTTCCACCATGTGTTCCAGGCCTCGCTAGACGGTTGAAGCTGACTAGGCGATCCTCGTCCGCTGTTGTATCTTCGTTCCTAATCTGGTTGAATACCGTGCGCTTGTCGAACTTGGAGAGATTGCTCTGGAAGTCGAACTCGGGCAGGTCTTGGATGTCGGTCGCGTCTTCGGTAGCCCAGCCGTTGGTAGCATCAAGAGCTTGCTGTCGTTTCGTCTTACGATTCGAGGCGTTCGCTGCTGCGATGCCGACCCTCCCACCAATAACCCCAGGTGTTCTGGTCTGTGGTTCCTCAGCAGCATGTAGCATGGGCGTATTCCTCCAACCATTGCCTTTGCTATTGCTAGTCAGCTTATGCAGGTTCGATAGTCGGGTTGCCACCTCCGCACAAAGAAGCGCACGTACCTTTTCTTGATGCCACCAGCAGATTGGAAGTCAACCCCGTTCTTTCTCTCTTGGGCCGCAACTTCCTTCTTACGAGACTTGCCTCCCCTCCGAGTCTTCTTGCCACCATCGTCATTCTTCTGAGGGCTCACATCATCCATAGGCTTGCCTGTTCTCGTCTTGCTGATGCTTGCTCTACGCGGCGCGATTCTAGCAGTCCTCGTCTCATTATCTGCTTCTTCAGCATCTGCAATGTCCAGCGACGAGAAAGGCCCCTCCAGTGTCGCGGCGCTTGGCTTCCGAACATTTTGATGCTTCACCTTACTGATAGACGAAGATGTAGTTTTGGGCAGAGGCGTAGCGCTCGCGCCAACCACAGCCGTGATTGGTGTGGCGGGAGCTTCCTGGGGTGGTGCTGCAGCAAGCTGACTCGAAGAGATTGTAGTATTGGTGCGCTTCCCCATACTCAGGATCGCAGGATCGATGAATGGCACAGCCTGGACCGAGTGGGAAATAGATTGACGTGAGCCGTTGCGTGCATTCATGGAATGGTCATCGTGCGGTATGGACGATGGCTGACTGACAAGGTGCGGCATTTGCTGGGCAGCATTCGCTCGGACATCTTGGACATGGCTCTGGGGGTATTGCGCGTACGTTGGGGGTTCAGATGGTGGCTGTGGAGGTTGCGGAGGAGCGGGTGCAGAGGCATTGACCTTGATATCAGCAATCATGTGCCCTTCGACGGTGTATGAAGGAAGACGATGACCGGAGCTTGGAAAGAACACTGTCAAGGGTGAGTACGTATTCTTCGTCTGCCGCGACTACAAGCGGTTTGTAAACATACCATCATGGAGAGTCAAGGTGGCCGTCTGCTGGTCGACACCACTCACGACACCTAGCAAGACAGCCCCAGGAGGATTCCGAAGCGTCACTGCGACCGAGAGCCCGACAAAGCCCGTAGCCATGGTTGCAAACGGGACGCACGAGGCTGTTCCAAAGTTCTGCCTCGGGCGGTTGCTAAACGAAGCGGAACTTCGTAAAGCGCAGCGATCGAGCACTGATGCGTTCCAGCGACGTGAGTCGATCGTGCGGGACGTGAGCGTGGAGAACCTCGAAGGGGCTTCTAGGGCGTATTAACAAGAGGGCGACCCCCGGATCGGAAGGGTGGAGGTGGAGGGTACAAGTCGCGCGCATGCACTGCCGTTGTTCCTACTTTCCTACCCGACTTCACTGTTTCGCCGATCGGGCTAAGCCGCTAATCCAGCCACAGGGAAGCCACCCAAACGGCTGCTGACGTAAGATGGCACGTCTTCACATGTCGCAATGGTAGTCGCCCTAATATAAACATATGCAATGCACGGCGATCCGGTTGTAAACGCAGCCAGCGTTGTTATTTTAGGATTCCAAAAGGATTATTAAGCTCATACCATTCGCCAAGTCCAAATCAAATCCAGGGTATCCACACGCCTTTTCCCCACCTCTTTCATCGCTCTCGTGTCTTCAGATCCTTATCGAGTCCGCGTTGTTTTCGACATCAACAATGTGAGCCGACAGGGAATGTCCCTGAGCCCTAAATAAGCTCCCATGCGGCCACACCACCAAACTTGCACGAGTACCCTTGCTTATTGTTCCATGTATCAATGCTCATACCCCGAGCGTCATGACCATTAAATTCGGTGATCGCATTGACTGCAATCTTTTGACCTGGTACACCGAGCTCGACCCGAGGAACGTCGACCCACCAAGTATGCCCGTCCGTATTGAACGGCTTGTAATCTGGTTTGCGGCCATCTCTTCCCGCAATACTCAGGAGCATGATATAGGGCGGGCCTTTGCCATGGCGCGCATTGTCCCAGTGGGGACAGACGGTCGAGAACTGAAATCTAACCACTGCTGATGCATAGGGGTCGTTGGCTTTGATCTGTGCTTGCGAAGGCTCAAATGTTCGCTCGCCCAAGCCGTGCTCCTTGAAAGCGTCGCCATATACCTGTACGCGGCCACCCTGATCATCTCGCATGAATTCTTCATAGGAGATGATGCGCCCATCACTGCGCAATTGTTGAGAAGCGTCCCCAGGGAAGTGCCGCAAACCAAATTCGTCGTTATCCATAGTGAACTGGCGCGCATTGAATGACTTTACATATCTATGGCTAAGTCAGTAAATTACCAAGTGAAGTCACTGCTCAGGAAACGTACCCTTCACCACGCATTTGGCACCCAATATGCCCAGCTCCCCAGCATGGGTCAATAAGTTTCCATTCTCCGTTGTCGATCTTCACAGCATTCCAAGCATGCGTGGATTTATAGGGTGGTACGGCCTGTCCAGGCTCTAGTGGTGTATAGCCGAACCCCTTGCAGGCGCCAGAACAGACTATGGCTTCGAGACCTGCTTTTAGAGCTAAAGCAGCGAATAGACCAGCATAGCCCTCACACACTGCGAGGCCAGAGGCGATAGTCTTCTCTGGAGTAGTTGGGGAAACAGTACCGTTGAAGAACGAGTGGACATCATAGTCAACATTATGGTGTAGCCAGGTGAAAATGACACGTGCTTTATCGGTTGGCGAAGAAAACTGGGAGCAGAGTTGATGAGCAAGCCAGCCAACATCAGAAGAAGGGAGTTGAGTGCGTGGAAACTGCGCAGCATGATTGTCCGGAGCAGAGAAGTCCCGACATTTCAGGCAGCCCCCAACAGCACCTGGCTTTGGCTTCGAGGCCATGATCGCCTCTAGATTGGGTCTAGACGACAATGGGATAGGTGGGGGTACTTTTGGTGAGGGTGTGGACTTGGATGTGACTGCCGACGGTCGGGAGGAGGGTACGGGAGGAGGAGAGGGCGCCTTATTGTTGAAACCCATTTCCAATGCAGATCGCTGGGGAGGACGTTGTGGTGGTGGGGGCGCAACTGCTCTATTCACTCGCGGCGCATCGTTGGACGCCTGCCTCTGTGGCAGGACTGGAGCGGGTTGAGGCGATCGTTCGCGAAGGATTGATTGTCGGGCAGGCAAAGGCGGACGGGCTGGTACGTCTATATACAATCACAGTCAGCGTCTTTCCTACTTGATGTATCTATCGAGATTTTGTGGTATGACCTGCCAGTGGCTCACTTGCAACTCATGGACAACATGCGTGCACATGCTCATGTCTATTTGTTGGTCTACTATGCTTACCTGGAGTCTTGACCTGCGGCGGGAGGGCTCGCGCAGGAACATAATCACGTTTACTTTTCATCGCATTCAGAGTGGCGTTGCTCTGCTTGGAGTCTTCGGAAGTCCTTTTTGGTGGCAGTGGGGGCAGTTTCGTTGGGTCGAATGCAGGAGCCCTGACTTTGTGCAGCGTACCAGTGCTTCCATTACTGTGTGCGGCGCCATATGTCTTCACAGAGCCCAATGACAAGGTCGAAATACTGGAAGCGATTGTGGAAATAGACTCGGAAGACTCGCGCCTCCGTACGCTCGACTCGGAGGACTTGCGAGGAGGTAGTGTTGGCGTCTGTCGAGGCGTACTGCCATTGCGCGGGGGCAACCGGGGAGGCAGTGCAGGCGAGATCTTTGGGCTTACGGTCTCGTTTACTACTGCAGGCTGGTTGCCAAGTTGTCGCGCAGACGTGGGCGCATTGCTGAGGACTGGCGGGTTGTTGGCCGTCTGGCGCGAGTAGGCTGGTGGCCGCGCGCTGGGCGGGGGAGGAGGAGGCGGCTTCTTCTTGGTGGTGGTTGCATCGAAGATATAGGACGGCTTCGCGCCAGGAACAGGTGTATGGACCTCTTCAAGGTTCAGTGCTGCGATGCGCGACTTGATGGAGCCCTCGGCCATGGCGTTCGCGTTCTGTGGGGTGGTCGGAGCGGAACCGGTTTAGCTGTGGCTGGTGACGAAGAGTCGATTGAGCAGCACTCAATCGTGAACCGTCACCTTGGCGCGTCGCTGCGCAACTTGGCTGGGAAAACTCAGCGCGACAGAGCAGGTAAAGGGTAGACGGAGAGAGCGATTATAGCACGAACGAGTGACTGGGCGGCTGGACGTACAATACGAGTGACAGGAGAACGCCTTACGGATGGCTAGTGGTATTGATTGCAGGCAGCACAGCCTCCGACCCTAGCTCCCGCTGATCCCTGTAGTAACTCACCCCTCGTTCCTCGTCCCTCGTCCCTCGCCTGTCTCTCCGTCCAAGTTCAAGGCTGGCAGCAGCAGCCTGACGCTGTCTTGGTCAGCCATGGCCCGACGTTGCTATTGAGTATCGGGCTGACAGCAAAGGTACCTTGGTCGTCGCAGCAACCATGTGCTTGCAGCATGGGATCATGAGGCATGACGTTTCCAGGGTAGATGCACCAATGCAGTGTGACCCATAACAAATCCTCACCGGTATGCCATGTGCCGCACATGTACACATGGACAACAGGCCTGATTTGATCCACTTTGTTTCTAAGAGCTCAATTGAATATAATTGACAAATGACGCTACTTTGTCAAACAACGTTATCAAGTAGTATGTAGGAGAACATTCGCCAAAGCGAACCAGTATGGACAGTCAAAACAAAACCATTCTCCCAGCCAGCCCAAATCCTCTACCCAACCAGTGCCTCCCATCGGTCCAGTGCAATCTAGTCCTGTAACACCGTGACAATCTCCAGTCCCGCCTCTCTCCATCGACGCCCAACTGTACACGCAGTGCGCAAAAAGACACTTTTTGACTTGCTGAGAAGGAGCGGAACAGGATGGCGATAAGAATACCACCCAACCAGATAGTGCAAACACTCGCTATCCAAAACACCAGAGACGGACAAGAAGAGAAAAAAAGAGTGGGGGTGCTGCAAGATACAGTAATGACAATATGTTGGGAGTAGCACCACAAAGTGGCACAACGTGAAATGTAAGGATTGATAGCAAGCAGGGATTGCTTGAGTTTTGTAGATCAACAAACTGATCTTCGCAAGATGGTGTCTACCTCTTGCGCTTCTTGCTCTTGTCCAGTGATGTACTTAGAGCATGTGGGCCGTCCACAGCCATGTTGTACTCGTATGCTGGCGGAGGCGCCATTGAGACTGCAGACGGGACCGAGTTCTTCTTGACGGAGACGCCCATGTGGCGTCCATAGCGGCCCTTCCGGCCGTTGCCTTCGTCTTCACTGACGCATCCGTCGGCACTGATACCAGCGTCTTTGCAGCGCTGGCAAGGGCGTTGGCGATCACAGCCCTTCTTACTCTTGCGGCAGCGTTGGCACCGCGGCTTGCTTGAGAGATCCTCCTCATCAACAGCGAGTTGATGCTGGAAGTTGATTGATGCATTCGAGGCCTTGCGTGACTGCGAGGGAAGAGATGATGGCGACATGGGGGCAGCTTTGTTGGTACCATTCGTCTTGCTCTTGCTCTTAGACACGGATCGAGACTTGTTGGGCTTGCCAGACTTGCTCGAAATGGAACGAGCTTTGATGATACCTGCCTGTACACGCTGATTGTTGTGCTCATCCGCCATCATCTCATCACTGACGCCCTTGAAGGAGCCGTCTTGTTCGTCCTCGTAGTCCTCGCCACTGCTGTCGGCGTCATCGTAGACACGAGTCATATCATGAAGTCCACGAGACATGTTGTATGGGAGGGGTGGCAGCTCGGCTTCGTCCTCACTGCCATCAGCACTCTCGTCACTCGAAGATGCTGCATCAGCCTTTCCGCTGAAGGCATCATCAAGCGTTGAAGTCGAGGTACGACCATGTGTAGAGAAGTTGGACGCATCGCCCAAACGCATGAGCTGACGAGCAACATCTTCATCAGAGATGACGCTGATGCTTGTAAGCGTGGTATCAGGGGTGGGGAGCATTCCACTGCTGCCAGAGTAGCGGTAGTGGGAATGCTGTCCTGAGCCCCGCGCACGAGACTTGTTACCCTGCGCCGGGCCACTCGATGTAGAGTAGGGCGTGATCAATCCTTGCATGTACGAACTGTCACCTTGACCGTAGCTTTGCGGCGATGGCAGTGGGTGTGAGTATGAGAATGTCTGCTGGTTGATAGAGTATGGCGAGCCAGCAGTATTACCACTGATGCGTCGCTGAGGAGACGCTGATGACAAAGAAGTGGTCATGGGTACCTGGGGCGGAACGAAAAGTGGCAGCTCCTATGGAAGGGATGGGTGTCAGACTATTGCACGATGCACTCTCCCACCCAAGGTACTTACCGAGCTGTCAAACTTTGCACGCTTTCGACGCCCACCTTCGACAATGTTGTCGACACTGATCTCAGCACTGGCGAGTGGCTCCTTCCTCGAGCGGCGAGAGCTGGTAACTGAGCCATGCTCGCCCTCGCTGTCGCTGTAGTCGTCGCCATTCGCCTCAGCGAAGCTGTCATGTGAGCTGTTTCCGCGGCTCTTTGTGGAGGGGCGCATGCGCTTGCTGATTGAAGCACTTCTGCGGCCACGACTTGGGTGTGGAGAATGGCTTTGGCGAGCATGGCGAGACCCCGCTCTTGCGCCTGTTTGATTGTGCTGATGAGGCGGGAGCATCTGGAAGGCCTCCTCAAGGTGAGGGCGAGGACGGCGGGGTGAGACAGTCGTCTGTCGCGGATCAGGAGAGTACTCATCTGCATCCAGGCTTTCTGGAGAGACTCGGACATAGACAGTCATGCCATGTTCGAAGTTCTCAAACCGCGCGATGAGCGTGTTGCCATGGCGGTCTTCAAAGATGACACCACGGCGCTCATACAGGCCGTAGAAGTTCTTCACTGTTGTAATGATGGAGTCTGTTGTATCGTGTGGGTAGATGTCTACCCGCATTGGTAGACGTGCTTTATGGGCTGGGGATTGGGGGAGTAGCAGCTCGAAGCTGACGTGCTTCTTGGGCATCTGCTTGGAGGGCGACAGGGAATCATGCGCCAGGCCAGTCTCAGTGCTTGGGTAGACGTCCATCATGCTCACGTCTTCCCTCTGGGGCGCCATGTCGTAGCCAGCCGCCGAGTGCATGGCTTCGTGATGTCGGCCCGCTATGAGGTCTTCGACCTCAGGGAAGCGTTGTGCGCCAGCAATCCGAGGCTCAGCAAGCATGTTGGAAACTTGCATTACCAATGATCCTTGTGTTATCCGCGTATTCCAAAGCCTCTAGAATGAGAGGGTTGATTGTATGTGTGTGGTAGGGGGGCGCACCAAGCCTGCCGGTGTCGCAAGAGCTTAGGATGAATGGACGGTCGTGGAAGGATAAGTGGGCGCGGTGTCTGGATAGTATGGTGTTAGCCGACGGTTCTTTTTTCGCTTTGATGGCATCCGAAATGGGCGTTGCCCTGTTCCGTAGAGTGTGTGTCGGGCTGGAGGCCGTTGGGGGGTCGTCACCGCTGCCCAGTGACGGTCTCTAGGGAGGATAGCGCGAGAGGCCCAGGGGCCGCGTCGCGACGAGGTGTAGATGCCAACCCGGTCGCAAGGCGCCATGAGGAGCTATACATACTGGCAGTGGGTTCAAGGAGCGCAGAAAGGTAGCGGAGACGCTTCGATGCGATCCCGTGTATCGCCGCTGGATGGCAGCGTCAGGTCAGCGGCCGGAATGCGCAGACCGAGATTGGAGCGATCTGGATGCCAGATCGCGAGCCCAGATGAATGAGATGCTTGATGAGAAGGTTGGAGACTTACGAGAAGGTGGTGGTTGTGGACTGCCACCGAGATGCGTTGGAGGTGGGTTGAGCAATGGCACCGAAGCGAAGCACTTAAGGACCACCCCGACTAGGACCGCTCAAAGGTCACGACGCACTTTCCAGACGCGCCTCAAACCACAAATTGACAGTCGCCTTTGCAATAAAAGCTTTTTGGAATACAACTTGTAGGAGCAAAATGGCATCAAAAGCACAGCGCATACTCCCCTCCAAAGCATATGCGATTGCGCCTCAGTTGATGACTAGTATATACACTACTAGGGATGACAGGCCACCCTTAGCCACGCAAGTGGGCTACGACCGCATTGAAACGGATTAACACATCATCTGTCTTGATCCTATCTAGAGCCTGTCTGTCGAGGCCGAAACATGAGATGCCCCCCGGCGCCAGCTATGCGCCCAATCGCGACATGACCCTAGAGTGCATGCCACAGGACAAGTCAGTCGCTTGTGGGATGCCAGAACACTTAGGGAAACGTCTTCCTGTTGCCAGACACTAAATGGCATGGTATATGGCCAGCAGGTCGATACGCTGCGTTGTTGGCTTGTATACAGGCGTCTGTTCCATGTGAATAAAGGGCCGGGTCAACTTCAGCACCCTGATATCCTCGGGCGCTACGCTGAGCCCTTTGAGACCCAGCAATGGCGTACTCTGGGTCGCCTTTTGCAAAGAATTATGGTTGGAATGCTAGAGAAGGGTGTCGGTCCCCGCTGTGGGTGAAGCGCTGTGGATTCGTTGCCAGCTGTTGCCGGGCGTCTATTGGAGAGATCGCCATGCGACAATCAATGCCACACACACCTGCTTGCCTAGAGCCATTTGGTAGGCAATTGTCCCTGAATGAGTCGCCGCCAGCAGCTGCAAAGGCTCGTGCGACTTGTGAATTACGCGACCCTAGAATTATGTCTACGTCTGTTCCCGAAAACGTCTGATGATCTCCGACCCACACAATATGACGATACAACTAGTAGCGCGAGATCCCGTAATCAGCTCGCGCGTAGTCGTCGCACCCGCTTCCGAGCACAAGGACCTGTCCAAAGTACTGCGCTGCCGTTTGTTATCTCTGTTGCCAAAATTCCCGACCCTGCATGTGCCCGAGCGATCATGGCGGAAGCACCTGCGTAGCGCGGCATGCGACTTCGCAAATCCGTGGCCAAAAGCTCGGACGGCCGCTCCAAACTAATGAGGGGTCAATGAACAACTGAAGGGCTCCCGCTTTTGGCGCAACGAAGTTTTGGTAGGGATCCACGTCGCAGACCTTTTGAAAAGACGTTGTGCGCATCGTTGGCTCCATGCGATCTCGCTACGGATGCCATCGGTCCACATCACTTTGTCGGTGAAGCTCTCGGCCTTGAGTGGCTGCGGCGGGGACAAAGTAAAGGAAACATGCGCCCAACAACATGCGGAACACACGCCTTTCACCGTCTGCCAAACGCAAAACCTGCTTGCTTATTCTCTGAAGCAATGGAGCTGCAACAAAGGCAAATGTAGGCTGCAGTTTGAAATTTGGTGGCAGTGCGCTGATCGATAGGCTGTGGGCGCCGGCCAGCGGGTCGTTTCTGCAGGTTCCAGACCGGCGCAGTTGTCGCAACCACATCCGAGGCCGTCCATGACCGTGGGGTAGTGAGCACTCATGTTGTTGTTGACCATTGAACTGGTAAACACTATGTTTCAGAGAAAGACCGTCAGTTCAGGGAACTGCACGTGATTTCGCGTCCTGGAATCAGCTAATTGAGACTTGGCGCGTCAGAAGTGAGGGGTCGTGGTGGGTACGCGTAGCTGGCGCAATCGGTCCCTGGGAGAGTCAAAAATTGACTAGAATATATACAACAAGTAACCAAGTAATTCAAATGACCTCTCGCACGCTATAATCAAACATGTATGGCGGCGCAAACATTAAACCTTTTTCATGTCCCTGATGGTTCCCGCGTTCGCCTCGGCAATGACGTTTCTGTAGGCGGCACCCAGCAGGGGCGGGCCGTGCGGCGGCACTAGGGCCGCTCCAGCATAGCGCCGCTATCCCTGGTCTGGAGCTCGAACCAGTCAGTAAATAAACATTGAATCCAAACGCGCATAGCTCCAGACCCTCCATATAAGTTTACAAGCTCTTGTTGCCGTTGTCAACACCACTCTTCGTGCCACTCGACAACGCCGGCTCGCCTATCTCATTGCCGCCAACTTATATGAAGAGTTTCTTTATGAGCAACTGACTTGTACCACTACGCCTTCCGCTGCCCCTATCGTCCACTTCTTCGCAACCGTCGCTGTCAACAAAACATATACCCTAGAGACTATCTCGCCTTGAGCTGATAGCCTCCGACCACAATGGATGCAAAGGTAAGCCTGCGCCTTGAACAGTACTTTTATTCACTGAACCAGGTGTGAACGCGCTGCCTTGTCAGCGGCCTTCATTCACACCTATATGCAACTTCACTTAGACTGTTTCTCTTTGAGCTTTGCTAACCCAATTGTTTACATAGCCACAACGCCCCGTGAGGGCTCTTCGTATACGCGATGAGAACGCGGTGCCCCAGCTACCTGCTGGCAAGACTCTGCACTCGCGCAATAAGTCAACACCAGCCCTATCAACACTGGTGCAGGCCGGCGGCATCAAGGCTGCTGCAGCCAAACGGACTGTGTTTGGCGATGTTAGCAACACCACTCGACAGCCTGTAGCGAAAGACGACATGCAAATAATAGGCAAAAAGAAGACCCTTGAAATCCTTAAGGATACTGCTGCTGTTACTGTCAAGGAGACTGCCAAAGCTGGTACCCTTTCACGACCAGCACAACGACTAGCGACAAGCGTCTCTTCCAAAGAGCACGCCTCCAAAGATGTTACCGAGGTCGTATCTGTGGCCCCAAAGCAGGTCAGCATCGACGCCAAACAATCCACAACCAATGTTCGCAAGACGCTCTCAAAGAAGTCATCAACAGCTGTATTCCAAGAGGCGCCCTCAAATGCCGCTATCGACGCAGCCGTCGCCCCCGTAACCTCGCAACAGCCTCTCCCTGAACAGTCATCTTCATTTCCCAACGTGGACCGTGCCTCAGCACAGTCCGGACAGCCCGCGACCATTCCAGAAGAGGAAGAGAAGGCCGAGACAAACAACAAGGCGGAAGACAGGTACGAGTACCTCGATGCGCTCGAAGAGCAGGCGCGCGCCTTAGAGCAAGAACGAAATGAAGAACTCGCCAAGTCCAATAGCCTTAAAGATCTCGAACACGAAGAGTACTGGGACGAGGAGGAGGGAGAAGAAGAAGAAGAAGAGACCTACTATGATGCCGACGGTTACACCACCGCCAGATCCCTTCGATCGCGCGGCGACAATACAACAGGCGGTGTTACTCTGATTCTTGCGCCCCGGATTACCGCAAAGACACAACGCGAACTTGAGGCTGCGCGGGTATTCGTCGAGGCAAACCGGACAACCGAAGACGTCGAGGACGAGCAGTGGGATACCTCGATGGTTGCCGAGTATGGCGAGGAGATTTTTGAATACATGCACTCTCTCGAAGAGCGCATGAAGCCTAACGCGTCTTACATGGATCATCAGGCTGAAATCCAGTGGTCAATGCGGTCCGTTCTCATGGACTGGCTCGTCCAGGTCCACAACCGCTTCACTCTCCTGCCCGAGACCCTGTTCCTTGCTGTCAATTACGTCGACCGCTTTCTTTCATGCAAGGTTGTCTCGCTTGGCAAACTGCAGCTCGTTGGTGCGACTGCTCTCTTCGTCGCCGCCAAGTACGAGGAGATTAACTGCCCATCAGTGCAGGAGATTGTGTACATGGTCGACGGTGCCTACACAGCTGATGAAGTTCTGAAGGCTGAGAGATTCATGCTCAGTATGCTTCAGTTTGAGCTGGGATGGCCTGGCCCGATGAGCTTCCTTCGTCGCATAAGCAAGGCGGATGACTACGACCTCGAGACACGTACCCTGTCCAAATATTTCTTGGAAATCACCATCATGGATGAGCGCTTTGTGGGTTGCGCCCCTAGCTTTCTCTCTGCAGGTGCTCACTGTTTAGCGCGCTTCATGCTGAAGAAGGGTGATTGGGTATGTCTACGCACGCGTTGTCGCGAATGAAGATGCTAACTGATACTAGTCACAATCGCACGTACATTACTCTGGGTACACATTGACTCAGCTCCGACAGCTCATAACTGTCATCCTCGAGTGCTGTGACAACCCTCAGAAGCACCATGCTGCTGTGTACGAGAAGTACACTGATAAGCGCTACAAGCGCGCTTCCATTTTTGTCGAGGCGGAGATTTCAAAAGGCTTTTCTCTGCCGCTCATGTCTAGAGACAGCCTGGCAACCCAGACTTTGAGGCGAAAGTGAATACACTTGTCTCCATGTCGTCTTGACCTGACTGTGTTCTAACTTGGCTCGTAGGGGTCGTGTGACGGCGCATCTGACGGATATTGTCGATCAACACTCGACAGTCAAGAGCGCGACAGCGTCAGCACCCCTATCTGGTCAACGCCAACGTCAGCACCCCCACGGTTACCACCGAAATCTTCTTCATTCTTGCTTATTGTTCCCCGACATACGGCGCTTTGGCGGCTTTCTTGAGCATGGTCAACTTCATCAGGTGGCGGATTCTACATTGGTCTCATCTTCATCTGGACATTCGGCGCACGGTGTTTATGGATACCCGACCTAAGTCTTTTCGTTCTTTCGTCAAATTTCCATTCATCTCTCAGGGTCTGCCTTTGTGGGCGGCCCGGCTGTTCGCTACCTTCTCCTGTTCATTGGACGGGGACGGATGCTGAACACGTATGATCACACTTCTCTTCGACTGTATCTTCTTATACCGGAAAGTTTTTTTTGGGCTCTATGATGAAGCCACGAGGTTATGAGCACTCCACCCGCATTATCTTAATTCTGTACATGTCGCGGCACGTTGATGTTCGGTTTCGGAGTCATCTTCTTTCGTTACTCTTTTTTTCCTCTTGCCTCACACTTCTCTTCAAGGGGGCTCGGCGGTTGCGGGTGCTGAAAGCACACAGGAGTTTTGAGAGGGTATCGCACCAAGTGTGCCTTTGGGTTTATCTGCGTTTTCTGCTGTCATATGGAGGTCCATAGTTTGGACTCGGCAGGTAGTCAAGAAAAGCACTTAATGTTTGCATCTTAAACCCTGCGCCCAGCCAATTTGTGACGATGCTACTGACATTGTTTACGAAGCGCAGCAGTATATATCTAGTGAAAAACGAATATGTTGTTCTAACGGAAGCACACGACAGGGGCAAGAGGTACATTATGTCTGACTTTAAGCTATGATCTAGCACTCGCTTTGTTTGAGCACGACAAGACTGGCCGAGAGACTTCGCTTGACAAGTGTGGTGCGACTGTCCACTGAGCCCGGTATGCAAGCGTCGTGTCTGTTAGTCATGTTGCTGACTTTACGTCTGCGCCAACCAATGTGCCATGCTATCTCCAAACTCGGGTATCTCGTCGATGACTGCTTGACTGGCCATAGTCCAACTGCAGTAGGTTCTATGGGCGGCAGACCTATGTATTTTCTACTTGGGTTCGAATAGAGAGTGATCATTGCGATGTTCCTTCTGCCGGTGCAATCAGGACTACCGAGTCACCTTTCTACTCGTTAGCTCTGCATCAGTAGCTAAGTACCGTGCCGCTCGCCTACCTCTTATGAAGAGCATCTCACTCTGCTTCTTGATTGTCCGCACGCGGGGTTCTTGGTCGTCATCGTCTTCCTCGGCAAGGTATATCGTTTCCTCGACGTCGCCGAGGACTAGGTTGCAGTGGGAATCGTAAGCCTGCGCCTTGCTGTCAGCTGGATATGCTTGCGTACATATCTGCTCCGGGGTGTCAGAGCTTCGCAGAGACGTACATGAAGCCTGCCTTTTAGTTCGCGGTCGCCGCGCAATTTGACAATGACAATCTCGTCAATGCAGAGACGCACAAGGTCGAGGGGCTCGTTGGTCTCTTCTTTTTCGTCCATGGC
Source organism: Bipolaris sorokiniana ND90Pr (assembly GCF_000338995.1). Classification (NCBI taxonomy): domain Eukaryota; kingdom Fungi; phylum Ascomycota; class Dothideomycetes; order Pleosporales; family Pleosporaceae; genus Bipolaris; species Bipolaris sorokiniana. Next base: position 620,000 of record NW_006911908.1, on the reverse strand, counting down.
GGGCTATTGGGCGTGCGGTGTTTGGAGCTCGGCGAATGGTGTCGAGGTGAACTTTGGCAGAGCGATCATCTTGGCGGAGCGGCAGCGGGGCTAGTGTGTGGACGCGCATTGAGTGGGCTGTGTGTCTGTGTGGGCGGGCTGGCATTGCGTCAGGGTCAGGCCCTTGAAGCAACAAGGCCAGGAACACTTGCCGCCTGACCCAACATCTGCATTTTCTTCATTGTCCCTACAGCGCCCCCGAGCCTTCACATCACCTGCTTTCCGGAACTACTGTTTGAAATCCAAGAGAACAAATCATGACCGACACTCAGGATCCCGCTCAGACGGACCAGCATCCACTTCTGGCCTCACGTCCGCCCGTGACTGACCCCATTACCTATCTCACCATCATCGAATACAACCTCTCCGAAGAGAACTTGCCCGTCCTGCACCAAGTCCTCCAAGATGCAGAACTCACAGCAACTATCGGCTGGGACCTGATCCATCTGTTACTCCCGCTACTTCCATTGTCTGAGGAATGCTTGCAAGACATTGCCGCAAAGGGCAATCCTAGAGAGTGCATTCTCAAGGTCACAGAAGCGCTTCGGTTGCTCCAGTTCCAGGAGCCGTATGAGGATACAGACGAAGACGAGCATGGCGCTCCATCGGCCACTACCAAGGCTAAAGCACCCGAGGTTGGAGTGGGAGAGTCAAGCACAAGTCCTGCCTTTCAACCCGCTATAGTCCCTCCCCTTCCGGTACTGAAGTTCGAGGCTCTCCTCGACATATTAGCTACATTACATCGACGTGTTAAAACCAAATACCCGAGCCGGTTCCTTTCTACCAGCTTGCAGGCTGTGTTGGTCGCATACAATCGGGCCAACACCCATATTGAAGATCTCACCTTATCTGCTGTCAAGTTTGTTAAGATACTGTCCGGGACTAAGAGACCACATCTGCCATCAAGGCGGAGTAGCGGAAATCTTCTGCGTGTAAACACGAACCAATCGGAGCCAGATCCGGAAGCGCAGGGTGATGCACCAAGCAGCGAAGAAACCGCCCTGGTAAATCGTCTACTACAGTCCTTTCTCACTCACATCCTTGAAGACTATATGCTATCTTTGAAATCAGACGATGATGTCCCAGGTCTTTCCTGGGCAAGCAGGCTGATGGAAAGCTATGAACCGGAGCGAATACCCAACAAGCCCAACTACCAGAAATATGCAGACCGGTTTGCGAATGAAGAAGACCTCACTTCGCGAGCCGCCATCTTGGGCCAAATAGTAGCTTTGACTCAGGATTTGGGTCTGAAATATGACGAGTTGGTACGGACTGTGATGGACTCGGACGAGGAGAAGCGTGGCATTCCCGGCACCGAGGATGAGCCACCAGCTACAGCTGCAGATATTCCGCTTTCGAGGACTGGTGCCCTACTTCTCATCGCCGCACTAAATGTTAAACAGGAACTGTATGCTACAGTCAAGCAAGAGGAGGAAGCATCGTCGGTAGCTATCTTCCCAGGACACGCAACGATACTTAGCAACTTTATCGGGACTCTGGGACCCCAAACCGTTGGCATGGAGCCAGATGCACTTCTAGACACGGTTCTTGCCATGGGTCTCATTGCATTGCAAAGAAACAATGTCGGCGAGCCTAAGGACGACGAGTCATTTGCTCAGTACTTGCAAACCATCTCACTCATCTCTGCGAACTCACCCTCCCCAAGCTTACGAGGCCACGCACATTACCTCACAACAACCGTCTTGCGCTCGCACCCCCACGATCTCGTCCGCCTAACCTTCATCCGCGACACACTGGAGCACTGCCCATACGAGAACCTCAAAGCAAGCGCCGTATCCTGGCTCAAAGGCGAGACACTTGAAGCAAACGCATCTCACCCCCACTCTTCAGAAGACACCCACGAACCTGACCACACAAACATCTTCGCCACCCCCGTCGCCTTGTCCACCGTAGCTCCTTACCTCTGGCCTGACCTCACCCGCCACTACGCTCTCGACACCAGCCTCGAAGACTCGTGGCTGCAATTCCGCCAGGACCTCGGCTTCTACGTCGCAGCCCTCAACTTCTACTACCTCTTACTTCAAGCTACGCAGCTTCACGATACACTCGGCATCAAAGATTTGAATGTCTCGCATGGCATTCAGACGCAGTATCTCGACGTGCTCAAGCAGACCGCAGCAAGGTTCCAGAAAGAACTTGCGGCGGGTGGGGGTGCGCTGGTTGTTGAGGGCCGGGAGGCGCTCGAGCAGGCTAAGGCTGATGTGGGGTTGTTGGAGAAGGTAGTGGAGTGGGTTGAGGGTGCGTTGGCAAAGTTGACGTGAAGTGAGTGGGATAGGTGAAGGGGCAATGTGTGGACTGTATTGTAATCGGTGTATCTGAGATAGATAGTTCGTGTGAGAAAGCAGGTGGGTAGGAGAAGTTTAATAAATGTCAAGTATGAGATGAAATGGAAAACTCAATGCTTTACCAATGAATATAAAGTGTTGTTGCGCTTGTTAAACTATGTCTATTTTCCTTCGTAAAAGATATGGTTGAGCAGTGTTTTTTCAACTCCGCACACACATACATACAATTCTATCCTTCCTCCTTTTTTTTCTTCTGCTCTCTTTCTTCCTCAAAACCCCTGCCCATTCACTCCCCCAAACCCAATTCCAGCATACGATCCCCCCTGCGACACCCAGCCCCCGAAATTCTCAGCAGTCAAATCATTCCAAAGATACAAATCGCCATTTTGAAACGCTGCTGAGAAATCACCCATGTCAGGCGTGAAACCGGATTGGTCGCCCATGGTTTGTGTGGAGGGGGTGGTGTCGAGAGTCATTTCGTTGGTGGGCCATTGGGCTGCTGTGGCGTCGGTGGTGGGGTATGTGGAGGAGAGATTGAAGCCTGAGAGGGGGAATTGAGAAGACTGGTGTTGTTGTTGTTGTTGTTGTTGTTGTTGTTGTTGCTGTTGCTGCTGAGGTGCTTGCTGTTGTTGGTCAAGTGGGATATGTGATGCTGATGGGTTGTTTGTAGAAGTAGCAGCAGTAGTAGTGTCGAGACTGTGTCCTGCGAATGATGGTACCAAGGGTTGGGTCTGTGTTTCTCCACTATATTCATGATTGGATGTTGTTTTTCTTCTTTTTAATTGTCTGCCTTCCTTGCGCCATTCCTGGTACTCGTTCCACCAGCTTTTAAGTTTTGCTTCGAGGAGGAATTTCCAGTGGCTGGGGTTCCGGCATTTCTGCGGACCAGCGGCATCGCTGGTTTTTTGGATTACGGCGTCGAGATAGTATCCTACACGTAGACTCTGGCTTTCCAGCAGCTCGCTCATTTCCTCATCAGTGCCGACGGCGTAGTCTGCTTTCATGAGCGTGACAAGCGAGTAGACAGCGCGGAGGTAAAGTACGTTTGGAGATTTGCGCAGTTCGTCTTCGGGAACGGTGAGGAAGAGGTCGAGGGTTGTCTGGGCGGCGCTGACGCATTTTGTTGTTGCGTTGATTTGGAGGGCAGAGCGGGAGAGGAGGGATTCGGGTTGCACAGAGTCGTCGTCGAGGGCTGGCAGTGAGACGTGCCGGTTTTTGAATTCGATGACTGAATTTGTTGGTTTATTATTTGCCTTGGAGAGAAGAGAGGAAGTCATGACTTACCGTCGAAGCGACCTCCATCCATTCCAAACTCCCACATGGCAAGCATGTCTGCGTGGTACTCGAGCTCGAGACTCACTGTATAACTCAGTCAGATATACTCTTCAGAAGAATCAACAGTCGACCCACATGTCACTACATCGTCGGGAACCGATTTCCTCCAATCCTGCATCCTCCGGTCGAAGATTCGCAGGATGATTTGCATACGCAGCTCAGAGAGACTGAAACTTGTACTCGCATCATCAAAGCCGAATGCCGTGTTTGCTTCATCGGCAATTCTCTGCAGCTTCAACCACGCAACTATCCTCTTATCGTCCAATAATTTTGACTTTTCAAGAATTCCAAAACATTCGTCCATCCAACTGTTAAACAGCAAAATATTAGGTCGCCTCATTCTCATCGAGAAGCCGGCACTTATAATGTACAGCAGTAGAATGGTGCGACAGTGTTCTAGTAATTCCTCTGGTGAAGAAATCTTCTGTAGCGATCGAATGGCACGCTTGGGTAATTGTTCGTGTGTTCTCGGCTTCGATGTCAAGCCGAGCTCTAGCGCCATCGAGGCTGCCATGTTGATCCATTGATATATTTGCAGTTGTCCTGGTGTCTTGGAAGGCGAGTAGTACGATACAGTAACTATCAATGCCTGGATAGCCTGAACAGACTTTTCGCCTTTGACAAAAGCAGAACGCGCGTATAAGAGTACGGCTTCTTCATGCAGTCTGTCGGACAATGCCGAGCCTTTGGAATGAGCAGAGGCCGCCATGATGGCATGGAAAAGTGCGGGCTTGTTTGCTCGAAGATCGAAAACGTCCCAATGTCTGGGAATCGTGATACCTGGGCAAGCCGCGACCAGCTCCTTGCGCCATATGCCCAAGAATTCGCGGGCCATCTCCTCTGAAATGACGCTGCGATCTATTATATCGTTGTCAGACGACCCTAGAAATTCTTTGGGCGCGCTGGTGGTTGGTGTGGGCTCGGGCAGGGGTGCTTGGTTGGCGGTTGTGGGAAGGCCACCAAATCCCGTCGAGGGTATTGTTGCTGTTCCCATACTCGAGTGCCTTCGCCAAGTGGATGGAGTCTCCTCATCCTTCGCGTGCCCCTGCTCGTCCGATTCATCGTCTCCCGTCTCATGCTCGCTGGCATCGCTGGATGGACGCGCTTTCGCCTTTAGGAGGCTGCGCATCTGCTGAATTTCTCTCTCCAGCTCCGTGACGCGCACATCTGTCCTTTTTCGCTGTCGCCTTTTTACGGGTGGCGCAAAGATGCAGGTCCGGTTGGCCTTGGCGCATCGCTGGCACTGCGATGAGCTTGCGTCAGGGTTCACAAGACATCGGACTTTGGAAATGCGACAAGCTTCGCAAGCGCGGTTTAACGGCTGATCTTGGGGTTTCTTCGATTGCTCCGAATCGGGACTGTCAACTGGTTGGTTCGACATTGACCATACATTGCGCGCGCCGGGTTGTTCGCTGCCTTCGTTAATATGGTCCGTCATGTCGGTCCACGATACTCGTATCTGCTTGACCACAGCCAAGACCAGAGCGGTGAAAGCGGACTCCTTTGGCTGGGGTTCACAAAACACTATGCATTACTTTTTCTTATTGAACGATTCCTTGCTCTTGCTAGCTGCGCAGTTCCATGTTTGTCAGCCGATAGCTCGACTCGCGTGAGATTGAATGTCAAATTCGGAGGCGGGATATTTTCCAGGAGAGTAGCAACGATGGGCACAGGGTATTAGTGGGCTGCGGGCGTTTGGCTGACAATAAGAAAGTGGACGAGTTGAGAGCTGCACGATGTCGGAGTATGACAATCATGGGTGCCTGAAGGTGGATGACTTAAAGCCGCAGCCAGCACTAATGGGCGTTGGGACGCATCATCACCCACCAAAGGAGCATGGGGCGGCTCTAACACACAACATTGTGGCTAAAGCCGTTCGCGCACTCCGTGACTCCCGCACCCAAATGGATACATGCATGCGCCACAACGTAGTTGCCCATTGGGGTTCTCTGAGGCATCCCAAGGTCAAAAGGCACCAGAACAAAAAAACAGACTTATGACGTGTTCGGCATCCCGACTGTCACATGTATATCGAAGAAGCACGTGTTTCTATACACCCTTTGTCAATGCGCCAATCGCAGCCAATTCATGAACCACAGTGAACATTAGATGCAGCACAAAGTCTTTCAGTATACAAATTCGTCGGCATGCTTCTTGAGTTAGCCAGAGCCTCGTGTGATCGCTTTGCAGCCACAGTCATTGCAGCGTCAGACTTACGTCCATGTCAGTATTGTTAAGGCACCCAATGCTTGATCAAACGGGTTTTTCTCCCTAGTTCATTTATCAAACATATTAACGGTCGTATAGTACGTCGTGATGCCGCATCTCCGTATGTCTTCGTATGTACTGTTTTACTACTACTCGTATAATACTCATTGAACCATTGCCAATCAGCAACAACTTCTTCCACCTAACAAAGCCAGTACCAAAACCTCTCAAGAGCATTGCGGGGTATCTGCTCAGGCCATACTTCTGCGTCAAGCGCGGCCTTGCCACTCCAGATGTCTGCCTCCTCTGGCTTCACCATCTTGGTGCGCTTGAATACCTTCCAGAATACGAAGAGGAGAAAGAAGATCATAATGCCAACGTACGCAGTGAAGAAGTCGGTAAGCTGGTCAGGTCCCCATGGGGTTTCAGTGAAGACCTTGAAACCGTTGAAGAGGATGATGAGCGCAAAGTAGGTAAAAGCCACCCAGGCGAGGTAAGGCTGCCACTTGCTCTTGAAGACCATCGTGTTGCGGTCGACATTCTGGGCAAGACAGGCCTTGTGGAAACAGGTGAAGGTGTAGCAAATTGAGCACCATGTGAAGAGCGAGGCAATCGTGGTCAAGTTCTGGAACCACGTGAATACCTTGTTGGCGCCAGCACTTACACTCATGTACGTAAGCAAAGAGATGGAGGCCGTAATGGCGACGCAGTAGACTGGCACACCGCTCTTGTTGCACTTGAGAAGGAACTGAGGCGCCTGCTTGTTCTGAGCGATACTGAATAGGTATCTGGAGCCGGTGTACAGGAAGGCATTGCCAGATGAGGTTGCAGAAGTCAAGATGACAGCATTGACAATATGGGGTAGAACTGGGATACCGGCGTTTTTCATCGCGATGACCCATGGCGAAGACTGAGCACCTTTGGCGTTCTCGTTAGTGAGCTGGGGGTCGTTTGAGCTGATGGTCGTTCCGATGATGAAACTTCCAAGGACGTAGAAGAACAGGATACGCCAAAAGACACGACGAACGGCCTTGGGGATGTTCTTGCGCGGGTTAGCAGCCTCGCCAGCGGCAACGGCAACCATCTCCACACCACCATACGAGAATGCCGCGTTGACGAGTGTGGACCAGAGACCAGTAAAACGTCCCGTGTCACCTTTGCCGACATATTCCTTCATGGCGCCTTCCTTCCAGTATCTGAATCCTCTCCGGTCATGGTCAGGGGCACCACCGAGCATGATGACGAGACCAGCAATAAGGAGTCCGAGGATGGTAATGATCTTAATCGAAGCGAATATGAACTCAGCTTCCCCGTATATCGAGACAGCGAAGATGTTCAGCAGTACGATGATGACAATGATGATAGTGATCCATATGGCTGGACTGTATCTGGAGAGTAGAGTTAGCATCTACTTGTTATTAACGACCCTGCGTTGCACTTACTTTTCTTCCTGATCCCAAAAGTTGATGAGAAGAGCTGCGGCAGAGATTTCGGCACATAGAGTAATGGAACTGTTGTACCAGTTGTTCCAACCAACGGCAAAGCCAAGAGCAGGATCCGCATAACGAGCAGCATACTGAGGAATAGCACCGGGAAGAGGAAGCCATGTAGCCATCTCGCCGAGACACTGCATCATGCCGTAGACAACAAGACCGGTGAGAGTGTAACCGATGAGGACAGAGACAGGACCGGCGCGAGCGAATGCACCACCAATACCAAGGAACAGACCAGTACCAATGGTACCACCCAAAGCGATGAATTGGATGTGACGAGACTTGAGGCCACGCTGGACATATCCATAATCCTCTGCTTGTTGGACCGATCCATAGAGACCAGCCGCCTCAGCGAGGGCGTTGTCCTTTATCTCACCGACGTGTCCAGTGCCATGGTCGGAGGGAGACTCACCACCAACAGCATAGTGCTGCTTCTCATTGTCGGCGAGTGACATGGTGGCTGCTTTCTGACAGTCGTTGCCAATGATGGGTGTGTACATGCCTATGGGAGTATATAAGGCCTCGTAAGGGAGTGTGCGGTTCAATTAGTGCCTACCAAAGGAGCAATCCGAAGGTAGCACGGCACAGCGAGATGAAGCAAAAGAACGAAGCTGATGGTTTCCGCAGACGAAACGGACGGAAGCACCAGGTTCAGTTTTATATTAATAGCCTTTTGACGGTCGTACCTCGCCTCCAGCTGATAACTAGGCAAAGAGCTGGACCAGGGCGTACAGCAGCAGAAGGCAGGCTAGTCCGGGATGGCCGGTATCTTGCACCCTACACACGCAGTCTCAGCTCACCCCGCTCCCTAAATGGATGATAGCGTCTTCTCCAGCTAATAGCACGGTGGCACCGAGCAAGATGTCGCCTTGTGACGATACACCTTGCGCCGAGCGAGTGGATGGAACAGGCCTGGGGTACTTGATAAGAGCCAGGCCAGGGGTGGGGGTAAGATTGTGTCGCATGATACACACCACATCGTGAAGCTTCGTATGCCCAATGCGCATAGGTGGTTGTGGTTATTGTGGTAGAGTTTTTTTGCATTATAGGGCTTTTGGAGACACCACGTTTGGTCACGAAACTCAACAGCTCTCTACATACAGTCTCTGTTGTTACCTAGACTTTGTTCGAGGAGAGTGGGTTCGACTGTATGGTAGGTGCGGAGAAGCGTTCAACCCCCTGCAGAGAGCCAAACCAAGCGAGGCAGAACCAACAATGGCTAAGCATGGAACTTGGCATTAAGACAAGCCTCATTGGCGCTGAAGCAAGCACCTGTCGAGCGCTAAGCACTCTCGGCAGGTGAATTGGTACCCCAGTCCATCACAACTCAAGCCACTATCGCGGGCTTGCAATAAATGACTGAATCGAATGTGTCGCCATTCTGAAGCCTTTCTGGAACAATTTTAAAGTTTAAACATCCCGGCCATCTTGCCGCGCCTACGAATCCCCATGCTGGACTGCGCGCTGACTGCTGCAACTCTGATAAGGCTAGTGGACGCAAACTGGACACAGACTTTTGAAACTCCAGAACAAGTCCGAAGCGCGCCCGATGCGAAGGGCCTTTGATAAGACTCTATCGCGCTACCTACGAAATTCAAGCTCGTAGATACAAAGTGTGAGAATACGCTGCTGTTGCGAGTCGTGAAGTCCAGGTCACCCACACTTACGCGTACCGCCCTTGCCATTCCAATAGTGCAGTAATCCAACAGCGGTAGCGCTATGGCCTCTCCGTTCACGGGTTACCGGTGGCAAAATGGCAAGGTATGGTCAGCTTATTTACGTCCGTACATCTAACGGCATAAGCGCTCGCGTCTATCCAATGGCATCTCAAGGTAATGAGAGAATAGCTCCCGGAGTGTGTTCCCATTGAGAACTACAGCCGCTTTGAGTAGGATCGATTTGCAGGGGCCCCTCGTATTTGGTGTTTGCCATCTCTATCCCGTGCTCGCTGTTGCACCGACCGTCTTTCTACTAGGTCGCTTGTCAGACCCAATCATTAATACTGCATGGCGTCTGTTCACCAGTGATCGAGAACAGTAATCTCATAAGCGCAGAAACATAATCCACTTATTCGGGTTGAAATTTCTTGTAAGTGTGTGACATACACGGTATCGCTGTTATCAGCGCACTGTCCGCACGGACGGCCGACCCTCAATTTGCTAGGTCTGTCGATAGCATCAAGTCTCAAAGCTTTGTCAGTGACACTCTGGCATCTTTTTTCCCATAACCTTTGTATGCGCAAAATCCCCAGTCAACATTTTGACGTCTCCACAATCATGCCCACCATGGTCCGTTTGTTGTTGTTGATGTAAACGAGAATTATAGGATCCATCTCCTGCTATAGGATCGCGCGTCGTTGAACGACATACCACCGCAACTACGGAACGGTTATCGTGCGTTAGCCAGGTCCGATCTTTGGCATGTCGTGGTGCTCGCTCAAGCCGCTGAGGTACTTGTTCAACTCCTCGACCTTCTCCTTGTGTGTCTTGACACCCTCCTTCCTCATCTTCTCTTCCAGTCTCTTCCGTCGCATCTCGTCGTGTCGCTTCTCAGCATCCGTCTTTTGTCTGCCACCGCCCTCTCTTATCGATCGTTCGGCGGTCTCGGGTGATAGTGAGCGAGCGGGCGTGCCCGAAGGTGTTTTGTGTGCATCGCTTTCTGTTTCCGGCCGTTTCGCAATGCTCGTAGCGTCTCCATCGGCGGATTTGGCAGAGTCGGTCGTGGACTTGGGCTTCTTTTTCTTCTTTTTCTTATCAACACCAGCACCTTTGAGCTTCAGCGCGCCACTCGAAGCTGTGGCATAGTCGGACGACGGCATCGTGGCTATGTGCCAGTGTTTGGTTGTGAGGTCGGCCCTGGATCCCAGATGGAAGGCGCGCGAAGATCGACAGACGGGTCCACACGTGACCTTTCAGGCACGGCACGGCTCCAAAGGGGTCCCACACTCTGGATGCTCTACCAGCGCTTCGTTCCGTACTATGTAAAAGTCCGTCTCCACTCGGAACACACAGCTCCAGACCCCTTACTGAAGCGGCTTACTAAAATCTGCTTGTGGAATTACAATTCAGTTCTTCCGTCTAGTCTTCTTCAAGCTACCTGAACAAGGCCGTGGCCTGATATGCAGGTGCAAGGATAAACTTTGTATTGCAACTAAAGATTTCAAACACCTCAGGTCAACGGCGCAACAGGAACCTCTATTGTGCACTGCATACTGGCATGTCGCACGTGTTTGGATCTGGCGCAAAGCGCAGAAGCAGACATCGACGTTCTCGCAGGCGGTTATACAAAACCTGATCTTGACGTCACACGTCTGGTTGAAGTACAATAAGCCTCGGTCCGTGAATGGGCAAGACAAACGTTGGCGCATACAATATCGGAATAAGCCCTTCATTGATCTATGTCCCGCATCTGCATGCATACCAAAGTATGACCAATTGCCTCCTTATTGGATCGTTCCCCGCACAGTCTAATCTAGCGATGCCGCCATGTGAAAAGGAACATGTTCCCGTATATGTATGTATGTACTCGCCATGCCGTGTAAACTCCAAGCTATGAAATAAGGTAAAGAAAGAGGAAGGTGAAAAGACTAGTCGGTCCGATAAGTGGAGTAGTATGTACAAAGTCGAAATAAACGAAGCAGCACGCCATAGAAAAAAAGTAGCCAACAGTGGAATATGACCCAAAAGACTGGATCATGGAAATGAAAAGACAGGGACGATTAGCCTAAACATTGTCTGGTGTAAATGGTGGAGTGATTGCCTGGTGAGATCTGAAGACTCTGTTGTCCGGACCCACTCAGTTTGGGTAGCAGGTGAAGTATGTCAGGGTGCAAGGCCGACTTTTACCGGCAATTGCCTAGGAGAGAAGCGCTGCACCAACTCGACGATACCGGCGTATCGCCTGTGTTGATCTTGGTGTTCCACAGCTGTCTTCTCTTCCTGCTCATAGCTCCATGCCGTCGAGATCTCGCATGACGCAAGCCAATTGTGCCCGTTTTGCAGCCTCGGCGAGCAGCGCAGCCTGGTTGAGGTAGTTTGTCGTCTCAGCTGCGGTGTGGCCTGCCCCTGATCTATTGGGCTGATACTCGAAACTGGGGTGTCGTTGGGCCTGTAGACGCTGTTGCTGCTGAGGCTGTTGCTGCTGCTGCGACTGCTGGTTCAGGGAGCCAAAGTAGGCCTGGTTCTGGGGACTCGTCGAGGGCGAGACAGGGGGAGCAGAGCCCGTCGAGGATCGCGAGGCAATGCTGGAGGCAGCAGCACTGTTGTAGCTTGGGGAGGCATTGCTGGACGACTGGAGGGCAGAGAAAGCAGGTCGGGTCTGGGCACCGTACGACTGTTGCGAGTAGTTGGACATTGCTGCGGTTGGTCTGGGCTGGTCTGCTGGTGACTGGAGGATTGTGAAGAGCTGAGCTGAGCTGAGCAGGATAGAAGGCAATAGAGTAGAGCAGAGCAAGAGAGAGGGCGGTGGATGGGTTGCAACGGCGGCCGAGGCGAGCGGGAGAGATAAAGTAAATAGTAGTGGAGCCGTGGTAGCGTATGGGGACCCTCAAATGTACCCTTGCACTGGCGATCTTTGGCGCGAGCGTAGAAGAAATCAATGACCGTAGGTGCGTGCGTATTCGTCTATCCTCAGTGCTTGGTCGACAGCAGGCGAGGAAAAAGCAGCAGGAGGGGGCAGAAGCAAGAAAAGAAGGCGACGAGAAAGATAGGGCCACGCTTGATGGGGGACCACTTGGACCGCGGCTCGGGAGTTCCAGATTACATGCATACTTATCCATGTGCACCACTACGCCTACTAAATCGACCGTCTGATACTAGCCCGGCCTGTAAATTTCGTCACTCTTCAACATCTGCCGATGCTGGCCAGGGCCTCGAGGCGCCAATCTTCCCTAGGCCATGCGCCCGCCGCCTTGTAGGCTCCAATTTCTCTCGCCCTGCGCCCGCCATGCCTGTATGTCCTCGTCCAACCTTCCCCAGACTCGCTAATTACTGACGCCCGCCAGCTCATCCTAATCTCAGGTTCCACCCTCCCACCCCTCCATCCCATGCCCCCGCCGCCACTCTCGCTAACCCGCCCAAAGGTTTCCCTTCCGCGGGCAAAACTACCAGAGCCCGACAACTCCAGCAATTTTTCGAGTCAAAGATTGCCAGCGCTCCTCCTGATGCCCGCACGTCCCGCCTGAAGGTGCATCTTATCAATGACCAGACTCTCGGCGTGCCGCGCTCCGTCTACCGTACGGCCAGAGCCGAAAAGGATGCACGTGCGGAAGAATATTCTGCCGTCAAGAGAGTCTTGTCACGGGATGACATCGTTATTGCAGATGGCCTGAACTACATAAAGGGGTTTCGCTACCAGTTGTACTGCGAGGCCAAAGCCCTGCAGACCCCCAGCTGCGTGGTCAGTACAGCATTGTCGCTTCCAGGTCACCGCGCTAACAGTCCTAGAGCTGCACGTAGGTACGCCGCCCGACCGATGTCGCGAGAACAACAAGAAACTCTTGGCGAATCAGGAGAGTGACGGCGGATACGAAGAGGATGTCTTTGAGAACCTCATCTTCCGATACGAAGAGCCCAATGGCATGACGCGCTGGGACAGTCCATTGTTCATCGTGGTTGAAGAAGATGAGACGCCGCCATGCGACCAGATATGGGAAGCCATGATTGGCAGTGACGGCAAGATGAAGACTGTCAGGCCCAACATGGCGACAGTGCTGGTGCGTGTTTTGGGTCCTTCTCGTTATGCTAATCTAACCTCCTTTAGAAACCGGCGACCGAGCAAAACTACCTCTACGAACTTGACAAGACGACGTCGGACATTGTCACGCAGATAATGGTCTACCAGAAAGACCACGCCGGTGAAGGAGGTGGACAAATAGCCGTAGCAGATGTCGAGAAGCCCATTGAACTGCCCGCGACGCCAATGACTCTACCGCAACTTCAGCGCATACGACGCCAGTTCATCACCCTAAACCGACAACACAGCTTTTCGAAGGCGAGGATAAAGGAGGTCTTTGTCAACTACTTGAACGCCGAGTTTTTGCGCTAGTATTCTTGTAGTCATCTGTGCATGTTGCAGGACAGAGCCGCTTTTAGGGCTGCCATAGTCAAAGAAAACTATGTAGGCGCGCCCCGATGTCGGAATTATATCCCCAATAGAAACAAAGATTGTGTGATACCAAACATGCTGTTCAAAGAAACCCCCCTCCCCATCCTCCGACTTTCCCCGACCCTGCAGGGCCTCTGCGCTACCGCTGCAAACGAACATCGGTATCACCAATGCACAGCGCTGTCGTTCTAATCCAACTAAGTAGGTGTACGTAGCCCACTGCTATCGCGCTTAACAAGCCAAACATTGCATGATACGTACCCCGTTTCCCCGCCCCGCCCCGCTCCCCATTCTACCCTCTTTCTCTACATACACACTAGACCTCTTTTTTTTCCCGACTCAACTAGCCCTTTTTCTTCCGACTCGCGTGCTGCAAAACCAATGTTGCAAACTGACGCCACTACCACATTCCACTCCCCAACGCGGGGAGGGGGGGCCACGTGCACGTGCGGATCCGCGCAACTTGCGTGCATGCGATGCGTGCGTATGTGCGTGTGTGTACATAGGAAGATTTTCACACAATACATTCCCATAGGCTGTGCAGTGGGGGGAAACAAATACTGTATTTGGGAATCCCCTACTCTACGCACGGATTTTTCTCCCTTGTACACTATCCAATTTCAATCGTGATGGTCGCCTGCCCCCCTGGTTTGTTATGACGTTGGCTGCGTCATGGGGATTCCTAGTAGAGTAATGTTGGAGGTAGGGGCGGGTTGCTGGCGATCACGATTGCGATCGTGATGAGGGAATAGAGGGAGAGTGTGTGGATCGGGGTGAGGTCATTTGGATGTAGGCCCTTGTAATTTTTGGGGGCGAATGGGGAAAGGGGGGAAGTTTGGAAGTAGGAAGGACTTTTGAGTTTGAAGCATCATCATGATCATCGTAACGGGGAGGGGGGGAGAGGTTGAACGAAGGGGAAATGTTGGTGCGAGAGGCTTGTGTACCGTTTTTATTGAAGCTGCATGTAGCTTTGTTGGTTTGTTACCTTGCTTCACTGTTAGAAATAAGAGTTGTCTCATAGACAAAGATGTAGGAGGGTTGGAATGGTTAGATCTGTACTACCCCATGATTCCCAGAGAGAGAGAGAGAAATCAAGAACCATCCAAACTGAAATCCTTCTTTCACCCCACCAATCAACCCCTCCTCGCTCACAATCCTTGCAGAACCCCAAGCTCAGCCGTCTTTTTTTTTACCCCGCATAACAAACATTCCCACGTGTAAGACCACGAGGCGCTGCACGACTGGTTCGGTCCATACGGTTTCCCTTGTTTGCATCATCCCAGTATCGCACCACCATATTCCATGGTTCCGTGCTCCATGGTTCCATGTCAAGCCGCAACGTGCTCAATCCCTAGCCCCCCTCCCTACTACTTGACACTCTGGACGATGCCGGTACGTATGACCAAGTCAACCTCGGCACCTGGGTACGGTACGTGCAGGATTTCGCTTTCTTCATTCATCTACTTTACACATATTTGTTCACCCTACTCTACGGTGAGGTGGGCTGTTTCTGTGTTTCAGTCGTGACGATTATGTGGCGCATATGTGGCTGAACAGCGGAAACATGATTCGAGTCTTTTTTTTTCCTTTTGTCCGGAGAGGCTCCGGAGGGAGGGAGAGAGGGCCGGACAAGGGGGTCGGTCTGTGATTGAGTGTTCGGGAGAGAGCGGTGAGAAGAAGGCAGACTGGGTGGGTAGATGGGATTGATTTGGATTGTCCTGGGTGAACGATTTTCTGTGGAGTGAGTGTGAGAGGGATTCTGGAAGAATGAACACGTGAGCATTTGAGTGTATGTGTTAGGTAAAGCTTCGAATTCATTAATGCTTCTTCAGCCCTGCGCTCGTGTCTGGGGTAATTTAGGCTATTTGCGATGTACTCATTTCTAGGTATGATAATGTATCTAATGTGAAACCTGGTGCACCGAAAAGGTGAGATGAAATAGCTTGAGTGTAGGGTGTATTTTGCCAGGTACCATGCTGAAGGGTATTTTGGAGGCAATGCAGGATAAATTGAATGACTATCTCTCGAAAGTGAAAAGATGGAACATGTTCGGGAAGAATCGTGATGTTTGAATCATTACGAAACTAAAAAAGATTATATGCAATAACGAACCCTTACATTCTGCCAAATGGAAATGACAAAGGGAAGAAAACTCGGAATCTCATCCTCCCAGCGGCGTTTTTGCTCTTGTAGTGAGCTTGGTATCTCAAACAAACAACGAAAAAAAAGAACTAAAAGTCAAATCAAAACGTGAATCGAATCCAAATCATCCCAACCCTCCTGACGCCCATTCGCACTAGACGAATATTTTCCAATATACAAACCCATCAACATGTCGTCGCATCATTATAACCATAACTCACAATCTGGAGTAGTTGCCGTCAAGCCCAACAAGATTCGCAGCATCCTCGTAATCGCCAGGGATCATGATACCAGGGTACAGGCCATCGCTACCAGGCGTAGACCCGTAGTCGCAAGCAGCACTATTGAATTCTTCTCCGCTAGTCAAGCTCTCATCGCTGAAGCTGAGAACGCTTTGGGGCGGCGGGGCCTGGGAGGCGTAACTGTTCCAGTTCCAGACATTGGGAGACCATGTAGTGTTGCTGTCAGTGGTAGCAGACAAGGGTGTCATATCGAGTAGAGCGTCGGCTGGTGGACCACCATATATGGTGTCGTAGATGTTCGTTTGTCCGTTGTCCAGTGATGAGAGAAGACGCTCCCAATCTGCCGGCGAAACCTCGGACTTGGTAGCTTGGTTACTATTTGAGATCACATAACCAGCTAATGAATCCATCGGGAAAGACATGTAGTCGATGTTGCGTTGCTGCTGTTGACTGACAGGTTGGCTTGGATGGCGCTTGTTTGGCACTGAAAAGGATGCACGGTGAGACAATGGGCTCAAATTTGGCTCTGAACGAGCAGTTGGGGGTTCCGACCGAATCGAAGATAAACTCGTTGAAGAGTGGTTAGGATGAGAGCCTACGTGGGGGGAAAGGGCAGGAAGCGTTGCACGACGCGGTTCCCGAGCGTTTGCACGGGCAGCTTTCGAGGCACCTGGGGAGAAGCGTGCTGCTAAAGCCTTGAGCGACTTCTGCGTGGCACGGAAAGTATCCAAAGGCGCGCCCATGTTTTGATCGGAGTTGTGCCGTGAAAGGGGTGGTGCTGGCATCTGGTCCACGCTTGGTACAGCCACTATGCCACAGCCTATCCGGCGGAAGTCAGTGTAACCAGCTGCGTTTCCGTGCTCGAGCATGTCCATGACGGTACAAGCGAGGCGGTTGCTTTCTTTGATGAGCTTGCCTTCGCGGGCCAGGTTGAGCGCCTGGAAAAGCAGACCGAAACCAGCTTGCACGAGAACCTCATTGCGGTTGAGGCAGAAGGAGAAGCTGAGTTTGCGTTCGTCGAGGAGCTCGACAATCTGCACAATGTGTTTACAGGAATCCCCAATAGCTACCACAGCTGAAGACGCTCTGTCGCCGAGATTGGCAACAATAGCTGGACGGTACACCAGAGCTCTGATGTGGTGATATGCAAGAGACTGGCGTTGTTAGTATCGGGGACCTGGCGCTAAGCGGGTTGTACATACCAAGATGGGAGAACGGCTGCTTGTGACGTTGGTGCTCGGTTTGTCTTGTGCGAATGTGAGCTTGAGGTGCGGTGCAAGGTTGCTTTGCCAGTCCTCTAATTCGTCGGCCAATGTTGCTATGGTGCGGAAAGAGATGTCATGAGACGCCGATCCGGGATAGAGTTCCATAAGAACCCTGGACAGGATGCGTGACAGGCGGAAGAGGGCTAGCGCACTGGAGAGCTTGGTGTATTCGCCCGGCAATGTCGGCAGGAATCCCTTCTCTGTGACGTATTCGTCATCAGCATCTACAGGATACTCACAGTGCACATCTTCCTCGCGAATCAGTTTCGGAAGACCAATGTGTGCAGCAGAAAAGCTATAGAAAATCAGCAACGTGGCTGCAATTTATCGGTAACATAAACTTACCAGTCGACGGTGTAGAGTGACCAAAAGGTCTTCTTGCGTGTTTCACATGTCAGCGCGTCAAGTGCGAAGCGCTTCTGGGACTGATGCAAGCCAAGGCGTTGTGACAGGCCGATAGCCAAGCCTTTGTACTTGAGCAGCTGAGAGTAATCCGCTCTCAAGAGGCAGAAAATCTGAGCAAGAACAAAACACTGAAGGGTTGTTATATCGTTGGCCATCAAGAAGCTCTTGATTGCGCTCTGCCACTGAGCTTCGAAAGAGTCGACATCTTGGCCGTCGCGAGGCTGCGAAGTGTCAGTTTGTAGTAAAGAACGTGACAGGTTTTGGGCACGTACGTCGCTAGAAAGTGCAGCGATTCCAAAGACCAGGTTGAGTTGGGCAATGGACTTTTTGTCGGTCATAGTGTCTGGGCTGGCAACATATTGCTCGTATAGACCTAAGAAGGTTGGGCGATGGAGGATTGGGAACAAGGGTGCCCACTCTTGGAAGAATATGTTGACCATCTGATCTGAGACTAGACGAGGAGGGGCCTTGAACGATACTGGACGTTTTGATTGAGTGGCAGCTGGCTTTGCACCTGCGCCGAAGAAGACACCCGAGTCAACGTCGGTTGAGAGTCTGCCTGCTTCTTGTGCTTTTTGCTTGAAGGCCTCTGCGAAATGTCAGACATGGGTGCTGCCGGAGAGGGAGCAGAGATCGTACCAACAAGTGTTCGTCCAGCCGAACTGCCTACAAAGTAAGAATCATGGTTTACGTCGTCGAGTAAATGTGGCGCCTGCTGCACTTTGAACGTGTCGTCCTTCTCTTGTGACTCTTCACGTCCTTCCGATATTCCCGGAGATTGTGGCGATGCTCGTCTTGCAGGTGCTTGCGATGCTGAAGAATGCGAGTGGATCCGCGATAGCATGTCAATCTTCTCGTCTTTTTCGTCGAGCAGTTCTTTAAGTTCCCGAACTTCGCTTTCCAAAGCACGGACGCGCTCTTCTAAAGACTCCGTGTATCCTCTGGGGAAAGCACGACGGCTGAGCTTGTCACTCGTCTTGCACTCGAATCCAACATTTGTACACTGCGTGCAACTAGGGCGGATACCGTCGCATCGTATCTTCTTAGAGCGACAACGATCGCAGGCTTGGGCGATGCGGCTCTGACAGCTTGAGCCGACTTTGATGACCTTCATGGGCAAGATTCCAGGCATGGTGGCGATATTTTCGTGTCTGCGCGTTGTGGATAGTATGGAAGTGCTGCTTGTCGTAGGCCCAACGGGCAGTCGCTAATAGGTAGTGTTGGGTCCTGTCATCCGATGCTCTGGTATTTCTGGGTTTGCGAAAAGCGTGTAGTCGGCAGAGTTTGATTGTTGTTGGTGTCGAGAGACGTGTGCTGGTGTCGCAGTGTAGACACAGCCGGTTAAAGTCGAGGTGAGCGTGTGCCCAGATTGAACGAGGGGGTTAAAGGTGAGCGGAAGAATCGGAGCGGCCTGGCAAATGTACATAAAGCTGCTACCTGCTACCCTGGTCTAGTCAGATCCTGGGGAATTTGTGGGTGGCTGCGGGGGCGGAAAGGCGCCATCCCAATCCCATCAGGCCACAGACGAGCAGCAGGCGTCGTTGCCGATACATTTTCGCTCATCACTAGCCACCAAACCTTAATCATGACTGGCTGCGATCAGCATGCGGGGGCTGACTGCTGCTTGACGGCCGTTCTCGGCGTCCCTCATCGCGTGTGATCCTCATCGCGTGTGATGATCGGCCCTTTGATCCTCCACGGAGTGTTGGTTTGACGAAACAGCAGGAAAGACGTCAGCCACAGTGCTCCTGTTGGGCCTTACTCCCCTCGCCTGCCTGGTGATACGCTAGACCTGCGTAGAACTGTGGTTATTGGAGTCTACCCACGAGTCATCTTCATGGAGGGTATAGTACCAGAGGCCTTTTCGCTAAGAACCACGTCTCATTTGCTGCTCGTATTCATATACACTACTGTAGGAGTATGTACTCGAAATCTACTCCATGTGCGTGCCACCCTTGCTACGGGATTTTTGAATTTACCCAAGCAAACCAGCGCAATCCTGAGCCACCCTGATATTGTTCTAGAAGAATGCTGCTTAGTACACAACGTGACAAGCTGTTGATCCCACTCAAGCCACGAGGATCACCCTTCTTAGCTTTGCAGAAAAGACATCTTGCATACCGTTCATTGGTATTGGGTAGCTGATCTCTGTGGAACGTACGACGTGGCGTGATCGTATTACCTACACAGTATACACACTACAACTCATCATGACTGCTGAAGCTATACTCTAGTATTAAATATTAAATACCTGTGCGCCAGCCGTAGGAGAAAGTGCATTATCATATGAGTGAGCGACGCGATGTGCACGGCAGAGAATCACTACTTCGTAGTATGTTTTATGGTGGATGCGCTTGCTTCCGGATGATCCGTCACTAATATCGCCGTGCCTATTAGAAGGCAGGTAGGATTGGATCGATGGATGCGTCCTCAAGAAAAATCAACTTCTTCCTCCTGTTCATCCATACCTAGATAATGTATGACAGTGGGTGAGTCTAACAATCTTGCTTTCTGTAGTCAACGTCAGTGTCTGTTCCTGGTTGCACGTGGCAGCTGCAGGAACGCGTTCTGCACGTGTGGTCGATCAAGCGCACGTTGCCGACCTGCACCAACATGCACTTGGCAACCCAGGCGGTGAGGATTGTATCCTACCGCTGAACAATGAAACTATGTAACCATTTTGAAACGTAGGAGAGAGGAAGGGATGGTTCTCACCTGTTTGTCAAAGAGGGATGTGGCACGTTGGAGCATGTTCAGCTCTAAGCTTCGGAGCCGCTCTGCTAGTTTCCATGGTAATTCGCGAATAGTGTCCTCGCGCTTGATGCCTTGAGCACCCCTGAGCGCCTCGATCTGCGTATCAATGCGGGCTTGCAAGAGGACTGTCGCACGCAGCTGGAAAACGTCCCAAGTTGCGTCCTCTTCAAGATGTTTACGTAGCTTAGAGGTATCCAGCTCACTCTCTCTCCAAAAACCCTGGATACTTTTCTTGCCATCAGTGGTTTGCCTGACCTTGAAGTCTAATCCATCTTCCTCATTGACTACAACAAGCCATATGAAGTCGCCCTCCCAATCTATCTCGCCGTCTTTTTCGAAGATGCGGAATCCTGGCGCTTCTGTTGAAACATAGATTTTTGCAGGTCTGAGAGGATCATCGTCTGGAATGTCAAGATCCAGGAACATGACTTTTGCAGAGGTCATGCCATCTTCGAGAAATCCATATGAAAAGATGTTTTCGCACGCGCCTTTGTTGTCACCATACCTACGTTTGTCAGCGCATTGTTTTGGTCCGTCCTTGGCGACATACGTGATTGTTACTTCGCCCCCTTGTTCAATGTTTTGGCCCTCTCGAAGCAGGAGCAAGCCATTTCCGTTGCTATCTGTTTCATATAAGGCGGCTGTGGCATTACCCGATGCGTGATTGGCCATGTCAACGCATGGCATCATGCAATCGCCAGCACCTGGAAATTCCAAGGCTCTGGACCTGTACATGGCATCGACTCGCATCCAATCATCAAAGGTGAGCATGCCGTCTTCTTCGTCCCACCAAAACTTATTGCACCATGGGATGGATTCTGTAGCGGTCCGCAGGTTCTCGAACTCGCGCAGTAGACTGTTGAGCTTTGCACTGACAGCAGGCTTGAGAGTAGTTCCGACCAGAAGCTCCCGCTCCTCTTCTGTCCAAAAAGTGGGAAGAAGCTCATCTGGGAGAAACTTGATATACTGCGTTAGAGGGTTCAGCAGACCCACCTCCTTTGTGTCTGGGCAACAGATGGTAGCTTGGAGGAGCAGGAATGAGAGCACGGCGCCTCTTGTTGTCTGCAAAGTGTTACTATTGTGGGCACTCTATTGCTAGAGCCTATCACGCACCCTTCCGAAGTCTCCAAGGGCTTCAAGAAGATCATGTAGACGATGATCCGACTTTGCAAGGAGATGTATATTTTGACGAGAGATGATCAATTCTTTGGGCACTACGATGAGAGGGTCGACATTGCTGCCTTGGAGGTTCTGGTCGGCGATGACGGTTGAACCTCTGTCCTCATGGCCAGGCAGGGGACCAATTTTGACCTTATTGAAGGTGACGCCATGAAAAGTGGCCCAGGTAGGCAATGCATCAATGGGCTGTTTGAGCCATCCCTCGGTTCTGCCTCTGCGTATCATTTCCACAGGATGGTTCTGTAGATGTATGGATGTATGGATGGATGGATGTTGTTTTGATGAGGGTGTGGGGGAAGTTTAGTTGCAGTCGTCAGGTGATGTTATGTTTTACAAGGTGCATGTTTGGCGATGGCCAATAAGCGTCTTATCGATACCGTGGGAGGCATGTACGTATTGTATACACTACTACATGTCTACCCACACCATACCGCACAACACAACATCAGTTCCCCTGCAGGACAACTGCAGCCATGGCAGTCAGGGCGAAGCCACATGGGCGGACCTGCGTGTTCGTGTGGCTGGCGGCAGCATTACCATGGCAGCCGAGTGGCAGCAATGGCGGTATGATGGAGATGCAGATGGACATGGGCGGTGGCACTGGACCCTGTGAGGTCATGTAGGAGGAACGACAGCTGCAGGGAGAAGGCCGACAGCGTTGGTTTCCTTAGAGACGAGAGCAGTCCAGGCCGAGCAGAGAGGGGCTACAAGCGGCCAGCTCAGCGGTGCATGTTGCAGGAGCATAACAACGGGCAGTGCGGCAGATGGGCAGTAGGGGAGGGCGCCCGCTCGTGCCTTGTTGTCATGGCGCTCGGGCCACATGGCCCAGAGTTGTTGTGATGCTGTTGGCGGGTGTGCCGAAACCATGGAGCGGAGCTAGTGCCGCCGTCCGTGCGGCTGTAAACAACAACAACACCGACATGTGCTTAAACTTGCAATCACTCCCGCACCACGGCCATCTCTACCATTATTCCTTAACCCAGACCGCAGCAGGAACAGCAGACGGCCTTCTCGCCATCTCGCCGCCCGCCTCTCCTTCACCACCAGCTCTCCGCCCGCCTCCGCTGCGCCGCGCCACCGAGTCTGCTGCTCTCGTCCCAAGTCGGCCTCTCGTGACGCTCCGCTATCTTCGTGCGCAGTAGCCCATCGTCGCTTCCTTCCGCTGTAACAGGCAAGCACTTTGAGAGTCGCCCCTTCCTGTTCATGTCTTCGCACCGCGAACGGACTTCCAAAATGCCTCGCGCGTCCACAACCAGCTACGGCCAGGTCATCGAGGTGAGCACCAAAACAATGCGCCATTGGACCAAATACTGATCCCCGCGCCCCTTAGTACATCCAAGACCGTCTCTACCTGGCCTCGTATACGTATGCTCCGGATGCGTCTACTCCGTTCCCTTATCCCAAGCAGTCCCAGTCGCCTTCCAAGCGGTCGTCGCGCGCCCATGGCGGCCCTACAGCTCCAGCACACAAGGTGCTCCCGCCCGTCTACTTTAGCATTGACAAGACGCTCCTGTACAATGCTTTCCACGGTGACTTTGGCCCACTTCACATTGGTCACCTCTACCGCTTCGCCGTACAGCTGCACGAGGTCCTAGGCGACCCCGCCAACGAGGACCGCGCAGTCGTCTTCTGGAGCAACGCCGACTCGAGGAGTAAGAACACTCCATCTCTGCCGCTTTTACGCACCAATTAACATGCCTAGGTCGCGCAAACGCTGCTTGTATCCTGGCATGCTACATGGTGCTTATCCAGTCATGGCCTCCTCACCTGGCCCTCGCCCCTATCGCACAAATGGATCCTCCCTGCATGCCCTTCCGCGACGCCGGCTACAGCCAGGCCGACTATGTGCTCAACATCCAGGATGTCATCTACGGTGTATGGAAAGCCAAGGAAGAAGGCCTCTGCGGACTCAAGGACTTCAGTCTGGAGGAGTACGTGTGCGCTTGTTGCTTCTTATTACAGCTGCTAACTTTGTCAGATACGAAAAGTACGAGCGCGTAGACATGGGAGATTTCAACTGGATCACCCCCGACTTCCTTGCCTTTGCCTCGCCACAACAAAAGCCCACACACGAGATCCCCGCTTCCTCGCCCATGTATGCGACGCTTCCTTCCAACATTGCCGAGATCCAAAGATCCGACCTTCCTAGTCCTTTCAAGAACGTACTCTCACATTTCTGCGCGCGCAACGTCGGCCTCGTCGTTCGGTTAAACTCGGAGCTGTACTCGTCCTCGTACTTCACCAAGCTGGGCATTCAGCACCTGAACATGATCTTTGACGATGGAACATGTCCGCCCCTGTCCCTTGTTCGCAAGTTTGTCAACCTTGCACACGAGATGATCACTGTACAAAAGCGAGGCATCGCCGTTCACTGCAAAGCTGGTCTTGGACGAACTGGCTGTCTCATTGGTGCATACCTCATCTACAAGCACGGCTTTACTGCCAACGAGATCATCGCTTACATGCGATTTATGCGCCCAGGAATGGTCGTAGGCCCTCAACAGCACTGGCTGCACCTGAACCAGGGCACTTTCCGCGAGTGGTGGTACGAGGACACCATGAAGGCCAAGTATGCTCAGATGGTACCTTCCACACCCACAAAGTCATCGCACAAGCAGCGCCTTGCTAGCAACGGACAAACATTCACTCCCCCCAACGGATCGCAGAAGCGCGCAGCTCTGGGCGAGATTGAGTCGAACGAGCGCAGCAATTCAGGACACATTGGTGTATTAGACGACAACCTGCCTGCGCCGACACCTGGCCAGCCGCGAAAGACTAGCAAGCTTTACGGCAACGGATCGCGACAATCGCCCCAGCGCATTGACGAGAACGAGCCATTCACAAAGTCGCACACAGAAGTGAGGGCCGACATTACCCGCTTCGACGGCGAGTCAGACGAGGAGTTCCACCTTCGCCAGATTGCGCGACGGACATCGTCGCGTTCGCCCCAGCGTTCGCCCACCCTCAAGGATAAGCAACGCCGTGCTTTCAGCACCACGTCTGTCATCCAGACTTCGGTAACGCACACATCTTTTGGCTACGGCGAAGAGAGCGATCTCGAGAACACCGCACCAACCGGCGCGCGGCCAAAGACACCAAAGGAGAAGAGCGGCAATGGCAGCATCAGCATGACCAAGGTGCGATCGAGCCCTTCACGGCGAAGCACCGACGGAAAGGCTGGTGTACGAAAAACCAGCGGCCGCGTTGGCAGCGTTGGCAACGCCATATCACGAACCAAAGCATGATGAACGTTTCTGGATTTTCCACTTCTTAGTCTCCATCTCCATCGCAACGGAGTTCCAGCATGGCGCCACAGGACACTACACTTATTACGATTGTGCTAGCTTCGATTTTCTCCTGTCCAAGTCAAGTCCTCGTCTATCCAGCATGCGTGCCTGGCTTTTGGCGCTACAAATGTCTTTATACATATTATAGGGGTCCGGCGTTTTTGGGATTGCCAATGTGAGCATATTGGCCTTTTGGGATATCTCTGCTTGGTACTTAGTCGGGGCCGGCGCATGGAGTGCGTCGATTTATTCTTTTCTTGTTATTCTTTTTTTCACTTTTTTTCTACTGTCTCGTCACCGATGGTGGGGGGTGGAGTTTGTGCCTGGCTTTACTAGTAGTCTTGTCCCTTTTCGCGCTTTATTTAGCTGCGGATATGTTCATGACGTGTATGAGTTTCATGATGAGCGTAATTCCAGACTTCTTTTTCAAAACAACATATTGATTCCTGAGTTTGATGTGATCGATGAGTGATGTGAAGAATATTTCATATCCCAGCCAAGTCTTCTCATGATGTTCAGGAAGAGCGCACGTGACATGTCTATCCACTTCCAAAAAAATCTATGTTCTCCATCACGTCCACCTATCTCAAGTACAATCAAGAATACACAATGTAACCGTCTCATGTCCGATCAGCACGGGACTCGAACCCGCAACCTTGGCCTTTACTTTGCTTTGCTCTGCTTTATGTAGATGCTGGCATAGGAGGGCCACGCGCTACCATTGCGCCAACCGACCTGATTGTCATGAAGCTATCTTGTGTGGTATGTTGTACATGTATCCATATTGCACCTGGAATTCCTGCTTCATGTGAGCTTGGAAACCGATGAACAGAATATATTCTCTTTTCTTATTTGTGGGACGGTTAGTGTCTTCGGCGAATTTTTTTTTAGGGTGGTTCAAAGTGGATATGTGTGTAGGATGTGGAGACCCTTACTTTTAAACCCTAAAATAGTTTAACAATAGTTATATAGTTATATGTATATATATGTCTATTAGGCATTCCCCCATTAGTGTGGTGCAACATATATATATAACTATACCTCTTTTGTACTTGGATCTCTTGTTTCATGTTGGTTGGGAAGGGGATGCGATAGTATTTGTGTGGGTGGGAATATATTCTCCGACCAGTTAGTTAAGGGAAGATGTTGGAGTAGCGTTCGATCCCGCACAACCAAGAAACCTACCTTCCTAAGATAAATTCAAAGAAGAATAGAAGTCATATATCTTATATACCGCACTAGGCCTAGTTAGCTAGCGCTGCAGCGTTGCTTAAGATTCTACAGATAGTGCAGATGTGAAGTGTTTCGCAGAGAGGCACAAAATATATCAGTTAGAGTGAATTGAGACGAATCCTTGAGTGGTTACTCAAGGTTTAGATGGGACTATAAATTCTATGCACGTGACTGTGGCTTTATTGGCCTGAGGGGTACCCGGTGGATCTTCCAGGGTTGGCCCTACCTGGGTCTATGGTTCAGAGTATCGTGGCAGGTACGCCATACGCCAAACAGATGCAAACAATTAAAGCCATATATTTTATATACCGCGCTTTGCCTAGTTAGATAGCGCTGCGGCGCTGCTTAAGATTTTACTAATGGTGCAGGCTGGCTATTTAGTTATGGCTTGCAACTGGAATGGCTTGCTGCCACACAATTTAGTGCAAGCCAGCAAGCTCAATGCAGGTGAGGGTGGTGCGCATCGCTACGACAGCCAACCCTCATGACGCTCAGCCTCTTCTCAGCTTCGCATTTCAGCCTGGCTGTTTGCCTCGCTGCGTCGATCTTTCTCAGTCTGGCTCTCCTCTCCTCTCCCCTCCTCTCGTTTACCAATTACTGTCGCCCCCAACCCATTATCTGACAATGTCAGGGATAGAAGTCGCTGGTTTATCAATAGTGAGACGTAGTATGGGATGAGCGCGTGGTGAGGTTAACGCATGGCTAGGCTCAGTAGCAAAGACGAGTGCCTGAGGGTGCTCCGCGAAGCACCAACAGAAGTGCAGAGCATCGAGTGCGTTTTCCTATAATTTCAGTGTACCCACAACTTACAGGCCGGCTAGTATTGTTGCAATCCACGGTCTCGGCGCCCATCCCGATAAGAGCTGGTGTAAGAATGTCGGTACGGCTGAAGCGCCACAATGGCGCAACTGGCTTATCGAAGATGATATGCTGCCAGCAGTAGCGCCAAATGCGCGCATTATGCGGTACGGGTATACATCGCAGTGGTTCGATCGTATAAAAATGCAGCTTGGCATGTCTATCGTGGCCGAGCAGTTACTAAGAGCGTTGAAGCAACAAAGAAAGGTGCCAGCACGTGTTTAGTAGGCGTCGTGTATCCGCTGACTTTGCCAGAATACTCCATTCCGTCCGCTGGTGTTTGTAGCGCACTGCTTTGGCGGACTGATTGTGCTTAAGGTAAGAAGACGGATAGACGGAATAGAAATGACGCAGCTATCGCTAAATGTTTCCATAGGCACTCCTAGAAGCCGAACAGTATCTAGAAGCATGGCCTGGACTGTTCTCTTCGACTACTGGTTTGATCTTCTTCGGCACGCCGTTTCGAAGTGCCGAGGGGATGAGCCAGATGGAGATCCTCGATGCAGCGCGGCGTAAGTACCACGACAACCAGGTGCAGCCTGTCGCTCTTGAGGTGCTACGGTCAGGCAATGCCTATATAGAAGACTTAGTCAACAGATTTCTAGTGACGATGCGGGGCCGGACAAATAGGACTCGGGTTGTGTGCTTTTTTGAGCTTGAGTTAAGTAATGTGGGGAAGGTTGTAGACAAGCAGGATCCGACTGTGAGTTTGATAGACACTGCACACAGTGCCCATGCTAAAAACAAGTGTAGAGATTTATTGTCAGCGAGCACGCTGGGTGTCTAGACCTGTCTGAGTCGATATACAAGGTCTCGGTATCGCGGACCCATTTTGATATAAACAAGTTCGGAGATGTGCACGAGGAAGACTTTGAGACATTTTCAGACCTGCTTTGGGACATCGTGGAGGCATCTCCTCATCTCTTATGGGCGCGATCTCAGGGTAACTATGATGTTAGTCCCTGCTATATTAAACAAGGTGGACCAAGCGCGCTAAATGTGAGCAAGCAAAATATCGAAGTCGACCTTCGACTTTCACTCGATGCGAATTCCCAAGCCCTCGTCTCACCTGTGGAAGACCAAGATCAGTTGCTCAGCGAACAAAATGACGATGGGTTATATAGCCAGTCGGTTGCCGAGATCGCCTGTGGTTGTCTTCCTGCCACAGAAGTTGTGAACAAGCCTACAGTACGACACGTATTGGCGGAAATGGCAGAAAAACTACCTTCTCATTGGAGAGAAGTTCAAGATCAGCTTCCTGATTCTTACAAATGGGACGTTGAATTCATGGCCAATCATCTTGGAGGTGCTGCCGAAAATGGCTGTTGGTCATGCACACCTTTGCTGGATGGCAAGCTAAAGCAAATCCCTCTCACGATAGCTCACGCTCCTATCGTGATACCGGTAGAACATAGATGGCTAACATGCTAGACTACGCAATCCAAACTCAGTCACACAGGAAAGTAGAAAGTTATATAATACAATATATTCATCTTAGTAAGACGTATTTCTCGTTCATACGGGATGCACATTGTGTAGAGATACGCAAGGAAAAATCAGAGGTAGGGAATTTGTGAGGAGTCATGGGTCTCTGGTTCAAGTTGAAGGGAAGGAGGATGTCAATTCAGATAGAAGTAGACTATCCAAGCCAAGATCTATCCACGTGACTTTTTCCAAATCACTCAAAAAATACTACAAATAGCTGCAAAAACATACGACAGCGGGGATTCGCTAGTGGTCACCCACCTAACTACTAATCCGCCGGTACAAAGCTTGTATAGGGCAGATCGGACGGGATGCCTAATTCTATTTGTCCGATGGTCGTATGTATCATTTTAATGGAATTAAATCGATAAAATCCTCATATGTTGTGTATTGTACGTTGACTTGGTCAAATTGTTCGAGAGAGCCCACGTGATGTTATCGATATCTCAAGCTTGGCACTACCGCACCGATAGAAATGGGCATTTTCGCGCTCCCTTACGCACGCTCTATGGAGATACGTAATAAAAGTCTAAGAAGCTGGACTATGTATGAACCGCACTAGTGAATCTTCTCATTTGCAGCGCTATGTATATAAAGGTGCGGGCATAGAGTTGATTGTACTTGTTGTTGCATTCTATTTAGTGATGCGATATACATGCACCTTGGAGATACTACCATGTAACGCCGACTTCGTAGTTGCTACGTACCAACTGCAAGAACGAAAGACATTACAGTTGCGCTCGTGTACGCGACACGCATGCATTGTTCTCCATACACCACTTCCAACCAAGGATATGTCTTTTCCCTCAGCCCACCAACCATCTCTTCGCACTTCAAAAAAGGTGGGAGCCCAAGTGTAGGGATTCGCATGAACCAAACGATGACGCGATCGCAAGTTTTGTAGTCTAAACCCAGTTCAGCGACAACATCTAATCTCGCCCAAAAACGAAACAACCCAGTCATGCAAACGTCGTCCCTAAAAAGAAACATTAATTGAGTTTGGCGCGTCTCGCTAATCAAGTAAACACTTGCTTTGAAATCAACATAATTCACAGCGGTGATTTTCTTTCCAAAAATAAGAGACTGGGAGTTCCTTGATTGTCTTTTGCTGAATTGTGGGTTTTATTTCGTCCGGCAAGCCTCGGCGATCGCAAGTCAAGACAAAACCATTTGTGTGTGCATGGTGACGAACAACTGGAACGTCTTCTGCAACTAGATCATACAACAGTATGGTATGTTTTTGGTTCTGCCAAGTTGTTGAGGCTTGGGGGGCTTGCTAATAGAAGAGCGGTATTAGGTGCACGCCGACTCATCTACGTTTGCCCATGGCATGAGCAAGAAGGAGGTGTATGGACAGGTTTTGGAGCAAGCGAGGGCGCTGTTTGATGGGCAAAGGAATTGGGTACGTGTTTGCGAGACGACATTATGAGCGGCGGACCGAGTCGTAGATTTTGTTAACCTTTGGATGACATGCTGACATGAAATCTAGGTCTGGTGAGTTACTCCATTGCGTTTTGTGGGATGAAATGGGCTGTTTAGATGGAAAGAGAAAAAGTCTGACGTGTGGTTTCCAACAGCAACTTTTCAAACGCAGCTTCCCTCCTCTGGCATGCTTACCACTCGCTACCAGCTCCTTCCTCAGCCGTTAATTGGGCAGGCTTCTACTTCACCGACCGGTCAAATCCTTCCCATTTGCTGCTTGGTCCTTTCCAAGGGCAGGTAGCATGTCAGGTTATTGCCTTTGGGCGCGGCGTCTGCGGGAAGGCTGCTAAAGAAGCGAAGACGCAATTGGTAGACGATGTGGAAAAGTTCCCAGGACATATTGCGTGTGATGGGGCGAGCCGGAGTGAGATTGTTGTTCCGATTGTCAAGGACGGGAAGGTATGTGACGCTTTGTTTGTTTACCTGCTTCCATTCTGGTATTCGTATCGGTGTTATGGCTAGGAATCGACAAGACACATAGATGCTAAAATAGTGAAACAGGTGGTAGCGATTATCGACATTGATTGTGCGGAGCTCAATGGATTTACGACACAGGATCAAGAGGCGCTGGAGGAGCTGGCGCAACTACTTGCTGAATCATGTGATTTTTAAGAGGAAGCGACGACTGTAGGCCAAGGACATGATTTTGGCGACACAAATGCGCCACTAGGAGCGAGAGAAGAGCAAAAATGGCCCATTGCGGGATTTGGAGTAAAAAAGTAAGGCGTTGATACGCATCATGAAGACAAAGACATTGTACGGGATTTAGTCGGCCTCGAAACAAGCGGAGGATTGTAATAAAGGCATCGACCTTTGGAACACAAGGAAACAATGGCATGTAAACAAAAGGATACCCGTTCGAATGAAAATCACCCAAGAGGTGTTTATATTGAAGCCCGAGGATATGATGCCACAAGTGTCTGCTCCAGCATGATTTTTCACCGCCGCCATGCAGATGAAGAAACACGGTCTATACTGCCGTATCAAGTCTATAATCAAGGCAAGATTTTGGCCTAAAATCGACAATAACGCTATTGAACTATGCAAGCACAAGTCCCACAACAGATTCTGCAAAACATGTCATGTTCCAGAGGCGATTGTGAGATTAGACCTTGTAGATGCCGGATATCATTGCGAGGGGTGCAGATGCTTGAGGCGAGTTGAATGTACCTCAGACAAGGTACCCGAATCACATGTTGGTGAAGAAAGGGTAGCTGTCGTAAGTGGCCTTGATGAGATAATTCGACCCTGATTGAGTACTGATAAGAAGACAGCTGCTGAGAGACGAGCCAAAAGATGTAGTATTGTCTTCTACTTTGATCGTAGGCAATGTGCATGCATCGGAGCCGTATGACATGTCCATAATCGCTGCGTATGAAGACGACACCTGCAGTCTCCAGAGCACAGAAAGTAACAATGTGCTAGAAGAAGCTATTCCAGCCACTGCTGTACACATGACACCGATGATACCCACCAAGATTCATATCCGCCATTCCCTCGAGAGTCAAAAACGAAACCAAATAACAATTCTGGGAAGCATAGTGTGTGATGACGAGTCCTTGAAGCTTGGCACGTCTCTCGCTTAGGAAAATCCAATCAAACTTGGCCTGGCATCGGAAGAAGAAGATGATATCCAGGCTCTGATTAATGGAGTCATAAAGGGGATGCAGAGTACCAGACCAAGCTTCTAAGGTTATATGGCGAAATTTCAGCTTCAGATGCGCCATGTGCCCTGCCCTGTAGTAGCTCACAGCCCAGTCTCATCTGTAAAGCGCGACTTATCATGGGCCTTGAAATTCAGAGGGCTGCTGGACGGATAACAGTCGATGCCTTAGACAAGATATCGGCGCAGCTGTTTTGTCATGATAATGAAGAGGCCGCCATGGGCATGGAGGAGTTTGAAGCTTATATCCGTGGTTTGTCCGACCGAGGTGAGGTGTCTGGGGGGCATGCAAAGCAAATTGTTATGCTTGCTTCTGACGGAGAGTCGGAGTTGGTTTGACGGATCGACAGCGAAGTGTTGAAGAGGCATATATAAGATGTATGACTGCAATGTCCTCAAGGCCACATATAGTAAGCGCGAACAAGAAGGAGTTTAGTGCGTGTCGCAGCGGGCTCCACCCAGGCGCCGGCGTGCATGCATGGAGCCTAGATCTCGCTGATCGTAGCCCGATAGCCATCACGCTGGAACGGATGATGTCTTTATTCGGCCGGTTGGCGTCGTGGCAGCAACAGGAGAAGACAAGTCACAAGACGAGTATTTTGGCCGAGGAGCTCGCCGACTTCATTACACAGCAGGCGGGTGGGGTCTGACTGCATTCGAGAAGCCTGGCACGTGGCCAGGGAGCGGGAGCATGGGAGGGTGTATTTAGTAGATGGATTTATATGCGTCCGTGGTATTACATACTAGATAGGTCGAGGTAGCCCCGGCGCGCACTGCTTACTACATACGTACGTACATGATACATGCTGAGCTGCACAAGACGACCATTCCTGCTGCCCGCGTTGCCCCAACTTCAACCTTGGAACCTGCCCACCTGCTGTCATCTTTCCTGGCATCGAGCGTCAAGCGTCCAGCCTTCCCCTCCGCGCCAATTGGAACTTGCACTCGCCGCTTCGCACACTTGCACACCCCGCCGTAGCCCCCCGACGTCATCACACCTAGGCCCCATCTTCCTCCCAACACCGCCACCCCCCTTGCGTTTGTCCAGACATCCTTTTGCTCAAAACTTATTGCTGCTTCTCAAGCCTCGCTTATCTCAGCTCCTAACACACCCCCGCCCTCCCCTTTCTCCACCCGCACCCATCCTCGTTGCCGCCACCCGGTAAACAAGCGCCGTCGCAATCACTCAAGCTGGCTGGCAACAGGCGCCGGAGCGCCCAGGGCGGCTTGCTCTCGAAGATGTTCGGGAATGCAAAAGACGACGAAGGCGCCGCCATCGATGCCCCTGCAAACAACGACGCGCCCAGGCCGGCGGCTGCTTCGACGGCCGACAACGCCGCCTCTGGCACACACGGCGCGAGCAATGGTGCCACTGCTGATCGCAAGGGCAG
Organism: Bipolaris sorokiniana ND90Pr; assembly: GCF_000338995.1. Classification (NCBI taxonomy): domain Eukaryota; kingdom Fungi; phylum Ascomycota; class Dothideomycetes; order Pleosporales; family Pleosporaceae; genus Bipolaris; species Bipolaris sorokiniana. Next base: position 587,128 of record NW_006911908.1, on the reverse strand, counting down.
CGACTCTGCTGCTCCACCCGAGCGGAAACGAAGGAGCAGTGGCGTATCGCGTGCCCGCGACATGTTCTCGAGCGCGAAGCAATCGTTGCACATTGGCGGCTCCTCCCCCACCTCAACCTCGTCTGCCAACACCGCCCACATGTCGGAGAAGTCAGCTACCCAAACTCCAATGCAGAAGCTGGGCAAGTCGGACGCTGCTCTCAGCGTGCCCCAGGGCTCGCTCAACAACTCTGCCGGCGAGTCCGCACCGGGTCCACGGTCCACGTTCCGCGTCGGTGTCACCGAGGACAAGAACAAGAAGTGCAGACGGACTATGGAGGATACACATGCATACCTATACAACTTCCTCAGCACTCCGGCCCCCTCGTATGGCACGGACAAGCCCCGCGCTGTCTCGGATGCGAGCTCGGCCCAGTCTGATCTACCGCAGGCTGTGGTCGAGAGCGATAATGGCTACTTTGCCATCTTCGACGGCCATGCTGGTACTTTTGCCGCCGACTGGTGTGGGAAGAAGCTTCACCTGATCCTGGAAGAGACGATTCGAAAGAATCCCAACACACCGATACCCGAACTTCTTGACCAGACCTTTACCGTAGTCGACCAGCAGCTGGAGAAGCTTCCTTTGAAGAATAGTGGTTGCACTGCTGTGATTGCAGTTTTGCGATGGGAGGATCGGGTGCCCAACGCACAATCGTCCACCGGTTCCGTCCTCTTTGCACCAGCGGCAGTGTCAGCTATCAAGCAAGCTGGTGAAGGCGGCGAGTCCAAGGACGGTGCCGACGCCGTTACCTCTGAGCCTGCAGCTGAACAAGTGGAAGCAAAACTACGAAGTGAGGCTACTCGGCAACGCGTATTGTACACGGCGAACGTGGGCGACGCGCGCATTGTCCTTTGCCGGAATGGCCGAGCTCTTCGCCTTTCATATGACCACAAGGGCAGTGACGAGAACGAAGGACGTCGAGTTGCTAGCGCTGGTGGTTTGATCCTCAACAACCGCGTCAATGGCGTCCTCGCTGTCACTCGTGCGCTGGGCGATGCATACATGAAAGACCTGGTGACTGGACACCCTTACACCACAGAGACAGTCATCCAGGCCGACCAGGACGAATTCCTTATCCTCGCTTGCGATGGTGTAAGTCATGTTCATGTGAAGAATTTATACTCACTAACACGTACAGCTCTGGGACGTCTGTTCCGACCAAGAAGCCGTCGATCTCATACGTCAAATCCATGATCCTCAAGAAGCCTCAAAGAAGCTCGTCGATTATGCTCTTGCCCGCTTCTCCACTGACAACCTGTCGTGTATGGTTGTGCGGTTCGACAACAAAGCCCTCCGCCAGCGCAAGAACGAGGCCACGACAAGTTTAGACCAAGAGCAGGCAGCTATCAAGGGCGGTATCACTGAAGCAGACTCAATTGTAGCGCAGGCAAGAAAGTCGATTGGCGAGCCAGAGACATCGGTCGAGCATGCGGCAAAGGAGATTATCATGGAGGAAACCGAGGCTGAGCCTGGCCCTGAGCTGAGTCTCGAAGCCGCCAAAGCCGCGAGGAAAAACGATGTATAGTTAGGATGAGAAAGGGTCCACTGCATGTAATTCATAGTTCAAGGGGTGGGGGAGGCGCCTCATATGCGAGTGGAGAGGCGCATAGCAATGATGAGGAAGTGATGTATAGTTTGTAGGCATGCTTGTGCATGTTGTGTACTTGGTCTGTATGCATTTCCTAGAGTGTGCGCCACGTCTGAACTGGGTGCTTTGGATCTTGAATCAAGCAAAAAGTCGAGACAATGTATTTGGGGTCTGAAACTTGTGCTGTGGCACTCATAGACGTTGGTTTGCCCCGCATGTTTGCGCATGGACTTTGGAGGAGCAAGATACGCTAGTGACGATCGTGCATCATGGGGCGTCTACCTCCGCCATCTTCCACGGCATTTCAAAAGTCTCGGGCTTTATAAGCCTAGTGCCCACTGTATCTTCCCCCTCGAACCAAACACTACTGGGGTTACACGCCCCATGCGGCTCCGAGGAGCATCGCGATAAACCATGTCTGGCCACGACGCGGCGGACTCAGCGACCAACGCCCTCGGCAGCGATGCGCGACCGGCTTTTGTGACACCGAGAGATTTACTCCAGCAATCCCGCGCCCCCTTGCCCCCGAAAGAGCAACCGCGTCAGCTTTCGGTCATTGACCGTGAGCAGCTGGACGGCTTGGTATGGCAACGCTTGTGTAATGAAGAGTCATGGTGGCAGGCTGACACGAGGCCAGAGAACCATTCGAGCTTTTCTCAAAGCGAGGACGAGCTATGACGTGCTCCCTATCAGCTACCGCCTGATCGTGTTCGATACCGCCCTGTTGGTAAAGAAGAGTCTGAATATCCTGAACCAGAATGGTGAGTTTGTCAGACACCGCGTGCAAGATATATTAGCTGAGAGCTTTCCACAGGCATAGTCTCAGCGCCGCTGTGGGACTCCAAGTCATCTACTTTTGCCGGGCTTCTCACGACATCCGACTACATCAACGTCATCCAGTACTACTGGCAGAATCCAGACGCGCTGGCTCGAGTAGACCAGTTCCGCCTGAACAGCTTGCGCGGTAAGAAAGCTCGGTCCACGTACATCAGGCATGTACTGACGCCAGACAGACATCGAGAAGGCACTCGGTGTCAAGCCCATAGAAACCATTTCTATTCACCCCGACCGTCCCGTATACGAAGCATGTCGTAAGATGCTCGAGTCGCGCGCCCGGCGTATACCAATCGTCGATAGCGATGACGAGACACATAGGACCATGGTCGTTAGTGTCATTACACAATACCGCATATTGAAATTTATCGCAGTGAACGTCAAGGAGACGCAGAAGCTACGCAAGCCGCTCAGGGAGCTGAATGTTGGCACGTATACCGATCTCGCAACTGCATCCATGGATACCCCTGTCATGGACGTCATACACATGCTTGTCAAGAAGAGCATATCGAGCGTTCCTATCTTGGACAAACAAGGTAAGGACTTGAAGTGTTTTCAGGAATATATGGCTGACAATAGTAGGAACTGTGCTCAATGTGTTTGAAGCCGTGGATGTGATAGCGCTCATCAAGGGCGGTGTATATGACGACCTGAACCTAACGGTCGGCGATGCTCTGTTGAAGCGTTCAGATGTAAGTATCCTGCTGTGCTTGCTTACAAAAGTGTTATGCTAATCTTTGTAGGATTTCCCTGGTATCTTCACCTGCTCGCTGAACGACAACATGTCAACGATCTACGACACAATCCGCAGGTCACGCGTGCACCGCTTCGTGGTCATTGATGAGAACAGCAAACTCAAGGGAGTCGTCACATTGAGCGATGTGCTCGAACACACACTGCTTGAAGGCATGGAAGATGAGTAGAAAAACGCCGTCCATGGTCAGGTGTCAGGTTTACATTGGACGCCAATGGCACTCGATGAGCAGAGGATGCGACGATGCGACGACTAGATCGCCTGCTGGCGGGGGTGACGATACTACCGAATCCGTAACTGGAGCACAAGAACTAAACAAGGATTACTGTGGCTCGTCTTGGGAAATGAGGCGAAGATACCAATAGAAAGAAGAAAGAAATGCGCTGATTAGGACAAAGTGTTACGACTTTCTTGTATGGCGCAACGAGTGAGGAAGCCAGTGAATTGAATTTGTTTGTGTCTTTGTATCCACCCTTTGCAAATCGCCATCTTCTTCTGCTACTATATCCACCCTAATAACCTACGTGTGATAAGGTGCCCCCAAGTCTACTTAGTCGTCCCACCCAGTCCCCACACCTCACCCACCCTCCTCGCGGCCCCTTCCCCACTCCAATACGCCCCCGTCACCGTGCCCAACGCCACAAACGGCGCACAATGCTCCCCCGCAACCCACACCCCGCGTTCCGGCATCCCGTGCCTCAATACCTCGACATCCTCATCTCCCGCCTGCAGTCCAGTCTGGAAATTACAATACGAACCCCATCCCGCTAGCTCGTCGTTTGCCCACACCGTAGCTAGCACGGCTTTCGGCTGGCACTCGTTGCTATCTTTTTCGTAGTTTGGCAAAAGGGAGTAGTACGGAGCGAAAAACTCGATTAGAATATCTGTATGCTTTTCTTTCGGGATCGAGGCGAGGAGTCCCGCTATATGCTTGCTTGTGGGACCGTGGATGTAGAAGAGGAGGGTTGGATGTGCGGTTTCTGATGGTAGGGCGGCGAGATTGACGGCTTCTTGGTTCCAGGCTGAAGGGTTTGTGCTGGGGGTGTAAGTTGGGTTGAGCCAGTGGGTGAAGCCGGGGTAGTGGGTGGGGTTTATGGAGGAGTCTGAAGAGGCGGTGGCTGGAGGGTTGGTTGGGTTGGGGGGTGAAGTGGTGGTGGAGGAAGTGTTCCAGAAGGCGGTGGGAAAGGTAATGTAGACTTTGTCTAGATGGCCGTATCCGAGGTTTTGGACTGCGAGGTTGAAGCGGGGTGGTAAGGGGGGAGTAAAAGCTGATGTGTTTCTTTTTAACCAGCCGAGGGGTGTAGTTATGACTACTTGGTCAAAGGTTAGACTTTGCTTGTCTTCGAGTTCGAGGGTGACAGTTGTTTCGCTGTTGGTTTCGTGGGAGAGAATCGATTTGACTTTGTGCTCGAAGAGCATGGTAGCACCTTTGAGTGCGGGTTCAGCAATCTTGTCTAAGACTTTGGCATATGTTGATGCTACAAAGAGGTTTTCGCCGTCGATGCATTCTTCCAGCCAGAAGAACTTGAGACTTTGCGTTTGGATTGGTGAGCCGACAAAGGCACCCCACATTTCGGCCATCTCGAGTATATCCCGTTGCTTCTTCTTCGGCGCTTCATCATTGCCTGGAAACATCTTTACCACTTGCTCCTGGAAGTAGTCGTACAAACTCATCTCCGCCGGTATCGTTGCAGATTCTTGATTCGAAAACTTCATTGCTTGCTCGATGATTCCCCAGACATGCTCACTATTTTCTGCTGCTTCTTTGTCGGGCATGTGCTTTCCTAAACTGTCAAAAACCGACTGTCGACCATCCCAGTTCATAGTCACAGTTTTTGTTTCCTTGGCAAGATCAAGAATGGGATTGTCGTCTGTGCCATGTATCCAATTTGGGCCACTTTTCAACTTGTTAGTACGTATGTTCTCGCTCAAAGCGTGTTATCAAGAGTGAACAAGGCTTACAGATCGACCAAGTGACCCAGCGCATCGCTTTGACACAACTGTAGACTGTTCAACACGCAAAATCTTTCAAAAGATTTCAAAGACTACTCACCCGTCCACCAACTCTATTTCTTCCCTCGAGTATTGTCACCTTGACACCTTGCTTCAACAGGATATCCGCACATCTCAGCCCTGCAACACCGGCGCCAACAATGCCAATATGTGGGATCTTGCCCGCCGCTTTCCGAATCATGTTTGGTTCGTCCATGTAACTTTGTAAATGTGGCGAGCTAGATAAATCTCTCGATATCCGTGTCTCACCCTCGGGTGTTGTCCTATCATTCATGCTGTCAGCGTGCCTGACCGCGTTCTCATTGCCGATATTGCCCATGTTGACGTTGCGTGCTGTATCAAGGTAAAAAAAAACAAGAGAGTTAGAGAGAGAGACCAATTCGAGAGTACTCCTTGAAGATTGGTTTGAGGTTGGAAAAAGGTACAGTGTAGTCCTTGTCTGATCACTACACTAGGCGCATGGCCGTTTGCTTACTCGGAAAATGCAGGGCTCAGAAGGGAAGGTGGGGTTAGACCACAACGATAGACCACCGCGTGATAGAAGCCCAGTCCAGTCCAGTCCGTGCTATCAATACAGCGCCAATGTGATGTGCCCAAGTGGCAAGTGAGGCGTGTGATGAGGCGGAGTGTTGAATGTAGTCATGCCGGTCATATTGCCGGCGGCCCGCTAGCTTTAGTTGGTGGCACGAGGCTAGACAGTGGCATTGATTGGACCATGCACGCAAGGAAGCTCAACTTAGCTTAATCCATTAGATTACTATCTAAAGAAAGGTCATTACAAGAATCTTCTTCGTAAGTATGGCTGTTATTGCCGTGGTATCAAATCTCGTCCTTCATCAAACAGATGTTGCTTTTACCAGCTCCTCGCAGTGTAGAGCAGCGGAAGCATCTGGGTCTATTTGTCCTTGGAGCCAATGTGAAGCTTGTTCTTCATCTTCTCCTTCAAGTGCGACATCTTGCCGCCCTTCTCCTCATGGCTATCAGACGACAACTTGCGACCTGTCTCCGTCTCCGCCACGCCTGCCATACCGTCAGCGCCACTCAGAATATGCATAGCCTTTTGTGTTAACGTACTCTTGGACTCCTTTGGAGAAGCGGCGTTTTGTTTGGTAACGTCCTCTTCGTACTTGCTGCTATCCGAAGTCACGCCCGTGTTTGTCCATGCTGGAGTATCACGTTTCTCGGCTTCCTTCTCCGCCTCGGTCTTGTTGAGGCCAGCATCAGTTTCTGAACGCTGAGGCTCGGAACCAGAGTAAAGACCGGACGAAGCCGTCACTGAGTCGGGGGCTGAAGTCTTGATAGCAGCATCAGAAGAGATGGTGGTAGCTGTGTTCGCGTCAAGACCGGGAGTTGCAGGAGTGACATGACTGGGTGCTGTAGGGCCAGCTCCCGGAGCACCTGAGCGGCTGATATCATCTAGCGGGGTGTCCTTCCAGACCTTGTCCGTAATGCCAGTGGTCTCTGTTGCGCTTGGTTTGGGGTTGTTGCTCAATACAGCAGTATCAGGAGCGAGGGAGGTAATGGGCATGCCGACGTTGGAAGTGTCGTTCTTGCTAGCAGAGTCGACAGTAGGGGCAGAGGTGCTTGTCTCAGCCTGGGTTTGGTGGACGGGGTCCAGCTTCAAGAAAGCATCCGAACCAGACGTCTTCTCCGCTGCGTTTTCAGTCGCCTTGGCTTTAGGAAGTCAGCACTGCATGAAACAACAGATATGGCGTCCCATCAAAGTCGCAGACTCACCATCGTTGCCCTGGTCAAACGGCTCGCTAACAGTACCGTTGCCCAATGATCCGGATACAGGCTCCTTTCTGGCCGTCTCATTTTTCGACGAGTCAAGATAGTCGTTCTTGTCGGCTGTGGCTAGGGGGGTTGCTACAAGGCAGGTTCAGCACGTGATATACGATGAGAAGGCAGGCTCGTCTAGCTCACCAGCATTGCCCTTGTCGTAGGGGTCAATTGCGGTTCCAGAGCCTTTCTCGCCCGAGATTGGCTCCTTTCCAGCAGTCTCATTGTTTTGCGTCTGGTCGCCGTAGATGAGCTTGGAAGCTGCTGTAGTAGCAGTCGAGGCAAGGTTGGTGATGGTCTCCATTGTAGCTGCAGCTAGTGCTAGTTGGATTTGTTAAGAGCAAGGTTGTGTATGCAGGAAGTAAAAGTAAAGATTCTGGAGGGGTTGTGGTGAAATCGACGAGGCCGTGCTTTGTGTATTATCAAGGCGGGCGGGCAGTGACGTAGGTGACGGCGTTTGTCCCAGTTCCAACATTGACCCCGACTGCCCGTGTTTCGCACGAGCACGCGAACCGCCATTGATCAATCTATCGTGGGCGCCTAGCTGTGGCTCGGTCGAGCCGTGTACCTATACCTTGGTTTTGGCCACCAGCCATTGATACGTCGATGCATTCATGGTGACGCGGCTGGGCTTGCGTCATAGTACGAGGTAGATAAGGAATAGTACTACCACCATTGCAAACACGTTAAACAGAGCCCTGCGTGTTGCTAAGTAACGCCTTACGAGTCAGCCATGACATTGCAACTTCACTACTTTTGTTTTATTAAAGAATATGTAAGATGTTGACATCGTGATTCAGAGACCCAATGAACTTGCCTGGTTATATGAAGCAGAGAACAGCGGGCTGGGGCCTATGAATGGTGCAGTAGCCTTGTTGTGCCTTCAGCCGCATCCGACTGCCACACGCATGTATACGCATATGCATGCACGCCTTGCAGCAAATCCCACAAGGCAAAAGTGCGCCTTTGGGAATGGTAGTATTTGTAGTTGGCACACCATATGAACTTCAAAAACCCTTCAACCGAGCGCCCCTCTCGTTCGCAGTCCCCAGCCCACCATAGCCCGTTTGGTAGCACTCTCTATCCTGGCACAGCTGTTTTAGCCCTGGCTGCCATTTCCATGCAAGGCTGGAGGTGTGCTCCATTTTACTATCACTCTTTTTCATAGGTGCTGAGTCTATGCTGTTGCTGCTCTTGGTCGGACGGGCAAAATCTACAATGACTACAGTACCCAGGATATTATTGTCGCTCGGCCCATATGACCGTCCCGATTTGATCATGAATACCAGACGTTGCTCATCAAGCACACCCGTCACGCTCCTCGTGTACCATGCCCCACTCGAGGGGATTGCTGGATTGAGTATGTTGTGCAGTTGTTGCGAGCAAGGACAACGCGATGCTCGAGGCGGCCACATGCGAACAGGCGATTGTTGATAGCGCGTTTGATTGTCCACAAATTTTGGTTTTGTGCTATACACAGCCGCAGCCTTTCCCTTGCGGTTGACTGTAGCATAATCGTCAAGACCTGTTTCGCGTCGTGATCCTACTCGCAGCCTCAGACATGGTGGCTTTGAGGCATCATTGCAGCATTCTTGATCTTCGACTAGATCGATAAAAGTAGTGCATGCATAGTTGTAAGCTCTAAACTTTGTTCTGGCGAGCATAAAGGAGCGCGGCGCAGGATCAGTGCCGCAAAATTCTGGATGTTGGCTCCAGCTGAAGAGATCTGGCGTGGGCTTCCATTGAGGTCTGTTGGATGAGTCTATGACCGGAAGATATATATCGTCTTCCGGTAGTGATGGTTCATCCGAAATGTCCATTGTGTCATTTTTGCTTCCAAACTCTAGACGGGTCACGTAAAATGTACGCGATTGTCGCGAGGATGCTTCAGCCCATTCTCTCCTAGACTCAACAATCACCATCTCGTTTGTGCTCTCATCGCTCTGTAATGTAAGGTCGGTCCAAGAGTCGTGAATGGGCCCTTGTTTGTGCTGGCGACGATACAGCCGTTCGTCCCTCTCGACACTGGCCGGCAATGGCGAATGGAGTGGGAAGCGAGCAACATGGTAGAAAGAGGTATAATCAATCTCTTCAACCTCAAAGGTGGTTTGATTGGAGACTGCGTAGAAGTAGCCATTGTGTATCTCGAACGCGACTGTGGAGCCAATGTCCGATCCATGGAAGTTGTCCAGTAGCAACCGCTTTGCGCCATCCTGTATCTTGATGCTATTGTTCAAATGTACACCGCCAACTTCCCATTTATGGTGACCATCGCTACCTCTCCCTGTATGTGTACCATAGTAGAGGAAGTCGGCGGTGTGTCTAACAAAAAGCTTGGAGCTTGAAGGAAGCCGCACGGTTTGGATCAGTCTTTTATCATCAGGACAATTGCGCGCCATATTGAGAGCCAGTATATGACCACCATTTGAATCATCCTCTTCTTTGAGATGAACAGCAAGGATTCCGTCAGCATAGTTGAGTAGGTCCACGTCAAAATTCCTAGGTACTGGAAAAGGTGGCCCTAGAACCGGTCCAGCAATTACTGTGAGATCGATATGAATATCATGCGACTGTGAGCGTAGATCCGAGAGATGTACAGTCTTGCTTTCAAGCACGCATAGAATTCCCTGTCCGTAAACAAATGCGTTTCCATTGCCCCAAGTGCGTGCTGAGAATGGGTATGCAGTAGACAAAGCATGTCTTCTGTCATAGATTGCTTCCACAGCTTGCTTGTATGTCATTTTTTCTGTCCGTGCTAGTTTTGCTTCTTCCGTATAAGGAAAGTCCATCTGCCAGCAGCGTCAGCGTTGATCGTAAGCACTGACGTTTCTCACTGCAGTGCTTACTTCGATTATGCTTCTGCAAACTGTCCTTTCGTTCATCAAGGCACTCAGCTGGTGACATGTCTGACTGAGATGAACGATGTCTTCAAGACTCAGGTTAGCAGTCACGCAGAACAGAATGTCAAAGGGGAGTTGGTCCAAGGTGGGATTCATAGACCGCGCGCGAAGTGTATAGTAAAAAGCGTTCAAGAGAAGATGGTAATTAGAATAGAGCTTTTTTATATAACAGGGGAAACGTAGAGCTCAAGTTTGTGATATCGTGTACTGGAGGAAAATGTGTAAATCTGTCGGTCGTTTAGTTGAGTAGCGAGCAGCTGGTCAATTCTTTAAACCAGATGAGCCGCACGAGCGCATTTCATGTCTGAAGAAGCAGAGCCGCATAGGAACATGCCGTCCCACGAGGGCAGTACCCTAGTAATAGAAGGCATCCAATCATGGTACAAAGCCCCACTTTCATCGTTGAGTAGACCAGGCTGACAACCTTTGGCAGAGTGAACCGATCACTGGGTATTCAAATGAGGCTCTGTGCAATGAAGACCAGGACCAGGTTCAGATTACATACCGATCAGGTTCAATGAGGCAGCGTATGTCGAATGTTTCTCATCTGGTCGTTCATTACACAACACATCCAAATTGCCAGTGAGACGCCAGGCTTCGCAGAGCCGCATGCCGAGATAAAAAAGTACCATTTAACTAAGTCTCTTGCGGACATCAGGCTTAGCTGCTTTGGGTAAAGTTTCTTGTTGCTGTAGCACGCTTCAGCCCCCGCACTTATGTACAACACAAGCAACCATGATTCTTGCCAAACGTACGTGGTACTACTAACATCGGCATCGCCCTCTCTACTTATTGTTTTCGTTCATGTGTCACCTCTGGCCAGCTGCGTCGTGAGTCCGCAAGTATTGGCATGTTACGACCTGCTCAGCCTTGTCCCGCCGACTTCGGCTCATTAGATAGTAGTCGTCAGCCTGATCCCACTACCAGGATTGCGCATACACATGATGCATCTGATGCGAGGAACGGCGGTTCAACTGCTAAGATCGTGCAGCAGTAGCGTCTCTTGGCCAAACTTTCAATGACTGTGATAGGTCGCGGACAAGGCGCATTGCAGCCGCTGCAGCTAACATAGCAGCAAAAGAGCTATCCAGTGGCATGGAAACAACAAAACAACGGTTGCTACTCCCATATATCGATTCACTAGAAGCAATGAACTCGAGCCTAACGTCCTTTACGTTGGCCGATCTACGTATAGATGCCAAATGCCAAAAGCAAGACAGGTAGTGCAGAGTAAAAAGAGGCAGCAAATCGCACATGACAAAGTGTGTATAGACAACGCTAACATGACCCTTTAGAAAAGACGACAGCAATATAGGTGGCAGACCTACGAGTGTAGACGGTAATGCGCTCATTTTCGGCAATGTGTTACGAGTTATCAATCTGAATGTGCTATTCGATCGTAATCTTGAGCTATATGATGGGCTGTGGGCTGCAGTCACTCATCAAGTATTGGTATTGGAGAGCTGAATCTTCGTCAGACTGCATATAGCTGTTCCAATTATGAATACTACTTTCCTTTTCGATACAGCGCCATGCATATTGCGAGGATTAGACTTGGCCTTTGGCTTGATGCTAATGATGAGTAATGCACTTAACAACCTGGAGCCAACTGTAGCAACTGGTTGTTAAAGATAAACACTGAGCGAACACAACCTTTTCTTAGATTCCTTAAGAAAGGGGACCGGATTCAAGCAGCCATACGTAATGACACTAAGGAGTCTTCAAGAGACGTGTCTACTGCAAACTACTAGTTGGATTGCGGCCAATCAAAAGGTGGGACATTGTGCTGACAACGGATACGCAGTGCTTAAGCTACTACGTGTGCAGAGGATACGGACGAAAAGGTCGATAAATCATTTCAAGAACACCAAATGCTATCGCGTTGCCACATATCCACATAGACTACACTTCAAGTCGTTAGACATTTTACGCACACAAAACGAAACAACATGTGCCCACTATCAGCATCAGAGCGCAGCGTGCTTTTCCTTAACAATTCGCTCGCTTCTCTCTTAATACCCATGGCAGACTTCCAATCTGATTCTATTATCTACTCTAGCCCTCTAAATTGGTGACTGAGTCCGGCGCCTCTTAAGCTCACATGCAAGTGTACTTAAGCACAACTAAGGCCAGTTGTCCTTCTATGCGTTTACTTCTGGTCCATTTGCTCAGCCTTTCCTATCATCATCTACCACTCCTTATGTAAAACCATCCTTCCTCGAAGGAACCTTGACCGCGGCCAGTCTCGATTTTTCTTATTGTAGCTGAGAGATGCCCTTTTCTTGTCAGGGCTAACACTTGGCGGCTGCATACAGCCGTAAGAAACTGCAGTTTTATCGCCCCTCTGTAGGAAGAAGCTATTCAATCAAGGTACAATCTCTTTGCAAAGTCTCATTTAGTCTCATGATTAACGGCTTATCTCTTCGTTGGGGGTGGTGGCTTCCTCACATAAACTTCGGTCGTAAGTCTCCTGTTGTAGCTAAGATGTGCATTTCCCTCATCGAACTTTACCCACAGTGGCTGCACACAGCCACCACAAGTAGTAGCTTATAGACGCAGGCAACAATCAGTTGGTTTGATTCTGATGCCTTGGCCAGCCTGTATTTCATGTTTGAGAAACCACAGAATATGTTTGCCACCACATGCGGTCAGCTGCAAGGCTGAGATTCAGCCCGAAGGCTGCAGCTCAGCCTGATCCTCACTGCTAAGTACCGACCGAAGCCAACGCTTTCTAGCGAGTTTCCTATGGTCTATCTACTTGCATACATCTCAGACTTATACTCTTTACACCAATACCTAAGATGTCTACCTCGAACCAGAAATGGATCCTGGATGGACCGAATATGGCTCGTCCCTTTTCGCAGGGAGATGAGATACCCGTTAACCATACCTCCAAAGCCGATATCTTTAGGCTGTCTAGCCAAGATCATAGCTCAGTCTCTACCAGCACTTCTCATGAGCTAAACGTCTTCAAGGAACAGGTACCTACCTAGAGGCATCAGACGACGACAAGTCTTCATCTACAGTCTGCGATAGTTGTAGTGTACATACACAACCTATCTGGAATTTTTTTTATTATGATATGAACTTTTGCGATGACTGTTGGGGGAAGCTGGGTCCACACAAGCTGGGTCGGAAGGGCCCCGATGGCTTACCCCATGAGAAGGCCAATCCAACAATCGTCCAAAGACTAAAAGAGATCCTCGCCCCACCCCAAGATTACTATGAACAGCAAATGCTGCATGTCAAGGATGAAGATACGACTTGGTTTGGGCTGGTGCGTGACAATCACAACAGATCCATTTTTGATGACAGCAATACCGATGAGTACCAACTCCGATATCCTCAGATCGTCTCTTTTATTGGACAAACAGGTGCTGGAAAGAGCACTCTCATCAAAATTCTCATAGATCAACAAGAAAGGATACACGGCTCGCATGAATGGTCGTTCCCGTCACCAGTAGTTGGGTCAATGACGAATAGCAACACACCAACGTCTTGTGATGTTCACCTTTACAGTGATACAACCACATATCTATCAGAATATCCCATGCTTTTCGTAGACTGCGAAGGCTTAGAAGGCGGCGAAAACACTCCAATAAGTGCTCGGTATCGTGAGAAGGCGTCACATACTTCTGAAGAGAGGGGGAAAGGGAGAGAGATGCGCCGAGAGCATACCAAACTGCAACAGATTTCCAGAGGATTAAATCGCACACGTCAAAAAATCAAATGGGCGAACTCGCTAGAAAAGACAAAACGTCAGTACGCAGTCAAAGAGTTTTATCCACGTTTGCTATACACGTTTTCGGATGTGATTGTCTTCGTCTTGCGAAATGCAAAGTAAGTTCTCAAAGTCCACACTTCAACGCTCCAATGTATTGTTACTCTCTGTTATACCTTTCTTGGATCTTTATCGGCCTGTTCTAATTGTTTTTTTTTAAAAAAAATCTAACTCAATATCGCAGGACATTTGAGTCTACTGTACTTACATTGTTGATCAAATGGGAAAGATCGTCCATTGAAAAGTCGGTCAACCAACCTATCCTACCTCACGCCATCATTGCTCCCAACGCAACAAGTACCAAATTCGATCATAGCGCTTGGAACCCTGAACACGCAACGGAATCTCTTCTAGCTGATGTCGCTGGTGCAGTCGATCAAGATCCGGCTTTTAAAGAGCTAAAAGAATATTGGGGTAGGAAGGGTAGAAACATTCACACCGTGAAGGATCTTCTTTTGTGCTACTATTCCTCGATCACCGTTGTAAGGATACCTGGGGATGGCCGGTACATGATGATTGACGAACAGATTCAAAAATTTCACGATACGTTGTCTAAGCGATGCAGAGAGTCATTCAACACGAAGTCTAGGTCGAGCATGCTTTTCAACTCTGATTCTTTGAACGCATACCTGCATTCCGCATTTGAACATTTTTCAAGTGATTTGAACAAACCATTCAACTTCATGGACATCTTGTTCAAGATCAATCCCATTCCTTTCAATTTTCGAGGTAACATTCTCAAGCTGGCTGTTGCTATGAAAGTTCGGTACGATGATCCCACGAAGATTTTCGAGAAATTGAGCTTCATGGTAGCTTCGTGTATTGGGTTGGACTGTGTTCGACAAAACTTTAAAGGTACGTGGTGCAACCCTACTTAAGTCACTCTTTACACTCTTTTCCCACAAATCACAAATTCGCAATCCATTAACCCATGAGATTTCCAGGTCTGGCAGATCAAATCCTCGAAAAACAATACCTCACCTACTGTGGTACAGCACTAGAAGACTTTTGTACGTTCTACTGGCCATGCAAATTCCACTATATGCACCGCGGTAGCTGTGTAAATGTGAAGGAGGCTCATATCAAGGGACATCAGAATGAAAAATGTGTCATCATTGGCACTGGTCCTTAGGAATCTAAATTTACGTCAAGTGGCTTCGCCAAAGACTGGTCTCGGCATTTGCAGAACCACCTTGCAAAATTTCAAATTGAGCTCAGTTCACAGCTCATGCAAACCCCTTCTGCGAGTGAGGTGGATATAACCACACGACTCCACCACGCCAACATCACGACATGCTACAAGCGTCTGGGTGGCGCCCAGGAGTTTGTCAGTCACTTGACTTGCTACTGCTGCCTTCGAGAATTGGCCGAGCATCCTCTACGTTGCGGACATTGATGGGTAAGTAAACCGTGTTTACCAAAAATGAGACTAACAAAGGCAGTGGTAGTATGAGAAGCATTGTCATTCTAGATGTTCTTGGAGAGATCCAAAAGGAACTAGGAGGGCGCATTCCTATCCAGGAATCTTTCGATCTTATAGTGGGCACCAGGTGAGTCGTTGCAGAGTCTACCATTAGTTCCCGAAGGAATTTCGGCATATGAGCAAGCGAGAATTGACCACCCTTAGTACCGGCGGATTGCTTGCACTTGGCCTTGGTGTCAAAAATTGGTCCATCAAACAGTTTACGTGGACATTTCTGAACTTATTGGGGAAAGCGTTTACTTCCAGGTACCCTGGTGGTTTCCAATTAATGACGAGCAAATACTGTATCAAGCCGCTTGAAGAAGCCTTACCCCAAGCTTTCGGGGATGAAGCCATGTTCGGAGGAGTGCCAGAGGATATGAGTGGCTTTGCACGGAAAGGTGCCGTAACAGCCGTTACTGAGACCGGTGAGGAGATTGTAATCTTTACGAATTATAGTCGTGCGAGTAAATCTGGGAGTAAGTCGCCTTTGGCTTGACTTGAACCAGATCTTATACTTCCGACAGTTGGTTACCGCCCGGTTCGCCACAATGACCCTAACAACAACCTTAAAGTCAGAGAGGCGTAAGTGTATCGGAGTAAGTGCCCTGAAGTTTATAGCTGACACTGGCCTAGTGCAAGAGCCGCATCTGCTGCACCGTTCTTCTTCAAGCCCTTCTTTAATTACAGAACCATGGGGAGTTATATTGATGGCGCTGTCAAGCACAACAATCCAATACGAATAGCCAACAATGAAACCAAGTTCCTCTGGCCGGATGTAGAAGAGCGCTATCCAGACATCTTGTCTGTTGGGACTGGATACCATTAGTCGGGTGTAGAAGGCTCCTCAACTGCCGGATCTGATCGCAGACGCATGCAAATTCGAAAAGCGCTCAAATTAACGAAGAAGCGATCCAAGATATCAAAGGTCTTTCCACAAGTAGATTCTTGGTTCAAATTTGCCAAGAAGCGCGTCGAGGATATCCTTAACTCTGAAAAAATGTCGAGAGACTTCCGCACCGACGTTGTGGGCTTGTCTTCGGCCATTTCGGCAGAGAGAGATATACGCATGAATCCTAAAGTCAGGAGCCCAGTGCCCAAGATGGATGACACGTCGAAAATCAATGACTTGCAGAGGGAGGTTGCTGACACACTTCGCACGCCTGAGTCACAGGCTATAATACAAACGATTGCTGGTCGGCTCATTACCAGCTCGTTCTATTTCGAAAAGATTGGGCGAACCAGGGAGAGCAAAGGTGTACTCACCATCCAAGGTATGCACTCACAGTATCATCATCAGATGAATATAACTAAAAATATCAAAGGTACCATAGCGTGTAGATTCGCTGATGGATCGGACAATCTACGCTTCCTTGGAGAACACCTTCGCTTCAAATTCCAACGCTACAAGTTCCAGCCCTTCTTCCGCATCTCCGAAGTGGGCAACGTCGAGCACACTCAGGACATTGAGTTGAGCCGCAAAGTCCTCAAGGACGTGGTAGACAGTCGATTATTCGGCCTGGGCTCAATCGTCATACCCGTGACCTCTGATTCAGTACTGCTAGCCATTGACTTTCACCCAATCGACGACCGCATGCAACCAACGCTCAGCGCCGGCTTCCCCATCAGCGGCTTCCCCAGTAATCTCACCGAAGGTGAAGCTGTGAAACAAACCAGTAAGACCGCTTGTTTACCATCCCCAGACCAAAGATCAGTCTCAAATTTAACCAAAACTTCTCCCACCGCCTTAGCATCTCCGCCCATGTCCGACACAGAACCTGCCAAAATCTCGGACAAGTGCCGCTCCCTCCGCGAAAGCAAATCCAATATTCACGGCAGACTCGAGCTCGAGCACCGCCCCATAAGTGACGGAAATATCAACTACGGGTTCGCCTTAAGCTTCGCTGATAGCCGCGATCCTGTATCTAACTCGGCCCATGGTCACAGCGAGGTCACCCCGTCACCCTCAAAGCCAACGCTACCTCTTGATCTACAGTACCAGGTTGAATTACATGATCCTGATGCAGCCATGGGGATGTCGGACGTGGAGATGACGCCGAGTTCACGAAGAAGGGGGATCCATTAGCGAAAAAGGAATGTCAAAGTCGACGAGATATCTTGGTCAGGCAGGGAGTGGTACGAGTTCGAGTTCGGATACTTTGATGTAGATTTGTTGCAGGGTATATATAGATTTAACTGTTTTTTTTGAAAGGGGTATAATTACAATGAATAAGTGTAGTATATGACTTTCGTCCATGCTGAAGTGCTCTTATGGCAGGAAAACGATATAACAACGCATGAACCGAGCCTTGTGCTAAATCCATTGGCGTTGACGGGAAATCTGCGGTACGTGAACAGAACAACCCTCTTCTTTGAGAGGAGCAAAGTAGCAATTACCCCATTACCTGTGTCATACCTCTTACGAGCGTAGCCCTCAAGCCATATAGCCCCTTGTCTTACTGTAAACTAGCATCGTAGCAACATATGACTTGGATATCGTGGTCATAATACCGTGGGCGTGACACATGCACATAAAGTAACGATGTCCGGCATCAAACCCAAAGAACCCATACAACCCACAAACAAAGATATAGTCGGGGCGAGGCATCGCGACCCAGCTCTTCTCTTCCTCTCAGTTGCCAGCAAATCATTCCCAACCACTGCGCAGCATAGCAGCCCAGTAGATATAAACGGGAGGGGTATCAATCACCTCAATCTTCTGACGCCGCTCTTTCACGCTCCTTACCATCCCACCCCACCAACGGCCACCCCTTGGGCAGCACCGAGTAAGGCGGTAATGTGTATCTCCCCTCGCAACTCCCCTGATCCCTACACGTCAAATTGCAGAGCCCAAAGACATTGCAATAGCAACTCTTGGCCGTCGGACAATGCACAGCTGGTTTCCCAAAGATAACTGTTTGCGCACAATTCCAATCAGCCACATAGGCTTCCAAAAGTTGAGAAAAAGAGAGAGAGAGAGAGAGATGGGGGAGAGAAGGAGAAAAGAAAAGAACTTACTATGCCACGAATACTCAAACACCCGCCCACTAATCGCATCCCCAAGTTCCGTCTGCACAATCCACTCCCGATACCGCACATACTCGTCCCTACTCCTCTCCAGCACCTTCTCCCGCGTCGCCGCAAACTGCGCACAGCAACTCACGCCCACCGCCGCGGGCACCTGCTCCCCAGGAAACAACTTCTCAAACGCCTTCTTATAATCGCCACCCGCGTGTACGGCTTCGCGGTGCTCCCCGGCTTCAGACAGGGGCTTGATTTCGCTGGGACAACCAAGCGACCAGGCGCAGCGGATGTTGACGTAGCCTTCTTGTGCGAGGTAGGGGAATTGGAAGTGCCGGAGCATGGGGACGCCGTCGTAATCTGGGTCGTCGTTGTGCCATTGGTAGCGGTTCGGGTGGAGGAAGAGGATGTTTTCGGGGAGCGAGGCGTAGTTGTCGATTATGTAGCTGTTGTTTGGGTTGGAAAATGTTTGGGTCTAAGGGGATGATGGGAGACGTACGTCAGGTATACCATGCTTTCGCGACCTTTGTTCAAGGGGACGGTGAGAGGCGCATTTTTGTCGTCGACTCGGTAGATGTTCTTCTCCCAGTCGGGAAAGTACTCGTCGAGCCACGTCGCGTTCTCAGAACTTTGGCTGGCGACTACTACGGCGGTTCGTTGCGCCTTGACGCTGCCATTCGCTTGGAGCGGTTTTTCCTCTGGCTTGTGCGACTGCTCGCTCGCTCGTTGCTCGTCGTAGAGTTCGTCGGGTAGGTGTGTCAGACTGGCCGGTCCGGGCGCAACGGCGCTCTTGTCCCAGAGTTCGAATTTGAGGTGGAGGAAGAGTGCGGTCAGGAGTGCTACGTTGATGAGTATCGCGGCATTTCGAGCCGTTATTAATCGAGGCATGGCGACACAAGAGGTCGTACGCCCAAGATAATCGCACAACGATTGCGCACGAATCCGGGGAGTTCACATACGCGACGCTTACCCAGGGGCGATCAGCGCTAGGATTCAACGTCCGCCGATAGTACGAGGTCCTCGCCGCCGTTCAGGAATACACTACTTTTACCTTCATAACTACCGCTATACATACATAAATATGTAACATTTGCATATTGCACATTGCAGTCTTTATGAAAAGACAATTTTGCAATTGTATTCATTGCAGTATGGGCTTTTAGCTATCCAAACCCAATCGGTGCAGGCCACCATACCATACCCAGCCCGCTAAACTAAGTGTAAAGCTCCTCGGTAAGAGCATTCAGCCCCACACCCTCCTGGGCAATGTCTTCCTCTTTCAGGAAGATCAATGGCATCTCAACGAGGTTGCCCTTGATCGTGCTGAGAATCTCCTTGACTTCACGCACACCCTGCTCGCCTGGAGCAAAGTTTTCGGCAACAACGTGGCCCCACTTGTACAACGACGGCTTCTTTTTCTCCTTGGCCTTCTGGTCCTGGCCAAAGAAGCGAGAATAGTACTCGTCATATTGCTTCCAGTTCTTGACCTCATCACTGGGTACAGGGTGGAACACTTTTCCAAAAGCTTGTGTGTTGGTGTGCGCTCTCCAGTTCCATAGGTTCCAGAACTCGTCAGAAATAGGGTCTACAACTTGGCGGTCCTCCTGCGAACCCCAATCATATTGGTTGGGAATTCCTACAGGCTCGTAGTTGGCATCTGGTCGCTCCATGTCCTGAGGTTTGAGCAAGCCAAGGTGCTTTCGGAAGATCTCCCTTCGAAGGGACGCCGCAAACTCGGACGCGCGCCATGGCTGTCCGTCCATGGAAGACTCTACCGTTTTGGGGTCGTGGATGATGATCGCGATCTCAGAGTCATGATCGCCAAGTTGCGAGCGGTCGTTGAGGTTAGCAGACCCGCAAATGACAATCTGGTCATCAGCAATCAAGAGCTTGCTATGGATGTATAGCTCTTCAGACACGAAAGCATCCATCTCAGCATCGGGGCTACCTTCCCAAGGCACATTACGAATGTCCTCGCCTCCGAGCATGTAACACTCGCTGACAGTGTCCCAACGTCCATCGCCAAGGCCTTGTCGCCCACCGACCTTCATTGCTTCTTGCTGGTAACGGTCATAGTCGCTCTTCCTGCCTTGACTTTGTGGACCACCACCGTACTGCTGTTGAGGGGCGGAGGAACCGTCCATTTCGTATACGCCATATTCCTGAGTAGGCGGGGGGTGATAGGCCTGGTAGTCACGCGCGTTGTCGTGGGCAGCATCGAAGCCCTCCTGAGCTTGAGTGTAGGAAACACCACTGCGCTTCTCCGTCTCCTGCATGATCTGACTGGAGTTGATACGGTCGTAGCTGCGAAGGTTGTAGAACCGGATGTACTCCATCGGGTTGAATCCTGCCTTGGCAATTTCCTCGTAAATCGAGTGACCACCACGGTTGATGGAGTCGTACTGGACTGTAATTGATGAAATGGTTAGCAAAATTTGGCCTTACGTTATGTTGACATGACTGTCTCTGGCCACTTACATTCCATGATAGCGCGGGTACCGAGTGCTTCATCGAGCTTCAGATCGCCCGCAAAAGCCGGCACAGCAGGAATCATAACAATCATCTTGTACTTCTCGCCATTTCTCGCAGCGCGAACAATGCGTTCGACAATGGCTGCACCGACCTTGTTCTTGATCGGCTTCTGCTGGTCACCTGTGGCAGTTATGAAAAACTGGTTCTCAATGTAGATGAAATGCTTGCTGTTGCGAATGATCTCGCAGTACGCATTTTGAATCGAATGCTTTTGTACATTGTTAGCCTTGGTTTTCTAGTGTTAGTGTGTGCTTTTACTGACCTCAGTGGTGATCAGGTTATGGCTCCATTTGGCAGAGCTTCGCGTAATTTGGCAGTCGACACCACCCTTCTGCGAGCTGTGCTCCGCATGGGACTGTTGGTGAGGTTGATACGAACTGTGGCCCTGGCCGTACTGATCAAACTTACTGTACACCTTCTGACGTAGACCACCGTGGCCGAAAATTCCTCGATCACTCTCTTCGTTGCCGCCGAAACCACGCTCTCCTTCATCTCCTTCGAAATCCCGTTGTTGAGTTGGCGCCTGTTGAGCGCCGCTACTAGTATCGGGTAGTCTGGCGTATCTGGTGGCTTTCTTGCTGTACTTTTCGTCGTAGATAAAATTCCAGCGTTGGGTAAAATGAGTACGCAGATCCTGAACAACTGGACCGGAGACACACAAGGCAACATCAGACCATCCCATACGAGAGCTTTCGGTCCTGTCGAGCTTGTTATTTTCCCAGTTGCCGACGTCCTGGAAGTCTGTTTCCGCGTTAGCATTACTAACAGACTAAAGCTTGGACGGCAGAGCTATGGAATATTGACCAAACTCGAAGACTTGAGATACCAACTTACCCAGCATACGAGCATTGTTAAAGTCTTGACCTGGGAAGACAATCCTGTCGATATTGCCAGGATGGGCGTCAGCAATTGCGTGCTGGTTGGTGTCCCATCGGCCATAGCACAAGTCGAGTCCTCCCATGAACGCGATGTGGCCATCAATCAAGCAGAGCTTTTCGTGATGTGCCCAGTACATGACTGTACCTTCGTGAGCACCATAGATTGCCTTGAGGCCATCTCCTGGGAGTTGAGCGAGTGCAGCCGGGGTGAAAGACATGTTCTTCATAGAGGCGAAGAAATTTGACTGCAGCACTGCGGCGTCTGGCAGGTGATCAGGGTGTCGGAAAACACCAATGTTTTGGTGGAGATCTTCCAGGTGGTGTTTTGTATGGGCTGAGGAGACTGTAATAGGTGGGGCAATCAGCGGATCTGTCTTTTCCCACTCTTCAAGCGATTTGAATATGACATCCAGGCCGATGCGCGTGAGCGCTTTGGTAAACATATCCGTCGAACTCGGTAGGAGAGAATGAAGATAGTTGGGTAGCAACGGAGTTAGTAACTTACGAGTAAGGGCTTGGGTAACCTCCTTGTAAACAATAATGTTGACCTTGACGCCACGCTCGGCAGCCGCAAGCAGCATGCGGTCGACACGATACTGTTGGTTCTTGGCAGGAGGACGGCGAAGGTAGAGCTCGGGGGAAAGCCACCAGTCGAGGATCCAGATGGACTCTTTGGCGCGCTCGAGAGCTATGGATACTGCGTACATGTACGAGCACCCATCGACATACCACTTGGTCTCATTGCCATGTCGTTCTGGGGCGAAGCTGGAGAAGCGATGTTGCTGATGATATTCTTGGGCAGCAGCAGGCTGTCCCGTCTGCTCATTTGTTCCCGCTGGGGGTTTCTGCTGGTTGTTGTTGTTGTTGTTGTTGTCGTCGCCACTTATGGCATCTTTGAGATCGGAGACGAACCCATGAAGAGGATCATGGAGTTTCTTGAAGAACGACATGCCGCCGCCACCGCCACCTTGCTGTGAGGATGAAGACTGAGGCTGGGTATTCTGTGTACGTTGAGTTAGGGTTTTGTTTAGAGAACCAAGCTTCTCTTAAGGCGATACAGTGAACAGAAGACAAAGAAAGCGGGCGAGCGAGGTTAGTGAATGACGAGGCTAGTCTGGCGCTTGGGCGGTCATGGTGGGGCAGTGCTAGGGAGGGATATAGCAAGCTGGTACTAGATACAGAGCATGCAATGACAGCATGGCATCTGAAGGAGGCGTATGTAAGTACTCACCTCTTTTTTGCCAAAGCCAAAACGCCGACCCATGTCGCCTATGAGGCCGCGATCGCCCTCGTGCCCTTCTTGGGCATTGTACTCACCGTACGCCAGGTCGTCGTCTCGGCGAGACATGGCGGTGCTGGCACAGGGGCTGGTAGAATGAGTGTCAATAGAGAAATTGGAACGATTGTGTTGTTGGGGCTACAAGAGCTGACCGAGCTGGAGGTCGAGGTGGTCGGACAAGCCCCGCGTCACCGGCTTAGCGCCATGAGGGTCAGCATGGGTGTGAGCGACGACGTAGCTGGCGAACGGACGAGCTGGAATCCGCGCCGACACCCAATCAATTGCACGTACCCTGATTTCTCCTGGTCAGCATCACAATCAGTGCAGGGGGGGCGGATGGTTATGGCATGCATCTAACCGCCTGTCTGTACCCATACCCGTCTCCGTGCCCCTCACCCCTCACCCTTGGCCCCTCACTGCCACGGACGGCACATATACTACTTCTGCTGGTCAACACTTCACAAACATACCCGGCTATTAAGCAAAACAATGGCACAGGGGCACCCGCGGGTTAAATAGATAAGCTTTGCATTGTCATGTACCCCACAAGTTCGCGTAATCATGATGGCCGTTGCGATGGATGACGTACCCTTGTACATCCGTCTGTTCCTCAAACTACATATATCCATTATCCCGCTGTGGGAACGGCTGGACTTTTTTCTTTATCCTGTAACACACAAAAATCTTTCATTGTCACTGCATACACGGTAGCTCATTCCTACATCATGGTCTTCTCTCCTCGTCTTGCAGTCTCTGCCAGACTGGCATCGCGTGCATTCACTTCCGTCCGACCTGTAGTCCCTCTTACTGCTGCAAGATGCCTCCACTCAACTCCCATCACCATGGGGGAACATCCTGTTGCTACTCTAAACGTATGTCCCGCTACAAAATTCCGAAAACCTGTCGGGCCAGGCTCACGTAAATATAGGAGGAGCTTATCCCTCGCCTTCCTCCGTCATCCCCAACTCTCTTTGAAGCGAAGAAGAAAAAGAACCTTACTTTTGAAGCTATTGCAAAGCACGTAGGGCGTGACGAAGTTGCAATCGCTGCTCTCTTCTACGGTCAGGCCATGGCTTCACCCGAAGATGTCCAGAAACTCTCCGAAGTCCTCGAGATTGACCCAGGAAAGCTCGAATCCCAGCTGGGTGGTTTTCCCAACCGAGGCAACACCCTCGATATGCCTCCCAAGGACCCTACCATTTACCGTCTTTATGAGATTGTGCAAAACTATGGTCAGGCTTACAAAGCTGTCATGCATGAGAAGTTTGGCGATGGCATCATGAGCGCCATCTCTTTCAGCACAAAGGTGGAGAAGGAAACTGATGACAAGGGCGAGTGGGCCAAGATCACCCTGAGGGGCAAGTGGTACGTTTGCTGCAAAGTAAAATCACTTATATATCGCTAATGACGATCCAGGCTACCATACTCGCGATTCTAAATCATTCACGATACCAGTCCAATTCAATTTTTTGCATTCATGATGATATGAGCACTTAAGGACTCAGAGGGTGTTGTCATTCACGCGACGCAGTCAAAGCAAAACCATATCTCTTTATAGTCTATAAATCATTTTCTTACGTCGGTTGTATTGCACGCGTGAGAGGGGTTTGTTGTGGTTCTAGAGCGCACTTTTCTCAGCACCTACCAAACTTCACCGTTCCTGCCTCTCGTATCTCTCACCTTTGATCAGTCACCGCTTATTCCTGCTATACTAGCAATGCCCCACTCACCTCTTAGCTTCAATCTTCTTCCACATACTTCTATCCTATAGGCTGCCAAGGTAGATTTGTTTGCCCTTCTTTGTTCAATTCACTTGATACCCTACCTTACTCATCACATAAGGTGTCTCGTATCAGCAGAAGCAACCCACAACTGTGTGAGCTAAACTACCATTGCTATAAACTTCTACTGACTCATTCTCGTCTCAAGAACAGAAGCCAACATGCCTGCCTCACTCGAGCCAATCCGGCGCTTCAAGTGTACGTACAAAGACTGCAACATGTCCTTCGATACCGAGAAGCAGATGAGGAGCCACAAGAAGCAGTCTGACGAGCACGAGTACTGCCACAAGTGTGATGAGGACTTTGAATCTTTCGAAGATTATGCCATGCATAAGATTACACGCCCAGTAGAACATGGTCGTGCATGCCGTGTGTGCGGGGACGAGTTCAAGAGCATTTCTGGCCTGAAGCGCCATATCGAGCTGAACCACAAGGTTGATCAGAAGCTTACCTGCATCGGATGCCACGGATCTTTCTACCGTGCTTCTCTGTTCATTGAGCACCTCGAATTCGGTCACTGTGAGGTGATCTCGGCATCGCAGTTTCAGGGTCACATCATTCACAAGCACTTGATCAACGAGCTCTTGAAATGCGGCCCGGCACTGGACCGCTTTCGGCAGAAGACGTCCAAGTTCGACGCGGCTATTGATTACGAAGAAGAGGGTGGCGTCGTGCTCGAAGATCCCTTGGACCATGACCAGGGGATTGAGGCAGTCGATTTCAAAGCCATTGAACCCGACACGACCCTCAACCCAGCCATGGATGACCTATCTTTCATCCCCAAAGGGGTGCCACGTCCATCTAGCCCCAGGCTCAAAGCCTGGGTCAGCCGCAAGGAAAAGTCCTCTGCTGCTACTCTGTTCCCCGATGTGAAACCTAATCCTCCCAAGGACTTCTCCATCTCGGCTCATGACGCTGCCATGGTGCAGGAGCACGGCATTAACATCTTGCGCTCACGCTTCTGGGATCCCATGAGCACTGACTGGAACCCCGAGAAGTTCTATGATGCCATTGTGGGCAAATACCACTGCCCTTTTATCTGCGAGTAAATTGGTCTAATCCCTATGTGTCTGGGGGAATTCTTTGCTAACGTAGATAGGCAAACTTTTGACTGCGTCGGCGACCTCAACAAGCACATTCTCGGTGAACACCGCGTCACACACATGAAGTGTCCCAAGTGTCTCAAGTACTTCAACAGCGCCACGGCACTCATGTCTCACTGCGAGTCTCAAGGTGCTCGCTGCCAAATCAACAAAGCAGATGATTTCAACATCTTCCTCGATCGACTGACTGGCGGCTTTCTCAGCGTTGAAGAAAAGACTCGGCCTGACCACTTGAACACGAAGAATGTGCTGGTGAGGAACGATGAGACGGGACACATGGAAATGTACAGGCCGCCTGTTGCTAGCTACCTCGAGTACAAGGTTTCAACACCTCCGGATTGGAAGGGCACAGCTGGTTCAACTGTGCAGATTGGGGGTCCCCCACAGACTTCGCAGTGGTAGGGTGGATAGGCTAGTGGCGGCTTGGAAGTAAGTAAGGAATAGATCGTGGGTATGCAAAAAAAGGGAGGGGGGAGGAGTAACAGGGGATGGACATGGGGAAAAAAGTACTCGATACGTGTACTTTGGTGAAATAGCTTTAGTCTCTTCACCTTCCATTCGTTACACTTGAAAAGCGACATGCAAAAAAATCATACTCATTACGGTCCGGGTGATTCAAATACCCATCTACTCGTGTGCTACAAATAATACATGCCATGCACGGGTGGTATCAATGCTTGATTTTCATTTCCTTACAACAAAGAAAAAATGCAACATTTCCGCACCAAAGGCAAACAGTAAGAGAAAGAAAAAAGAAAGGAGAAAAAGAAGAGAGAGACAAAACGGGCCGTCGTAAGCCTGGTCCCCCTTTCCTCCTCCTCCTCCTTCCTTAAATAAGACCCCCTAGACCCCTCTTGCTACTCTGATTCGAAGTAAGTTTCAAATTGCCCATATCACACCAGTTGACACCATTCACTGTGACATCCTATTGATCAGACTGTTAGCCATGAGATCCTTATTTGCTTTCCCTTCAGAAAAAAAGGGGGGAGGAGAATAAAGACTTACCAAACAAGACAAATGCTTACACCAACTGCACGTATTCCTCCACTCATAAAAGTTCCTCAGCAGCAGTATAAATCCTATAAATACCGCCATGAGGCTGCCGGCGCGAACAAGCCACCACGCCCACCACAGGGGCTTTCTTCCCTTGAAAAACCCAATCGGTTGTTTCGCAAACGCCGTAACCTTTGACACCGGGCTTTCGGATTTCGGGGCGAGAGGCTGCGTATCCACGGTTGCATAGGGCGGTTCGCCCTGACCGGTGCGTTTCCGGAGCGCCTCGGGCGAATGAAGGATACAGATACCCAGGACGAGACCCATGAGAAAGCCACCGATATGCGAGAAATTGTCGAGACCAGGCAGAAGACCGATAACGAACGCAATGGCCATGTCGAGGAGGAGGAAGAGCAGATCTTTGACGGGACTGCGGCGCGTAGACCAATGGTACAACAGATCCAATAACGTAAGGGCGAGGACGCCGAAGAGAGAACCGGAGCAGCCAACGGATGTAATGCCGTCGGGTGCGTAGTTGCCGCCGAGAACGAAACCGAAGATACCGGCGGAAAAATAGACGAGGGCGAAGCGCAAGGGGCCGATTTCCTTTTCCATGTCGCGACCGAGGGTCCATTGCAGTAACATGTTGAAGCCGATGTGGATGACTCCTGCGTGTAGGAACATCGGGGTGATGAAGCGCCACCATTGGTTGGGCTCGTGGCTTCGGTCTTTGAAGTCGGTCACGCTGCTCTGATCGGGAACGCCGCTGCCCATGCCGCAGAGCTCGGCCAAGCTGCACTGCGGTGTGTTTGGGGTGATGACGGTGGTGTTGGGACATGGCCATTCGAGGACGGGAGGGTTGGCCTCGATCACCCGCTTGATGTTGTGCATACAGGGCGTGAAGCGAGCACCCATGTTGATGAGGACGTAGGGCGAAGGGCCAATCATGATGTTGAAATTTGGCTTGGTTTGGATAGGAGAGCCGGTTAGCATGCCTAAGTATCTTGTTAGCACACAGCTCAGCCTCGACGTCACCGTATACACGCACCATTTTTGATCAGTTCTCCAATAAATACGCCAACCTGCACCGCCGTAAGAATGTATACGACCCATGTAACTCCTCCGTTGAACAAGCCCTTCTTCTTCTTCTTTCTACTACTCTTCCTCCTCCTCGGTTCTACTCCCATACCGTAAAACTCTGGATCATTGTCGTATCGTACAGGGCTACCGTCGTTCCTCCTATTTTGATTCTGCAAGGGTATTGCATTTTGGTCTGCAAACGGGTCTGGTTGCCGCGCATGCGGATCGTTGATATGTGCGGTGGAGCTATATTGAGTGGGCGGCTGGTATGAGGTGTTTGAGTACGTGGTGTCAATTGGCATGCCACTCATGGCTCCGCTGCTGTGTGTATGCACGGGATGCGGCCGGTCGTCAAAGGGCGAGCCGACGGGCGAGACTGGGGTTTGTGTATGATTGCCCGGCAATGCAGGCAGAGGCGCATCGTTTCTGTCGGGTGGCTGGCCGTAGAGATTGGGGTTGTGGTTGTTGTTATTGTTGTAGTAGTCATTGGCGGCCATGGTGATCAGGCGCCGAAGCGGTTTTAGAAGCCGCGATGAAACAGTGGGACAAGCGGCACAACGGGATGTGCGCCTCGATGGGTGTCGAGTCTCTTCTATGAGCGCAGACGGTGAATGCGACGTTGGTTATGTATGTAGCATGTATGACAATAAGCTGCGGGGTTAAAGGGCACAGGCGTGGTGCAGCTGGAGCCGAGGCGGCAGCGGCGAACAATTGTGTAGTGTAGACAAACGGATGTAGAGCAGACGTGTCTTGGGGGGTCCAAGGAGAGACGACCAAGGAGATCAGGCAGGAAGTAAGGTTTCGGAGAGAGTGGCACAGCTGTCGTATTCTAAAAAATTAGCGCAGCGGACATGCAGTAGTAAACGAGGGTGGTGTGAAGGAGAGGCTGAGGGTTGCGTATGCGCAGCAAAGGCCAGGGTTCGCGTGGCGGCCTTCAGGGATCTTGGTAGCCCCAGCCACTCATCGCATCGGGGCGGCTAAGTGTGGCGTTCCGGGGCTAAGAATAACAAATACCCCATCAGGCATGCCAAACTCAGTGCGTGCCGGACACACCCGCAGCAATCTTGCAAACACAACTGTGGCCATGCCCTTGCTGTAACAGCATGACTTGCTTCTCACTTACTCGTGGCAGACGTGTCAGTATCTTTTGGCAGTGCAGGTGGATCAACACGACGATGACGATGTCGTTAATGACGATGTGCAAGCCCACTTGTTTACGCGGACTTTGACAAAGAACGACACCACGTGACTATATTACGCATTCCTCTCGTAAATGACACTCGACACATAGTACATACATATATGAATAAACATGTATTCATTTCTCACGCTATAGAGGCGGCAGACTCTCTCTGCAGTTGGGGCACATGAGCCGATACCGCATCCACCCTTCGAGACAGCCAGTGTGGAAAATATGCCGACACGGCGTCACCATGTACTGCCGTCGTTGCAGCAACATGCTCGTGCCCGTCGCACTGTTCTCATCTGCCCCTGCGGGTACCACTGGCACTTCAATGTCGTTGGCGCAGATACTGCAGTCAAACACTTTCTTGCCCTTGGACCTCGACTCGCCTGATGCCTTGGTCGACTCTACCTCTGCACCGGCCCCAGACGATGATGCATCCAGCACCGTCGCAGACTCGCTCGATGTCGTCATGTTCAGTGGCATCGTCGCACCTTCCTCGTCCTCACGGAGAATCGGATGGTAGTCGTATGCCGGCGGGGCCCATCCGTCTCGGACAAAGAATCTTGGTCCGAGCATCTCCTGGCTTACCAGCATCACCACCTGCATCCACACCCAGCCCACCAACACCCCCATGGCCCTCCAGTCTGTCTGTGCAAACAGCACGTTGTCATCCCTCATGTAGAAATAACTGACGGGCGCAATCCGAGCAACACTAATCCCCACAACATAGTCCCACCGCAGTGCTCGTCGACAGTTCCGCATCGTGTTTCGATAAATTTGTGGTACCCAGAAGGAAAGGTACACGAATGAAACAACGTCAAAGTAGATGGTACGGTACGTCGTGCGGGCCGCAGCAAACTGGATAGTGACAAAGAAGAGCACTATCAGCATTAGACAGAAGCGGCTGTATAGTGTGCCTAGCTCGGCTCTGGGATTCGCATTCGCATTGGTAGTAGTTGTGTTGTTATTTGGTCCAGTGTCAACATCCTCGTCAGGATCGTCTTGGTCTGGTGCAATGATAATGGGTGTAGGTGGTCGCGGCCGCGCTGCAGTGGCCGGTAATGGCAATCCCTCTTCGGGGGGCGCTGCTGGTGTGGCGGTACGAGATGCCGCTGGTGGCGTTGAATCTGCAGCTGCCGATGCCTGTTGCCGCTCCTGACGGGCTCTCTCTGCGGCTTGAACAGACCAGATATCCATCAGGAACCGGAGATGCGTAAGCACTGAAAAGAGCGCTATGAATGCTATGCTGTAAAGTGCCAGCTGTGCCGTGCCCAGGAAAAGATACATAAAGATGAGGATTAAGAATGTGAACCCATCACCCACAGCCATCATGGCAATGGTATAGAAGCTGACCCTGCTACGCATCGATGGTGTTGCTGTCTCCTTCATCTGCTTCATGGTAAACCAGAGCTGGAATGCCAAACTAACGGCAAATGCAATGACGCTCTGTCTGGCCCGCGTATTGAAGATCTCCGTTTTCGAGCCCACCAAGTGCATAGCTTCGGAGGGCGGAAAGTCTGGAGGACCCTTTGACTCAATCACAAGCCCGCAGTCCGGAGAGAAGCCCACCATAGACATGGTGTGTGATATTTGCCGCGGAATCGGAGCTCCCGTGGGATATCGTAGCTCATGCTCCAGCCAGTCCATGTCGATGTTATACGGGCTCGGAAACTCTTGAAGATAAAACACAAATTCGCAATGACGACCCTGGAACAAGCCTTCGTTGGCTCCATCTACCGCAGATGTCCACGGGTTCCACAAGATAAACGTACGTTTTTCTTGCCGCTCAATCGCTTCGTGTATGGTCCAGTTGAGAAATTCCTGCGACGTGGCGTACAGATACGGGGAAATCTGCATATGGGGTAGGGCGAAGATTCCCGCAAATCGATCGCTAGTTGTAGTCAACACAGCGGTGCCGCTCTTCAGGAAGTGGACGCCATGAACTACAAACTCCCACCAGTTGCCCCCAAAGCTGTCCCTGTCACCGATGATTACTTTTGCGCTAATCTCCGATATGGTTTGGTTCTCGTTTCTCCGCATCTTGTCTTCGAGCTCCGTGATATGCAGCCGCACCGGTCCTCCTGCTCCCGTAATATTCCGGTCAAAGTCAACTATGTTTCCAAATGGGTTGTCCGGGTTTGACGAGGCGTTGCCCATATCGCCAGGGTGTCGGATGCGGCTGAGGGCCGAGCGTGTCCATTCGCCTTGCACGTAACCAGAAAGGTTCTTGTATATGGGCATTATACCCTCTCCCTGTTCGAGCGGCCCATCCAGCATCTTCTTCCATGGTTCCCTGAGTATCTGTTCCGACTGCGCCTTGGCCTTCTGCCTCACAGGGTCCAGCAGTTCCCATGCAAAGCCATCTTCTTCTCGCAGCCCGCTGATGTTCAACCACTTGTTATTCTTCGCATCAAAATCGCCATATTGTGTTCGATTCAACAGGTCCAGCTGGTAATATTCGCGATCAATGAGTTCCCGGAATCGCGTGCGCGCATTGAACGTCGGCTGCTGCGGTTCAGGCGAGTTGATGAGCAGCAGGAGAATTATGAAGAAAAGAAAAGACCGCGGGTCTCTTCTTACTTCCATCACCGCGTTTTTGACGATGTGTGAAGCGCCATCAAGTGGCAGATGTTGGATGTTGAGGTGGGCGGCGACGTTGGCTAGGCGTTCATGTTCGAGCCTAGCATGACGACAGACGTTCGGGGCTCCGCACCTCCGCTTGGCATCACTCTCATCAGCAAGCCACATGTGCAAACAGTCAAAGCGCAATTCTAACAATGTCATTCAATGGGGCAAGAGGGGTATTGGTTATTTGTATGTACACAGGAAAGAGGCCATGGCTTCATCATAGCCTGCACTAAACACCTTCAAACGCCTTCATGCTCAAAAGCATCTTGCTTTATTCGCGTGATCCATAATTCTTCCAAGGGACATAACAACATGAATTGATTAACCTACTGCGTCGGGCCAGCAATTACAGGTGCTGCAGCTTCAAGGTCAACTCGCTGCACTGTCTGGCGCAAATCGTTACTGCTGCGGACCAGGTTGCCAAAGTATTTGCGAGCTACTTCGGTCTCAGCCTTGATCTTAGTCGTCTCCTCCTTTTGAAGTTGAAGCTTTTCAACGTTCCTCTGCAGACCAATCCGAACATCGTTGGCGGGACCTTTCAGTGCGCGTCGGACCTCGGAGCTAATGCGAAGAGCATTTGAGTGGGTGTAGTCGATTGCCGTCAGCTGCTGAGACAGCTTAGCGCTGAGTCGATGAGGAAGCGACTTGGGTACTGATGCAAGAACATAGGATATTCCGAGAGCAACTGCAAACGTTAGTATAGATCAGAACATGCTTGTGCGGCATGACTTACCACCAGCGACGAGACCTGGAATCAGTAGTCTCCTCATATTGGCCGTGCCCATGATCTTGGCAGCACCCAGAGCGCCATCCACCCAGCCAACACCACCGACTAGCCTGCCTCCTACTAGACCTGCAACTGTCATAGCCATACCAGCACCTGCGGCCTTCTCTTGTCGCTCCCAAAGACTTGCGACATCGAAAAAGTCCCACAAGTCAATGTCAATGTCGACTTGTCTAGCCAGAGCGTGCACAGACTTCCTAAACATTCGCTCTGGGCGGAACATGACATCTGCATACAGGTTGTTGCCGAGATGCAAGACACCTAGGTTCTTGATGCCATTGTAGCCCTGTACAGCCTGGTTTCGCGCATGCTCTTCACATAGACGAACGCTTTCGGTGACCTCGTGCAACATGGAATCGCGAATGTCTTCGGCATACTGGTAGGCTGAAAAGAGTCCTGGGTATTCGATGCCCAAGTCCAGCTCTGCCACCTTGGCAATGCAGTCGTTGAGAGTGTCGCGAGTGTGGCCGTAGACTTCCGAGGTTGTGTCCTCCACCATACGGTCCACTGCTTCTCCAGCTTCTGTTCGAGACTTCTTTGATTCTTCAAACTCTGGCTCGAGCGCCTCAATCTCTTTCTTGATACGGTCCAGTTCGTTCTGGGAAACATCGCGGTTGATAGTTGCCAAGTTGTGCATGTCTCCTAATACGTTGAGTAGATAAGTCTTTGCCGGCGCTAACTTTGACCTAGCCCTCTTCTCCAGGACAAAACGTCGTAGTGAGGCCTCGAGATCGGCAAAATCCCGTTGCTTTTCTGCTTCCTTGCCTTTACCTTTACCCGATGGGTCGTCATCGTCGTCGTCTGGAGGACTTCCGCCTGCACCCATGGGAATTGCGTTACTCGAAACAAAGTGCACTAGTTCGCTAGATTCCTTGAAGGTTGCTGGGCTGAGGCTATTGACCTGCTTCAAAATCATTTCCTGGCAGCGCCTCTGATCCCTGATCGTATCGAAGCCATTCACCACCATAAACATGTAAGCTTTCTCGCGGGCTGCTGTGAAGATGAAGTTTTTCGCAGATTCTGTAAAGTGGTTGGCGGCTGAAACGACAAAGACGACAACGTCAATCTCTTCTTGGCGGGCGAAAACAGCAGTGGTCTTAATGGAATCGGCGTTGAGTCCCGGTGCATCAATAAGGGCAATGTCGACCACGCCATTGTTCAGCAAAGATTCGTCCACATCGCGGATGTCCTTGACGTAAATCTTGCATTGTGAGAAATGGTCGTTGTCGATTACAATCTTTTCAAGGTCATTCAGATCAAAGACAATGTATGTGCTCTCGTCGTTGCGGTTGTAGGTCGATCCAATGGGGATGGCATGAACTTCCTCAACCCCGCCGTTCTCTCTAAAGTCAAGGACCTCGCAGAATATGCTTGTGCATGGCTGTTGGTCTTCGGGAAGAACCTTGCGACGGAGCAGGGCGTTACAGAATGTAGACTTTCCAGCGTTCAGGTCTCCGGTCACCAGGACCTTGCTTGAGGTGTCTTCAATGCGCTCCTTGAGGGCAAACAGGTGGCGTATACTTTGCTGGATTTGACCGTCTAGGAGAGAGGCGACGGAGTTCTTTTCGAGTGAATGGACCAAATCTGTCTGTGTCCGGCTGCCCATGCGTAACTCTAACTTCAGGACCGAAAAGTCGTGGGCAAGTTGAGGTGTCACTAGTCGAGGCTCGTCCTTTCGCTTGTGTTCGATGGCTGAACTGGACTCGGCGTCGTCTCCGATCGTGGTACCGGCTCGTCGTGGTCCGCGGGGTCGTTCAGGCGAGCGGGAAGCGGGATCGAAGTCGCCCATTGCGGACTGGGTATGGTGTAGTCCGGGCCGCGAGTCGCTGCGAATATGTGATTTTTGCTTCTCTGCTGCTTGAATAGAAGGGTAGTGTGCGGGCCATTTCAAATTCATTTCTTGGAAACTTTTTAAGGCCTCGATTGTGCCGTGAATTGCGCGGCCGAGGGCATTTTTATTCTGGTTGTATCGCAGTTGAAGGACGTGGCTGCGCTGCTTCTCGTGCTCAGCATTTGATGAGCCCGCGGACAGTATGGGTACAGGCGAGGGGCGGTCTTCGCCAATGTTGGAGCGCCAATTCATGCCAGAGCCTTCACCATCCTGCACACTGCCGCCATAGCCAGAGTCTTCGTCCAGCATAGACACCAGGCGGGCAGCAGCATCGCTGGTTGTGCTACCGCCACCGACGGTCATGTATCCTGGTCCTGCATTTCGACGAGGGACAAAGCCGTCGGAAGAGCCTTGGCGGCTGCTGGAGGACTCTCCCGGCGTGGAGGGGCGGCGGTTGTTGCGGCGGTTTGGATTCATCGGGGAGGTTTGATGTTGTGTTGTAGGCTACGAGGAGGGGCGCATGTCGTATTGG
The DNA here is from genome assembly GCF_000338995.1 of Bipolaris sorokiniana ND90Pr. NCBI lineage: Eukaryota > Fungi > Ascomycota > Dothideomycetes > Pleosporales > Pleosporaceae > Bipolaris > Bipolaris sorokiniana. The sequence continues at coordinate 552,346 of NW_006911908.1, read as the reverse complement.
ATACGGGAAGATGATGTCGCGGACGAGGGAGGCGGCGGACGAAAGAAAAGAATATGCAGCGAGGGAACGTCAGAGTTGGTGGTGCACACGCCACTAAGATTGCACGCAGGGATTGGCTGTTGCCCACTTCCTACGCGACCGCCCGGCTGACAATGCGATACAGCGTCTTGCATGTGAGCGAGTGGCAAGGCAGTGGCCTGGAGGGGGAGACAGTGAGCCTCCAGTATAGAAATTTGTTAGCTAGTGGAAGCCCGACAATGCAAGTGTGATAACTTGACAAAGGCTCGGCATTGCAGTCCCCTACATACCTACGTGCCGACCTGCGTGACGATCCAACGGCTACTCGACCAGGCAGGCAGAACACCAAATATCTACCACAATCCAACAAGCCAGCCCACGTGTGACAATTACTGGGAGCCCGGATGGTTGCAGGTGGGCTACTTCACCGCCATCTTTGCCAATCTATCTGCCTACATCATATCCTTGACAGCGACAGGTAGCGGTTAGGCCATACCCGCTAATCTCCCACCCCAAGTCTACGCCATCCCACGGCCCTTCTCCACTTCGCACCCGTCGCCGCCATGAATGTGAGTATTGCTTGGTCTTCACTACAGCCTCAGCTGATATATCGCCCAGATCGTAGAATGGGCCTTCGGAAAGCGCATGACGCCGGCGGAGCGGCTGCGCAAACACCAACGTGCACTCGAGAAGACGCAACGAGAGCTAGACCGTGAGCGCGTGAAGCTCGAGAACCAGGAAAAGAAGCTGGTTGCAGACATTAAGAAGAGCGCCAAAAATGGCCAAATGGGCCCATTGCGGATACAGGCAAAGGACTTGGTGCGGACACGACGGTATGCTGGCCTGCTGCCTGTCGCATTGCTGGCTTGGGACTGACACTCGCCCCAGCTATATCCAGAAGTTCTACCAGATGCGCACACAACTACAAGCAATTTCGTTGAGGATCCAGGTAAATATGGGCATGATCAACCAGATTGGGGCTATGTGGCTGACCGCGAGCAGACGGTTCGCAGCAATGAGCAGATGATGCAGTCCATGAAAGGCGCCACGAGTAGGTCTATGTTTCAATGTGCCCACCACAATACTAACATTCGCAGCACTGCTTGGAAGCATGAACAGGCAGATGAACCTCCCCGCGCTTCAGCGTATCGCCATGGAATTCGAAAAAGAGAATGACATCATGGATCAACGACAAGAGATGATGGATGACGCCATCGACGATGCCACGGGCATGGAAGACGAAGAGGAGAGCGAGGACGTAGTCAACCAAGTTTTGGACGAGATAGGCATTGATCTAGGCCAGGCTGTAGGTCGAATGTCATGTTTAGAAGCGTATTTGCTAACGAGTGACAGCTTGGCGAAACACCCAGTGGCCTGCAAAAGAATACAGTACCTGAAACTAGAGTGGCACAGGCCGTTGGAGGCGGAGGCGCTGACCCCGACGACGATGATCTCCAGGCTCGGTTAGACAGCCTGAGGAGGTGAACATCGAGAGGCAGGCACATGACAAGCAGTAAATGCACATGATTGGGCTAGTATGTCACATGACCAGGAGTTGCGGCAATGGCGCTATGTAACGGTTGTTGGCTTTGAATTAGCATCGGTTACCATAACGGGATCAACATACCAGCACTTGAACTGATGTTTTCATGTGAAGGCATTTGATCCATATTTTCTTGCAATCTATCCGTGTAGCAGCGTTTAATGTTCCGTCTACTACACACAGTAACAGAGGCCAGTCTCCGGACTAGCTCCAAGTGCGAAGCGGACATTGAGGCTAGCCACTGCTTATTACAGCCAGTCTACCAACTAGTCTTGATAAGTAGTAAATATAGTATGTAATCCGAAGTGTGACGCACTACGAAAAAAGCGATGAGCCTGTACTCTCACTGCTAGAAACCCAACCTCTACAGTCACGCCGCTGCTACCACCCATGTCGCAGATACACCTTGCCTAAAATAATCAATTCCATACTAAATGCATCTCTTTCATTACCTCCATCGTCTTTGATACACCCTTTGTATGCTTGGAACCTATTATTGCCTTCCCACTCATTATAATCCAATACGAACTCACAATAAAGGCTATTTCTATCTACACATTGCACATGCAACAAAAATACACATGTCTATCCTCGTAAAGATGGTTATCTCCAAAGACCCACCACAACAATAAGACCAGCGATCAACTAATTTCTCCCCCTTCCCCGACGTTCCTGTCAGCAAAAACCCCTAATCAAAACTCTCGCCCGTGTAAGTTTCCACTTTCAATAAACTCTATTCCGCTGATCAATCTCGAATTTAAATACACTTGCGGATATCCAAGATCGTCTGCCGTGTCATTTCCGGCATCAAATATCTTCACCGAAGCTCCCTTCAAGAAATATTTGGGCATATTTCAACTGGCCGGTGTGTGCCGCTGCTTTACTTTGTGTTGTATCCCACAAGTCTTTTGTCTCCAACATAACGAAACAACTTCTATCTGCCCCGTTCCTTTCAACCACTGTTCTTTTTTCATTCTTTAGTACTTCCACTGCCATTTTGGGTTTTTTGGACAAAAACGTATCTGGGGAAGTTTGAAAAAATGAAACGCACAATCTCAAGAGACTCGATTAAAAGCGTGGTGACGAAGGCTTCGCGTACTTCACTGTGGGAGCAGTTGGAGAAGCCGAGAAAGGTACGTTTTGCGCTAAACGTTTGAGATTCACTGTTGCTGATGTGAGGGGCGGTGGTTTAGTACATACGGCAGGCGTTCACATCGTATAAGATTTTGTGATAGGGGTATGTTGGTTGGATATCAGGACACATGGAGATCTGGAGAGAAGAGGAAGAGCGTGGGGTGGAGATATGGAAGGTTGAGGAGAGGCATACGGCAGAGGGATGAAGAGTGAAGATTGAACAAGGCTACACTGCTGATACTTCAGTATTTATTTGTATACCGTATGCACATTCACTCCCTCGTATCTCATCACATCTGTATTACCATTAAATTTCCATAATAACTTCATTCGCTGCGAACCTCCGTCCACTAAACGGACTCGCCGCAAAAGCGTACAACTCGTCTTTCGTCAGTTCTTCTCGATGTTTCGCCCATGCTCCCTTGAACGCTCCATTAGCACTGATCCTGTATGTCGCTGGCCTGCGCTGTGGCATCCACGGCCTATCAAACACTATCTCAACCTCTTCTCGCATACCGGGCGCCAACGTCAACAACTGGTTTGGAGGCGGCGGCATCTTGCGGGTAATATGTATTATAGCCTGTTCTATCTCGCGGTGGTTGGTTTCGTCCACGATGTTGAAGACGCCTGTGTCGAGTGCGTACGGATCCAGTGGCGTGTTCCATTTGAGTACCGTGTACGTTGTGTCCGAGTGGTTATTTTCCACAGTCACAAGGAGAGTAGGCGGGTCCCGAGATTTCTGGCTGAGCGATACTTCGAGTCCAGGTAGGTTATTGCCTGATGTGCGATGCGGTAGGGTAAAATCCAGGGGCGATGGCGATTGGTAGATGTAGAATGCGCCCAAGAGAGTGACGGCCAGCCCCGTGAGCAAAGCTATTCGCAGGTTCCAGAGGGCTGCCATTTCAGATGCAGGTATGCTGGCTAGATATGCATTTACAGCTTGTGGTGAGTAAGGAGATTCGAGTTGTTGTTGTTGTTGTTGTTCTTCTCCTCTCTCCACCCTGCTGGAATAAGGGCGAAAGGGTCCAGCAGCTCAGGAGACATTATTGCTAAATCCCCGCTCGATTCTCGCTTACATGCTGGATCCCGAATCTTTTGCATTCTGGTCGACAGAGTTCATCACACATGCAACGAATCAACTTCATCAAAGACAATGTAAAGATTACCCTTTGTAGCTTGGTCCGTTGCTGGCCCCTGGTTGGAAGCGGGATGTGCGGGGTGTGCAGCGCTAGCATTAACTAACCTGCCCGACATGGCTCGTTCCGCCGAACTGCATCATTGCTACAAGATAAGACGGGTTGTTTTTGCGGTCGAGTAGGTTGCGAGGCCTGGAGGACGAACATCCCGTTGTGGATCCTAGCGCTGTCTGATTTCCCCCATGTTGATGATGCGCGCATAGCGGCATGCTACTAGTACTTTGCATAGAACTACCCCTTCTATCGCCACTGGATAGAATTTACAGAATTTACACCCATTTCATAGCCCAGGTCAAGCATGACAAAATAACAAGTACCAGCGTCAGTGTCCCAACGTAATTTTCGATCTTCCAGCCCCCAGCCTGCAATGCTCACACTGCTGCGCCTCGCTTGGCCTTGCAACCACCGGGTTCATGCGTATGACGATCTTGGACGCCTAAACGCAGCGCACTTCAAATTATCGTACCGTCTCTGAAACTATGATTCCGGACACACAAGTACACATGTCTCTTGCTCTCGATGTGTGTCACATGTTATCGCTTGTTCTACTATGAGGCCATCCGCGTACATCTCTATCACCTCCAAGGATGCGACTGATGAGCAGGGTAGAGGTGCCCAAACGATAGAAATGCAGCGCCTCGACGACGGCACTGGATCCGATATAATGCAGCCCAAGACGGAGACTCGTAAAGCCGGGTTGAGAGAAATATGGTCATCTTCTCCTTGGAAAGTAATTTTGGTTGCTCTTGCGGCTCTCCTTGCGTCCGCCATCATTGTAGTCCTCGCTGCCGCCGCGGAAATGGCATCACAGAGCTACATCATGGGTCGGGACTGCTATCCTAATGGTCTTTGGAAAGAAAAGCCTGGTGCGACATGGCGCATCATGGATTCTTCGTACTTTTTCACGCCAAACCTCAGTTTTGGAGCCTTCACCTTCACACAGGTCAAAGTCATCGATGTTGCTTGGGACGTCATCGTCGGAAGAGGGGGACAGCTGCTGCTGGGTTGGGTCAACTATCGCGTCTTCAACGAGTGGTTGGTGTATCACATGGAGATGCATTCCACATCCTATAAACTCTACGCGGCTGTTGCCTTTGAAACGACGACTATGGGTACACTTGGTGTGTTAGCAAAGGAGTTTCTGGCGTTTGGCAAAAGAACACGGCGCCGGTTCTTCAGGTGGCTTGCGATACTATCCATGTTGCTGTCGACTTTGTACGTGCTATCATTTCCGACTTTGATGGCTGCCATGACTGGTTACATTACTACGTACGAGCTGTATGTGGAGAACCGCGATCACAACCTCATCGAGTGGGGTAAAGTAAGACGAGTGACGAATATCATTCAAGACGCAGATAGATTGGGCTACGAAAAACCCTTGATAATCACAGAAACCGATACGGAGCTCAGAAACGCTGTCAAACTTTGTATGTCGGGCGCAGACTCTCCTCAGTATCTGGCTAACTTCTACTCAGACATAGAACAGTTCGATCCTTATACAGGCAGAACCCCCGGAACAACTGTAGAAGGTTTTACTTACTCCGAGCTGTACACTGATGAGCCTTCAAAATGGGTAGTAGAAGGGACAAAGAAACCTGAAGAGCTCCCTTCTCCAAGCCTGAATATTACAACCTACCGGACCTACCCAGAAACAATAATACCTCCACCAAAATGGTTTGGACAAGTCCCAGTTGCTTTCGAGAGCCGTCCCACAGATATATACAGCACGTCGTACTTGCTTGAGCATGGTTCCTGTCAACCAAGCGAGACATACCAGTGGGGCTTCTCCTACATCTTCCTCTTCATGGTTTCCATATTCAACTTCATCTGGACATGCATCATGATAGGCATGTGGCTCGATACACGGCTGAGCTCGAGAATGTACAAGAGTGGGCGGAGACCGGGGCTGCTGCGCAGCATTATGGATTACTCGGCTGCGGTCAGGCAGGAGCTCGGTACCGAGGCGGAATATCTAGAAGAGGACTGCTTGCGGAAGCGTTTGAAGCAGAGCGGGGGTGCGTTGATAGTGCCGAATGGGGAGCTTAGGATATCGCGGATGGATACTGGGGAGAGTGAGATGAGGGAGAGGGGCTGGCGGAGGAGATTGACGAAGGGAAGCACGTTTTAAGAAGGCAGAGCAAATCATGGCATCATGATCGTTATCATTGCGAAATATAAAAGGGGATGGGGCTCTAGCCCCATTGGAATCTCTCTTCATCCAACCTTGTGCCTTCTTCCCAGCACTTTTCCACCCATCCTATACCAACTATTCGAGCAAGTCCAGAGATTCTCGGATTCCCTCTCTTCGACAAAGATTTCTCGTCTGGCACAATGACGTGCGTGACCCCTTCTTCCTCTTCCTCATTATCAGCAATCAGCCCATCTCCAAAACGGAAATAGTTCTTCGCCAGCTGCGCCCTCAGAGACCATTCTTTATTATCTCCGTCATACGAGAATACAGCCTTGACAGAGTGAAACATATGGGTCTTCAGCTGCTCCAGAGGCTTGCCATGATCTTCCAGCTGTTTCAAAAAGTCGTGTCGCTGGAACGTAGCTGGACTTTCCGGTTTCGCCATCCCATCCAGAAATTTCCTCATCTCTTCTACGTCCGCAATGTCGCGTGCGTAAGAATCGCCATTCTCGTCTACGTTGCTCTCAAATTCGAATTGATCGTCATCGTGGAGGTAAAGCATGTGCCTGTTCGGTTCAAAAGGAAGTAGGTAGGGCAATGCGCCAGTGTCTGCTTCGTTTTGCGTAATACAGTCTTGGATCCAGATCGGCTTGACGATGTTGTTTGTAGCTCGCTTTTCCAGAGACGCGACTTTGATCAGCCGTTTGTCGGCAATGATGATGAGATTCTTGTCTGTAGAGTCGCGTTGGACAAGCCTACCACCGTTGGCTTTGATGAGTGCCTCTAGGTCAGCTTTGGATTTCTTCACTGGGTGCATCTGCTCAGTCATGACATAGAAGCTGAGTGCGTCGAAGATTTTAGACTTTGGGCCTGCATAAGGTGTCGTCGTCGTATCGTTACCCATCACCGCCAGCGGCTTCTTTGATGTGCGTGCCCTCTTGCGCCGTGACTGTTCGATCTTGAATTCCTTTTCCTTCTCAGATTTCTCGATCTCTACTTTGGTTTTGACTTCGAGGAACTCCTGCACGGAAAGCGCCTGATCCCATCGTTTGTCTGTCCTGAGCTGTTTAAAGCGTGGAAAGCGGAGTGTCAATGCAAAGCGGAACTTGTCACTGCTCTCGACACTGGCGGCTTTGCACTCCAGTACGACAGAATCGCTTGGTCTAATCCATTGGTCCGGTCTCTCATGTTGCCGATTCTGCTCGTGGCCACCTAGTTCGATGAATGGCGGTGGACGCCGAGGATCCCAGTCATGCCATTTTCCTTGCGTTCGTCCTCGTAAAGCAGCGTAGTCGTCCGAGCTGAATCCACCACCAACCTTGAAGAATGACCAACAATGTTCGTGTTTGGGGTCTCCTGGCTTTGCGCTCTTGTTCGTAAGTAGCGCACAGAGGAAAGATGAGTGGGCACCACCGCGACGACCAGAGCCAAAGTACCCTCCAACGACAATGCAGTCAAGAGACTCTCCAAACTCGGACATGTACTCCGGCTTCACCTTCATCCAATCGTTATTTCGTTGGTTCAAGCAATACATCGAGCGAGGGTTCTTCAACACCAAGCCCTCGGATGCTTCAGCAACCACTTTTCGCAGCGCCGGCTCGATCTCAGTATGTGAACGAGCCTCAATGTATGGATGAACTTCTAATCTGCGATGTACACCTTTGACAGCGCTTTCCAGAGCACGACGGCGATCACGAAGCGTATACTGGGTGAGCAACGTATCGTTCAGGTACACACAGTCAAACACTCGAAACAGCGGTCGCTGGCCAGTCTCTTGGTTTGTTTTGTTCTCCTTCTCGGATATGGCTGCCGTCTTGAGAGTACCAAAACCGACAATGTGATCAGTTTCCATGTCCCAGGTAACCATTTCGCCGTCGAGGATAATGTTCTTCACGTTCTTCCCAAATGCGTCTGTTATGAACCGCGTTAGTGCTCCAGCTGCGTCGCCGTGGAAATGCTTTCCATAGAGATAAGTGTAGTCTTTCGCCTTTCGCGACCAGAAGCCAAACGATTTCCCACCTGGCGCATCTGGATCCTCTACCATATGTAGTTGCATGCGTTCGCCGTCGAGTTTCTCCTCAATCCAGAATGTATCTTCATCTGAATCTCCTTTGAACCTGTTAACCATCTTCTGGAACGAGCCTACTTTGTCCTGAAATTGAGCTAGTTGCGGTTGAAAGCATTGCATGAGACAAAGGCCAGTATTCTCGCCCTCGAGACGTATGTTGTGATCAAAAAGCTCCCAACAAACACGCCGAAGATTCGACGACACATTGAATAGCGTTTCTGCATCTGGATGCCAAATATCAAGCAAGGTCTTCTCAGTTGCACCAATCTTCATCTGACGAAGAATCATCCGGATCAGCCATGTCATTTCCTCTGCATTCATCCTCCGGTAAAATCTCTGGAAAATTTTGACTTGCTCTTCTTCTGTACCGACTTGCGATAGTTTGTCGAGAGCATTGTTGACTTCTGCAATGCTCATGTCGCTGTACTCTGTCTTGAGTTGCCGTGACGACAGGATCTCATAACACCGTCCGGCAAAGTCACCAGCAGTCCAAGCTGATGCTTTTTGCAGCTGACTAGGCAATTTCCAGTTGAGCATGTGTTTTGCATCATCTGAATCCTTGCCAATTCTGGTGAGCTTGATCAAGACCTTTGCTATTGCCTTCTCCTTTAGGCCGTACATGGCCCGGTCTCGGTCTTTCTCGGGAATAATGAGGCGCATTGCAGGGTAGAAGTCATTCCCCACCTGCTTCCGCCAATTCGCAATAAAGCGCTCGACGATGTTCCGCTTGGCTTCATGAGGCGTTAGGCTGCCGCGGCCGTGCGGTCCAACCTTGCGCCGAGGGCCGACCGGTTGCTTCTTTTTTTGCGTGTCCATGAGCGGATTGAAAAGATCGGTGAATAATGTGTGAAACGGCAGTGTCTTGTGTAAATTCAATGGCCGCATTGGGTATTTCTCATCAAGGTCGTCATCATGGCCATACATGAGGGTATTCTCACGTACGGCGTCGGCATCCAGCATTGGCGTATCTTCTGCCATTTTGAGTGCATTGATGAGGAGCACCACGCCGTGGGCCGTCGTTGGTATTTGAATACCGCGTCGTGGATGCCTGGAAGGCCGCGTTTAGCGTCGCGCGTGATCACGTGGCTCTTAGGTATGAAAGCGGTTAGCGTGTTGCCCAGGACATCACCCATGCAAAAGTGGATAAACGGGGGTTGTCGTGAGGCTGACAGTGCTAATCTTGGAACATTAGAATTGCGACTCCACTATTCGTTCTCAGCACTGTCTCTCTTGCTCTCTTGCTCTCTTCCTTCCATGTACATATGTATGCTGCGTAGCGCTACTCCCCAACCCGTATCGATAGTCGTGGAATCCCTTTGTGTACGTCATTATTGCTGACCAACCCGATGGAGCATAAATGAGCTCTACACGCAACCAGGGCTGGGTCCCGCAGTCAGCCGGAGATGTGCAGCACAACGTACGCAACGCTGCATTGCAGGGCGCCTCGAAAGCCTTCTCCAAACCCCCTGTGAAGCCGAAGCCTGTCACCAACACATATACCGGAGGAGACAATGGAGCCTGGCTAGCAGCCACACGGGTTGGAACAGGCAGCCCTGCATCCTTACAACGAGACCATACCGGCGGATCTCTAGGCGTCAGCAGACCAATCACCTCCAACCCGGCGAACCCTACGTCGTTGACCGTTCCTAGCGATCACCTTGACCGTGTACCATCTCCATCCAACATCGCGGCACGGCTAGCCGCTGCCCGGCACAGCCCTCTGAAGCCCATGCCCCAACCCAAACTCCAGCCCGCGCCCTCGATGGACGAACAAGAGCCAAATGAAAGGGATGTACTACCTCCACCTGGTAGTGTGGGTAATCTGCTTGCGAAACTTGAGCCTAAGAAGCCTGGTCCGCAGCAGCAGAAAAGGAGAGACAGTCTTGAGTCGCGCTCAGCTGCCAGCCGTGTCCAGCGACCGGAATTCACCAGCAGGCCCACTGACGATACTCCCATACCACCTACAAATACCTTAGTAAAGATGTTTGAACAAGGCAGGTCTACAACGCCGACTGACCAGACTTCTACGCCTTTACATATTGCTCGAAGTTCGCCGCCTCCTGTTCGATCCCCAAAGCCTCGGCGGACCTTTTCACTGCCACCTGAACCGGAAGAAGACAATGCTCCACTGCAGAGGAAAAGGACACAGACACCTCCGCCTATCAAGCCAAAGCCAAAGCACCAGATTCAGCTACCCCCACAATTCACTGACGGTGCGAATGATAAAGCATACTTCAATACGCCTAAGAAGGGTCCTATGAAGTCACCTCCGGTCAAGCAGAAGCCAGTAGAATTAGCCGCTCTCACGACAGCAATCTCACCGCCTCGAAAAAGCTCCCGTCAGACAAGGCCAACGTCCCAGGACGCATCAACATCGGTTCCAGGGCAGAGAAGGAGAATGTCGGCATCCATAGAAAGCTCTAAACCACCTTCAACGCCATCTTCTTTCAAGTCCGCAAAAGAGGAACAAGAAGAAGAGGACGCAGAAGTCAAACTCAAGCCAACCGTGCCTCCACCTCGTCGTTCGACTACCCGGAAAGCAGAGTCAGTGCCGGCTTCGCAAAAACTTCAACCGACAACACCCATACAGATCAAACCACGTGCAGGTAGTCAAACGCCAGGTTCGACATCTCCAATGCGGAATCTCTCACCTTATCGACCAGCATCTAATACAGGCACGGCCTCCCCTTCTGTGTATCATAACAACTATCAACGCGAATCAGTCAAGCAGATCACCCAGCACATGACTGGAGAGTCCCTATCGAGTGCAATCATGGGCGCAGCTCTGGCTTCACAGTCTCGCAATGTTTCCCCTGCGCCTCGCCCCATGTCAGTTGAGCCGCTCTTCCCACCACGCAAGCAACACCATCACCACTTGCCGTTTCACCGGTCTCCGTCTCCACAGAAGAACTCACCTCCGAAAAGCACAGGGAAGCTGCGTACCACAATGCGCAAAGAGCCTTCCTCGTCAGACGATGAAGATAACAAGGTGGACAAGTACAAAAAGAAAGGCACAAGAATCATGGGCATCAAAGGACGGAAACATCCGAACAAGCATGACGAGGGAAATCGAAAGCGATGGCGTGACCAGCTCACGGAAAGAGAGCGAAAGCGGTACGAGGGGGTCTGGGCGGCAAACAAAGGCCTTTTCATACCTTCATCGCCTCGTGCACCGCCTGACGACGATCCGTCTGCCGATGTACTGAATCTTGTGGTCAAAGAGATTTGGACGAGGAGTCGCTTACCCACACACGTGCTGGAAGAAGTATGGGATTTGGTAGGCGGGCGAGCGATTGGAAGACTGACCAGATACGAATTCGTCGTGGGACTGTGGTTGATTGATCAACGACTCAAAGGGCGGAAACTACCCGTCAAAGTCAGTGATAGTGTGTGGCAGAGCGCAAGGAACGTTGACATTAAAGTCAAGATTAAACATTAATGGAAAGGGTATGAGCGTTCATAGATTACCGTATCTGCCGCCGATATTGTACTTGGTGCTATTGATACTAGAGATACCCTTAATTGGAATTTATTTCGTTTGTTGGTATAATTCATTATCCACCCTTAAATCCTTGCCGGTCTCACTATCCCACCATAGACAAAAGCCCAGTACTCCTCACAAAATTCGCCGTACTCCAGAATCCACCGCTGAAATCAAGATCGTACCAGTAATTCACAGCACAACAGATTCCTTCTTCATTGCAGCTCTGACTTACTTTGTGATACCAGAGCGCAGGCAAATACAGCATATCGCCTTCATCTAACGTCACACGCAGAGGCTGCGAGTATTCCGAATAAGGCGTCGGATTAACAAGTGGTACATCTGGATCCCATGTCGCAAACGGCACATATTCCTCCGGCTCATCCACCGCAATCACAAGTTGCCCCTTCTCTTCCTCACCAGATACCACTGATTTAGGTCGATACGTAGCCGCGAGCACAGCCTTCTCATTCACACAAGCCGCCTCTACCGGCGGTAGGAGTACAAAATGCTTTTTACCGAGAATCTGCACGTAAATATTTTCGTAGTTGTCTTTGTGCAGAGCGGTGGTAGAATGCGAGTTTCCGAGCCAGAAGTTGATGGCGTCGGGATCCTGCTCGAGGGCTATGCGGGCGAAGGGGATGGAGTCGGGCACGTCGGCGAAGAGGGTAGCGTATTCGTTGCGGAGATTGTCGTTTTGGGTTTGAGCGTAGTGTGTTGGGCCAGCGTACGTTTTATCATTTTCTTGACGTTGGATTTTGGTTAAGACGGCTTTGAAGGGCTCGTCGGTTTCGTGAGGCTTGACGAAGAGGGAACCGCTGCTGAGGAGGTCAACAACTGAATCGGCGTTGCCGTGGGGTGTCATGGCTACGTTTACGGTTTGGCCGTACATGACATCTTGGAGGTATTGGGCGTTCCATTTTTTGCGGGCTGGAAAGCTTGAAGCTCCGTTGCGGATTACGAAAGGGCGATTGCGTGCGACTTGTCGCATGAACTGGAGTGGTGATGGCTCTTCATGGAGAATATCGATGGTGGAGGGGTTGAGGTCGTGGTAGGATGTTATTAGGTCTACAAATCAACAAATAAGCCTTGTGTCGATAGATTACAAAAAAAACAAAAGTTTAGTAAAAAATGTATCGAAGAAAATGAATGCACCTCTTACAGCATCTTGCAATGTCCCCTCGCCTTCAAGCCCAGTCGGTGCAGGTCTAGATATGTCAGCCAAACGAGCAAATCAAGAGAAGTAACACATGATATACCTGAGACCAGCCTGCTCAGCGCTCTTCAAGCCCACGACTTCATCTTGCACCTGAACCATCTTTCCGCATTCATGCGAGTCCGCGCAAAAGTTCATGAAGTGGGATGCCAACGGAGTTAAGTATTCTAGCGCCGGCGATAATCTAGCTTGACGGAATTCCGAGCACTCGTTCGTACATCCCTCCCTTGCTCCAACTACAACAAGTTCCGCAACGTCATTGAGCGGACGCGCAAGCCTAGCACCGCATAATCAGAAGATGCCCAAGTGATACCAAAGCTCAAAATCTTTTTCGCTTTGTAATGCCGCCACCATGGTCTTCCATCCACCGCTTCCATAAGAAGTCAGCACCTGCCTTCTTAAGCCCTCAAGCATGGACGCGTACGCTACACTTGTACCTATAACACCAATGCGCAACTAAATCCATGTACAGGTAGTGCCTTCCTGGTTGCCAAAGTCTTCGTCGTCGGCCATGTGTTCTTCTCGTACATAGGCGGCGTGGGATCTACCACCGGCATATCCATGGTTCCCACCATCCCTCATTCCTTTCGCTCCCACCCTTGGATCCTGTACTCGTCGCTTCACCGTCGAGGCCGAAACATACAGGTCGGCGATGTGATAACGTATACGCATCCCATGTTTCCTAACCAGCATGGTTGCAAGCGGGTCATTGGCATGCCGGGCGACCTCGTCAGTGTTATCACGCCGGGACGCAGTGACGAGGATATCGAGGCAGTTGATGCTGATGGGAAGTGGGCGAGCGTGAGGGGAGAGGTGATTCGGGTGCCAGATGGGCATTGCTGGGTGCAAGGGGACAATCTGGAGTGGAGTAGGGATAGTAGGTTATTTGGTCCTTTGCCGTTGGGTTTGGTTAAATCGAAAGTGCTAGCGGTTATTCTGCCGTTTCGAGAGGCAAAATGGGTTGGTAGTTCGGTCGATGTAGTTGATCCGCAGGAGAAGGAAAGAGAATGGATCCTGAAATAAGAGATGGGACGATACAATGCTGATGAAATAATCACACTTCACTTAATCGCCTAGACAAACTGTCACCGGCTCTACGAAACAACTACACAGGCAATTCCTATAACAGCTCTTGACAACAAAACACAATAAAGACAGAAGAAAAAAATGAAAAATCCTCGACACATCGAACTTCTATGTGTACAAGACCAAAGTCATAAACCATTCCATAAACGCCAAACAATGCATTCCCTTTCTGTGGTCACACACTCCCCTCCAAAAAAAACACGCTCGCTCAATCCCAGCTCTGCTTCTCCATAGACGGCGTACCCAGCACACCAACACCATCACCCCTACGTTTCCTCTTACCCACAAACTCGCTCGCCCAATCAAATATCTGCCACGCCCAACCGCCCGCAACCATAACACCACTAACAACATTAACAAGCGTAATAACCAACTTCCAGAAGCTCTTGCTCTCCTCGACAATCGCCAGCATAATAGGCTCAATATCGAATTTGACAAAGATACCGGGGACGTAGCTATCGTCTACCTTGTGCGACTGCGAGGTAACGGCGTACTGGTTTGTCTTGATGGCGTGCGCCATGCGGAACATGTTGGATGAGGGTTGATCATTTGTGGAGACCATAGATTCCATAATAGGCATGAGAGCAGGGTCGTCGGTGTAGATGGTGGGGACGATGGAGAGGTAGTATTGGAATTTGTAGAAATGGTCTGCGGGAGTTGGGGTGACGGCGATGGTTGAGTCGAGGGGGTTGGTGAGGGAGGGGTAGTATGGGCCGAATGACATCTCGCGGATGATGTGGGAGAAGTTGAAGGCTGGTGGGTTGTTAGTTTGGGAGGGGGAGATCTTGACGGGTTCGGAAATGTGTGATCTTACATGAATGTTCGAGGTGTTCTCCAAATTCCATGTATCCGTGTCCTCTTGCGGTGATATGGAAGTCTCCCTGCACCTTATTTCCCACAAGATTGCCGTAGATTCTGCAACTGTCCGTCGGGCCGCGCAGCTTGGGTGTCTTGCTGAACTTTTTCTTTGTCGCTTTTCCCAAATGCTCGTGCACATCGCCATACTCTTCCCATTCCGGAATCTGGGTTGTCTCATCCTTGCCCAACTCGTGCGTGCCTTTCTCCGTGTTCTTGCCAGTCCACTGCGACCATGAGGTGGGGTCTTTACGTAGAAGCTCGCCGGCTAGCGTGCGGTCACCAGCTGCATCTTGCATATTTACGTGGAGGTCAGCACATTTCATGGCGACGATTATATCGAGGTTTATTTGCATGTCGTGAGATACGCCCTTTTCGATAGTGAAGCTTTGCGTCGTTGTGCCAGCATACCAGCGCGCAATTTCCGACCAGGTCAGATAGATGCATGTAATGATGAGGGTTACTGTCCATGCCGAAGAATTGCGACCCTGGACGAGGTATGTCTTTTTGGTTTTGGCTGTGGTTATCGGTTAGTTGTGTTGCTCGTCTATGAGTGAGCAGCGTCGCATCAGTTCAAACCACCATTGCAAGTGATATGATTCACCTTCTCCAAATCGCTGCGTGCACAAGTCCTCTCAATCTTCTGTACAGAAAGTGGTACTTACGAAAAGCATCGAAACTTGACACGATGCCCCCTTTGGCGGGTCCAAACGCATCCTCATCATGCCCATGGTCCCCGAAACCGTTCATTCTGGCTGCTCAGTCGTGACACTAGGGTACTGCAGCCCCAGTCGCGATTTAGCAAAGATCAAAATGGGAAGAAAGTAAAGGGTGGGGTGAACTAATGAGCAACGTTGACACAAGTAGGTAATGCGACGCGAAAGGCCACCTTGAACTGCTGTAATGATCGACGTCCGTGCCCGCGGAAGAGGCCCGTTTAGGATCGCTCCGCCACGTGCTTCCTTCACCCTGCGAACTTATCGTATGCACCATCCCGCATGATAATAATGCGCCCCAATCATTATTTGCATATCTCAGAGTTCATTATGCTTGTTCATTGTCTTAATGCTGCCTTGCTAAATATGATACATCATGCCTTCATTGATCAAGTTGAAGCAGTAGTGTCCCCAAGGTTGCTAAATTTGCTGTCACCATCCTGTGCCATGTCGGCCGTATTGCGAGTAACACCAGCATTTGCAGCATTCACACCCTGCAGTTTGCGCTCTGCTTCCCTAGTGGGATCGTTGAGTGTATCGATTTCGCCATACTTGCGGTCTCCGTGTAGTTCCGGGTCCTCTGTCAAATTGGCGCCCTTGGGCTTAAGTACGCCTGGATCGACATGTGTACCAGAGAGAGCAACGGGTGCTGTACCCGTCACGCTAGATACTCCTCCAGCGCTACCCGAAGTGCCGCCTAGACCTCTTAGATCTTTGCCTGAGCTTATGGTTTTCTCCTCGTTCCATCCTTCCTGAGCATCTCGCGCTTCAGAATTAACGGCAGCGCTGAGCTTGACGGTGTTTGATGTGTCGGTTGTGTTCGTGGTTGTCGATGAAGAAGGCTGGTCTAAGGCTCCTGCCTTGGGGTTGCCTTCACCAAAGTGGCCATGATTCTTAAGGGACTCGCCTGCGAGAGAGTCGGATGTTACGACACCGACCGCCTCGTTGATGGGAACTTTCGACGCAGGGTCGGTAGTTACCTGGGAGATGAAGTCAGCTGTGTTCTTACCTCCAGCATCTCGTCATGAGGTAAGGTGAGGGTGTGTAGGCCCGTTCTCTGGTAATACTGCATGCATACCTTTTGTCCGATGGAAGTCATGTTATTTAGATATCTTGTTATTCGGGATGAAGTTGGTTGGTTTTTTTCTGAGAGAATAGGATGCAGGTATTCAGTTGCAGAATTGTAGATGGTGTGTGATTTTCGCAGAGAAGTGCAAGCTGCCTTTAATGTATGCTCATAAATCATTGTGACCTATACATACGTATGGCGTATGTTGGCGTTTGTGTGACGTCAAAGGTGCTTTACCTCAGCCTTGACTACTAGTGCTGCCCTGTTCTGGGACAGACGTGGTGTGAGATGGACTTGGATCACGGAATTTACTCCATTAAACCACAATGGACATTGGGTATTCATGTGTGCTTTGCGGCTAGGGTAGCGTCGGGAATATTCGTGTCTAGGCAAGCCTCCATGAGCACCTAGTTAGTGTGTACGTACACTTTCTTGTTTGGACCAAGAAGGCGAGCTTACGGCGTTTAACCCTATATTGCTATTAGAAAGTAACATGTCCTTTTTCAAACACATCTAGAAAAAAGATGCTATTACTACCGTACAATTCATAATCCACAGTCTCTTGGGGTATTTGGTGTTCACACTTCCGGCGTTGCTTCGCTTTGATCGAGAGATCAAATGCACCAGTCAGACAGCTAGCCAAATGATAGCGAATACATTCAGTAGAAGAAATCACCAATATTAGAAACAGATGTGTTTCATCATTCATTGAATTCGTATATTAAGTCGTCAAGATACTGCTCTTGCAGTCGGCCAGCTGAACGCAGTGACAGCGACCTTGTATGATAAGAAAATCCTCCAATCCCACTACGCTTTGGGTATTTTTGATCATCATCCTCGTGGAATACTCTACTGCTTGAGACCAGAGCTGGGGTCGTTCTTCTGTGGGTATCCGTAGTCCTTGCCCGTTGTGTCGGCAAGGCCAGAGTGGTTCTTGGCCTCGCGAGAAACAGCATCGTTGGGAATGCCATCGAGACCATCCTTTGCCTCACGGGCTGAAGCACCACTAGCACCGACTGCGGGCTCACGGATAGCTCCGCCGCCAGAAGTGAAGCTGGCTTCTTGGCCACCCGAGCCAACGTTGACAGTACGAGCGTCGGAAGAGTTGAAGTCGGAGGCGACTGGAGGCTGGTCGGGAAGAGGGAGGTTTGATTGGGCCTCATCAACGGCCTTGTTATTACCCTTCATGTCGACGGTGGTGTTGGCGTAGCCTTGCTGAGAAGAGACCATTTTGGTTGTGGTTGTGTGCTAGGTATGTTAGTACTTAGAAGTACTGAAGGCATGCATGTGGGGCCGTGTCTCGCGTCAAGAACACCAACTTGAGAGCTTCCTACCACCTACTGCATAGGATTGTACTTACTTTATGAATATGAAGAGGAGGCGAAGAGTGTCGGGGGTATGAGTTTCGGGTTAGAAATGTAATTGAAGTTGTGGTTGTGATACTGGAAAGAAAACTGCACTGTGAGGCGCGTTGGTGTTTTATTATGGTAGCTGAGAACCTTCGCCCCACCATGACGTCTCACTGATGCAATTTGCCCATCGCAGATTCCCACCCCAGCAGAGTGGGTTTGTTCGCATCATCGGATGGTCTTCTGCAAAATCAGCTAGTGCTTGCGCCCGTGCATCGGGACAAGCGAGCCGCAACTCTGGAAAGTGTCGCGTGTCGGTTGGTTGTGATTGGGGGAACTGGGAAGCCAAGTACAGTAAGACGTAAGCAGTTTCTGATTGCTTCCCTTGATGATGGGAAGTTTGAAATACAAAGTATCCCCATAAGGAATGTGCCTAGTTTCTCCTTGCGGTTGCCCTTTCCCCATTTCTACCCCTAGCAAAGTCCGAAGATCATCCTAGCAATGAAGCAAGCAGGAAACCAATACCAAAGACAGCATAAATAACGCCTAAGTGGAGAATGTGAGGTATCGGTCCCCAGACCGATGACACGACAGGGATCTGCCGGCCATCGGACGGGCATGGCAAGCGACATACTGCCTAAGTTCAGCACAACGAGGTCTTCTGATGCTTGTTTCACCCATGGATCCTGGCAAAAAATGGTCCCTGCATCGGGGTCTCGATCAACACGTACATATCTCGTGTAGATTATGACGTATGTGTGTAGGCGTTTCAAGGTATAGATGCCCAATTGCGCAGGAACCAGTCTTGGAAACGAGTGACGTGGATGTTAGGGAAGACGGTGTTGAGGTACGCAGGCACTACAAAATCGTAGCGTCCCTCTGCCGTCGCAAGCAGCGGAGCGAGCCGTCTTTGTCCAGCCACATCATCTTCCAGCTGTGCCATGGTCATATGGTACTCGAGGTCTGCGAATTTAGTCAGTACAAAAATTGACATGCAGTAGGAGGGCGACGTACTTGCGGGAGCTTGGTATTCAATGCTGACCCAAGCACGATCTAACAAGAGTCAGTTCACTCTACTTGTCATACTCGAGAGGTTCAACATACTCCTACAAGCTCTGATTGTCTCAACAAGACTATGCACAGTCATACGCTCGCCACATATGCTCATCTCTGAAGCCCAGGTGGGCATGTCAATGGCTCGAACTACAAACTGTGCTACATCATATGCAGATGTCAAACATAACCAAGAGGGGTTTTGTGCGGCATCGTAGATTGGCGCTATCGAGGTCATCTGTCGGGGATTGGCAATGAAGTCTCCTTCGTTGCCATAGCCCGTACTGGCCCCTATACGGTGAGACATCATTCCATTGACGGAGAATCGCTCATAGAGTATACCACAGACGAAAACGGTGTGTTGAATATAGCCACTGTAGTGCTTGAGCAAAGCTAAGGCTGAGTCCTCCCCACGGTCGAGTAATCCGTTCTGACTTCGCAAACCGGGTTGACCTTGGAACTCGGCAGGCGCGAAACGTCGCACACGACATTGTACAGCCGCTTCAATGAGCCGAAGCTGGGGGTTTCCCAAGACTGTGGATATGACTGTGTCAACGCCCATCAAGGCATGTTGAAGGGAGGCGGCATTGTTGTAGTCTACAGTCTGACAATTGTAACCAGATGCTATGAGACTAGTTTGATGCTGATAAGAGTCAGCTTGGCTAAAGTAATATAGCAATCTGATGCTGAGCTGTTTCTAAATACATACCGTTCTCGAGAGAATGACCAACTGATGACTAGTTGAGTTGTTGATCTCCTGAGCTATCAGAAGTGCTAGGCCACAAGTACCTGATGTTAGTTATAAAGTCAGCAGATTTCTTGAGATATTCTAATCACCGTCTCACCTGCTATAGCGATGCGCATGTTGGCCGGCATTGCTATTCGTGATTTATTTGGGCTTCTTGGTTCTCGAAGGATTTCGAAAGTTGACAACAGGGTTCGACCTCTCTCCCTTTTCTATTATCACACCCAGGACTCACCTTGGGCACCACCCATGACCATTTGCCCTTCCCATATTACAGCGTATTGACGTCCGTGACTCACAGGGGTGTTTCCGAACCCATGGTATGGTGGAGGCCGGCAGCCATGGCGGGACGGACGCTACCACCATGTTCTGCAACATCCAAGGATGATTGGGGAGAACTTGGAGAATTCTGGTGAAATCCTGTGGCAGATCACATATCTGATACCGTTGCCTGCTTCGAACATATCCTCCGTGGTGGGACCCGGTGCTGTAGCTAGTGTGGAGGGGCCGAATCACCGCCACCCCGTTGCTGCAGGCGTCCTGTGACTCTTAGTAGCAAAGGTAATACAAAATATAGAAAAGTGTACGCGGCATATGCGTGGGGTTGAAGTGTGTAAGCATTAGAGAAAGTGCTTAAACTCTCTATTTCACCATAAGACTGGATATAACAGTGGAAGGAATCAGTTACCGGTCTTTTGAAGCAGCTATCACGCGGGTTCATAACTGTATGTAGAAGCATGGCATGGAATCATGCATTAGGTAAGGAATAGAGCAGTCAGTCAAAGGGCGATGGCTTGATCACGGTATGTGCTAGTTCTTGGACAGAACCCTGGAGACTTTCAGAAACGAGTTAGAATATTCTTATCAGTCTAGCGACGGATTTACGTAGCAATAATTCTTCCAGGCTCAAGTTATAGGGCAGAGGAACATGGGTATGCTACCGACATGCGTACATACATGTTTTTCGGAGACAGCGATTGGCGCGGGAGAGATTCACCAATCATGGGCGAGCGAAGAAGCCAAGAGGTTCTCGGAAGATGACAGGAAAGGAAAATGGGGCCAAAGACTAGTTTAGTGTCCAGAATGGCGTATACACCAACAACAGCCACAACAAGCAACCGATTCGCTTGAACAACGGACCCTGAGCCGGCAGAGATGGCAATCGGATTTTGTGGCTGTGTGGGGATAAGCTATTTGGCTAATCTTCCTATGCCTCTTTCAGTAATTTTAAGGCTGCCCCAGTGTGTGCCTAGAACTTGGGCGGAATTCGCCAGTATGTGCAAGGCAGAAAGGACGCCCTTTTGACTGACTGATAGAACGTGTAGAGATGACGGAGGCTACAGCAGCTCGTCCCATGGCCTTCTGCCTTGAGTGAACCATCTTCACCGGTACAGGTGGGGTAGCAGGAAAAGCAGACATTGAGTGCATCAACAGACCCAGGTGTATGCAACACGTCAGATGCTAAGAAAGAAGGACCGGTTGTGCGCACACTCGCAAATAGGAGATGGGATGGGATAGTTGAAGAATGAGTCGTTGCCTAGATGAAGCGGCGACAACGCGTAGGTGCAAGACGGGGCATCGGAAAAGGCCTATGGTAGACAGTTTGCGTAGAATCGCAGTCCGGATGTGTATGTAGAGTGCACGTACTATGTGTATGGATCCACCGATCGTGTTTTGCGGAGGCGGCGTGGGGAGGGGTGCTTAATTGGGTTTAGGTATCACGTGCCGACGTGTTTCGCGAGCGGTACTGAAACTAACCGCGCCGCTTTTGTAGGCAAAGTAGTCGCCCTATCCGTGAGGTGGCATGGATGGTTCATTGGACTCTCTGTCTCGATATTTTGATTGTTGGATCCCGGTATGCGCGTCGTTATGCTGACGAATCGAGCACAAGTCTTCACAACTACTATGTCGTGAGATGATGGTTTCGGCACGCGCACAACTGGCCGGGGTTGTTCGGATAAGGCTGACAGAACGGTGGAAAAAGCAACGCGCAAGCGGGCAGGAGAGGCAGCGAAGAATGAATGCATATATTCATCACACGAAGCGCGTCACGAATGTGTCGCCAAGTAGCCCCGCGATGGTCGTGCATGTATACGTGACGATCTGCAGTACAGGATAGACCTTGGACGTGAGGCTGGTGGGCGAGTGTGTGCACAGACGGCGTGTTCGTTCTTGGGGCAAGGTGGGCTGCACGACATAGCTAGGCAAGCGCCCGGCTCGGACCAATCTGATACGCACGCGACGGGAAGACGCGCTTCTCACGACCCTTTCCTGCCACCATATTGCGCGCGTTATTCTTTCTATAACCTCTGCATGCCGGCCAATTCTTGAAAAACACACTGTTCTCTCCTTCCCACACCTGGTGCCGCCCCCTCACCATGACTTACTCGTCGCCTCTGCCCTCGTTTTCGTCGCCTGCGTCATCGCGTCTCCCGACGGTTAGACGCGCAAGTTTCAGTGGTCAATTGGCTTTTCTCGTCCATTCGCAGGAAACGGTTGCAAACCACATGCCTCCAGACGTCGACAACAAGGCTCTCGCTCGTCAGAAGCGAAGACGCACAAGGTACGTGGCCAATTCATCCTCTTTCTGTTCTTCCATTTGGCAGCGGCCCATGTTCGACATATACTCGCCATGTTCGACGCGCGCTGGTTCGTGCGCGGCCTACCGCTCGGGAGCTATTCGGCCTACTACCCCGCGGGCAAGCGACACTCCAACATGGCATCGCCGCTGACCACGCCCACTTGCAGCAAAGAAGACGAAGATATACTCAAGTCTGAGTACCTGAAGAACCCCAAGCCCAGCAAAGCTGCCCGCCTAGAAATTGTCAAAAAGGTCGCGCTTGGCGAAAAAGAGGTCCAGGTACGACCCATATTACACCACGTCACGAGTATGCGTGCTCCTGCTAACTTGTCTTCTTAGATCTGGTTTCAGAGTAAGTCGTTCCTTCCTCGCATCGCTGCGCATATCGCTGCTGCCTTGCAGCAACAGACTGCGTTTGTCGTGCGCCGCGCAAAGCTGCACCAACATTGAAACATGTCCTGATCATGCCTTGCACCAGATAAACGCCAGAACGACCGTCGTCGCTCGCGCCCTATCGAGCCGTCGTCTACCGCGTCATTCATGTCGTCGTCATCCACCATGTCAGACCCGCCCACCGAGGATGAAGTAGTGGCTGTTGCGCGCCGTATCGATAACGCGCCGGAGCCGCACGAGTCGGACGAGTGCCCAAAGTCCGATCCACCAGAACAGCCCGCAACCCCCGAACTGACGTCCGACGAAACTATCCCGGAGCCGCGCACCATCGACACAGCTGTCTCCCCAGCTGCTGAACCTGAGAACGCAAACGAAGCAGCTGTAGAGCTTTTGTCCGAAGCACAGACCGGGATAGCTCCTCCCCAGACCACCAACTCTCAGCAAGCCGTACCATTGTCACAAGGTCCCACGCAATCACGCACATCATGGATTTCCAACCGCCGCAGTGCCTCATTCGTCCGATGCCTACAAGACTACACGCCTGAAGTCATCACCTTCCCGAATGCTCCGCCCAGGCCCCTGGAATCACCTGAAGCCTTAACAAAGACCCCTTCACGTCCACTGAAACGCACGCACTCGTTTATGCGCTTGTCGACAAACGAGAATGGTACCGCCCGCATCGTCACCGACTTAGACAAGACCCCTTCACCGCCCAAATCAAAGAAGACTCCATGTTCCTTTTCTCGTGCTGCAGCTGGACTTCGACGAAGTTACAGCGCAGCAGGCTTGAACGATAGATTGGCTGCTGCTGCACGAGGAGAGCCAAGCCCAAAGCTACCAAGGACAGGATCGAGCATTGGGAGGAGTAGGGACTCGCGTGCATGGGAGTTTTGGTGCGACCCTGAAGCCCGGTCTACGACAAGCCTTACTGCGCGTGCAGAACAAGAAGAGAGTGGGAGTGCAGCAGACGCGATAGGCATACTTCGCGCAAACCGAAGAATACTAGCTCAAAACCAAGCGCGTCAAAATAGCAGTCCGCTCACGCGTCACAGCTTACACAAGGTACTTGGTAGTCCGCTAGTGAAGAAGTCGCGTGGTCCCATGCAACGCGCTTCGACAGTCAGCGGTCGCATCCCGCACATCGAGTATTCCAACTACAAAAGGGGCGGCGACAGCACCGAATCGGACGAGATGCCACCAACAGAGAGCGACAAGGAGAACTGGGAGCCAAACGCGTCCAAATCGGTACGTCGCGATCGACAAGTTGCTGCTACGCCTCCAGCTTCAAGAGGTGCTCGTCAAATCCTTGGGGAGAACATAGAGTTGATGTCACAAGCATCAAGTCTGGGAGCAATGTTAGCCAAGGAAAGGAGGGCTAGTGGGAAACTAGTCGTTGATCCCGAGCAAGACGATGAATTACGGCAGTTCATGGGCGGGGATGGTGCGAGTGGGCGTTCGAGCATCAATTCAGCTGAAGAAGCTGGGTGTGTCGAGGGTTTGCTGAAGCTGAGCCAAGGCCAGTGGAGATGATTATGCAACAGGGCGTGATGCTACTGGCACAAAACATCTTATTTTTGGTGGTTGTTTTACTTTGTATTGTCTGCATATACAGCGCTCATTTTCCTGGTGTTTTTTTGGGCCCAATAGGAAGGAAGAGCGCAAGCTCAGGATAAGAAAGACATCAGCTGTGTCTGCAATATATTTTGCATGGGATACTGGCGGTTAGCACATAGAGTAAGTGTATAGCATATGATTTGAGAATGGCGGCTTGTCACTAGCTTCTCGAATGAATAAACATTTGAAATATTCACAGAGTCTGTTCGGTATGCGATTTTATGTGCGAGAGATGTCGGTGTCTGCATTTGGGACCGGAGAAAAGAAAGCAGAATAGAGTTACTGGAAAAACGAATGCGTTGGAGAAAAGGAAAGAAGATAAAAGGGGGGAAGGGGTGGTTAAGTATCAATTTGCGAGTGTGAGATGGAAGCATGGAAGGAGCAAAGAAGCAAACGGCAATCACGTGAACAAAGGCTCAGATTGACTGGAAAGAACGACTCAGGACGAATAGTGACAATAGGTGTCGCAGACAGAGAGATCAACAATGTGGAAATCAAGTCACTTGCTATGAACAAAACACACACAGAGAGGTGGTACGACAACTAGATGAACGCTGTCTAGTTTGTACATTCCTGATTGCACACACACACAGATAGGGGCAGTGATAGAGAGAGAGAAAAAAGAGCCCCCAGTAGACCTGACCACCCTTTATATATGAAGTAGCCATGGATTAGAAGATTACAAGGCGATAGAGTGCGATAAAGAAAGGAAAAAACCGGGTATATGCAGGAAGAGGCAGAGCAAGTAGAGGAGCGCATGCAGTCGTACAACAATCAGAATGTATGGGGGAGGAATGATGCTGGCCAAATCGTCTACTTGGCGCCCGGTGGCAGCTTTACGTTGTTGGAGAGCCATGCCTGAGTCGTGTTAGCAAGATGACGAGAAAACAGGTGGCGGGTGGAATTTACCAGTCCCTCGAAAATACCCTCGCCTGTTGTTGCGCAGCTGGGCTCGACTTTCCATACGTGGTCTTTGGCAATCTTGTCTAATTGTAGCAGATCGGATACTTCCTTTGGTCGCATCGCTGGCCGGGGTTAGCAATTTGTTTCTGGTGATGGTGATTTCCATGTACGCACCTCCGCTCAAGTCCTGCTTGTTGGCGAATACCAGCAACAGCGCGTCCTTCATTTCCCTGTCCTGGATGATGCGGGTGAGTTCGGTCTTTGCCTCCTCGATACGGGCGCGGTCGTTGGAGTCGATGACGAAGATGAGTCCCTGGGTTCCTGTGGCGTCATGTCAGCACGGGTGCTTGCATGTCGAGTGCTGCACAGCATCAATCGGGGTAGGGCGACACATGCGCGGCACTGTCGCGTGCGCACATGTTTACTCGCCTACCCGAAACAATGCCGTGACGGCCCAACATACCAGAGAAGTAATGCCTCCACAGCGGGCGGATCTTGTCTTGGCCGCCGACGTCCCAGACGTTGAACTTGGTGTTCTTATATGTGACGGTCTCGACATTGAAGCCGACGGTGGGGATAGTGGTGACATCTTGGTCAAGCTTGAGCTTGTAAAGGATGGCTGCGAGGGTTCTAGTCAGTCGGGTTTGGCCATTGGGCGGACATTGAAGATGCTGCCAACATACTCGTCTTTCCAGCGGCGTCGAGGCCCAGCATCAGCAGCCGCATCTCCTTTGATCCGAAGATCTTGGCCATGGCCTTGGATATGGACGCGCCCATTGTGGCAGCGTGACCGTGGGGATTAGGTCGGCAGTGTGCGGGGAGGGGCTTGCCAGGTAGTAAGTAGCCGGTATACGAGGCAGGGAGTGACGGCGGTGTTGTTGTCTCGGCAGCAGCAGCTGAAGGCGAACGGGGGAGATTGGGTAGGCCGGGCGTGGGAGACGTGTTTATGCTTTGCAACGGGGCAGAGCAAGAGGAAGAGAAGAGGAAGAGAAGAGGTGGTGGTGGAGAGAGAAAGACACAAGACTATACTGGGGACGGCACAAGACGGGACGGGGCGCGAGAGAGAGATAGATATGGCGTCGTGGACGCGGGCGTGTGTGTGTGCCTAAAATGAAGGTTTCAAGCCGGTCAGGAGTGAAACCAGAGGCAAGCAGGCCGCAGATCCCAGAGAGCCTCCAGCCGACGAAACATCCGTGCGCGCCCAACGGCCTTGCTCTTGACAGGTCCATCCATTCTCTCTCTCGCCGCACCACCATCGCCATCCTCAGCGCCCCAAATGCATGCAAAAAGGGGGCCCCGCCCTCTGCTCTGCTTGGGTGCCTGCGTTTGATTGCGACATACTGGGCCCCCGTGTGCGCCGTTCCTGTGTGGCCAGTGTGTCGGCAGATGCAGGTACACGGCGCTACTCCTGAGATTGCCTATACAGACATGCCGTAGTACATACACGTACATACAGATATACATACAATACATATGTACCCCTACTTCAGCACACGCTCCGAACCCACGACCTTTGCCCCACACACGCTAATGGTTCGCCTCAATGCCTGTACACCTGTAGCAGCCATTCGCTCGCTGCTCTTCACGCCGCGTCGACTCGCCGCTCTACTTACACGGCCTTGCCGATACACCGGCTTCTTTGTTTCTTTCCCCTTCGTGGCTAGTCGCACAAAGCCTCCGTCGTAATGTCTGCGTCTGCTTCAGCCGTTGCGACCCGCTACGTTGCAGTAGCAATGTCGCCCGCTAACCAAAAACACGTCTTATATCATCATGTGCGGCTCCACACGGGAATCATGTCCAAACAAGCACCTATACCGAAGCTGAGCCATTACCTCATAAGCATTAACCTTTGAGCTAACCCTATCAGCTCTTTACTAAGACCACGAGGCGTTGCTTCAAAACCGCGCCTTTGACATGGACACGCCACGATTCAACAGGCACAATCGCAATTCCATGCATGAATCAATCACGACGACAGCAATGCCGAGGGGCCTAGCTTAACTCCGACAGTGTAACAGAGAAAAAAATGCAACCAACAGTGGAACTTGGCGTGGGTCAGGACAAGCAGAAAGTGTTTCGGCTTGGCTATTTTTTATATATATCATGGGTATCGTGTTCCTCAAAGCCAGCATACACCACTACACTCTAGCAGCTACTCTCTCATTGCCCAGACGCTCCGCCGCCACTCAGTTGTTTTCTCTCCTTCATTCTGGCAGACTCCTCATCACACCCTCAAACGCCACTAGAGCCATGGCATTGGCTGGAAAGGCACGTAAAAAGCATGGCACAAAGCCGCGCCAGTATCCCCTCCACCCTCCTTCTCTGTACACTGTTTGAGCGGCATCTCTCCATCGGGGAAACCTCCTATTGTCAAGCGGATCTGTCATGATGCGCTGCTTGATCACATCGCTGGGATAGCTCGTCAACCAGAAAATCTGCGCCGAAAGACCGCCTGCCCAGAAGTTGACTGCAGGCGCTGACAGATTTGTGTGTTTCTGGAATTGTTTAGTGAACAAGTCGTACGTCCCCCACCAAAAACAAAAAAAGGTACGGAATAGCAGCGTCGCGCTCAGACCATGGTACACACCCTTGACGCCATGACCCTTGTATATCTTCTTCAGGCAGTCAATTGGTCCAGAATAGAGGCGCGCTGTCTTATCTGCTGCATATTGGACCTGCAGACGGGCTTTGATATGTTCGACCGGCGCTGCAATAAATGATACTGTCCAGCCTGCCATTGTGCCTGCCATGCCATGGGCGTATATGGGGAGCTTGCCTTGCTGTTCGCCAAATCGAACAGATGATGGTGGATTGAAGACACGATCGTTGAGGACGCGGCGATATACACTGAGAGATCCTAACATACTACACACTATTAGCAATCTGTCAAGTCTCAGGTCGAAAGTGTCATACATCGAGTCCATAAACATCCACCCCACCAACGGCGGGGTCGCGCCTTTGTACAATCCCGCGAAGCCCTCCTTTCTCAAAGTCTGCATGAGACAATCTACCGGACCTCTAAAATGCGACTTCTCTGTCGTTTGCAGTCGCACTTTGACTGTGTCGAATGGGTGACCGACTATATCTAGTTAGATAAGGACGTAAGCAACAAGTACAGGCTGTCATACCTGATAGCTTTGCAATGCCACTGAAGACACCAGCTACGAAGCCACGGTAATGTTTGGGCGACTTCTGAGGTTCATCAGAGGTCGCAATAAGAGCCGTTGCTGCGGGCTTCATATCGGCGGGTTTCAGCGCTGTAGTAGCCATTGTCGCGTCGCTATTCCCCAGTGCAATATGAGAATCATGCCTCAAAGAACAAGGCCAAGAGCAGATATCGGTGGGAAAGCATCAGCACCTCGATGTGTGCTAATCCTCATCCCATATCTTGTGCAGCGCGTCGGTAGCCTGCAGTCGGAAACGCACAAGCGTCCGCGATACACTTATGGTGACGATCTCGAGAGGGACCGGAGATCGGCTAAGGTCGGACCGTTCTTCGATTCCCAGGGTCCCAAGCTATCCGAATTGGTACGATCGTTACTACTTGGATTAGCGGCTCTTACGACCCCTCCAAACAAACCTGCAGTCATAGACAGACCGAAGATGGCGCAATTTGATCTTGTTACTAGTCGGATGGTCTTTCTATCAATACTTAACACATCGCGCCAGCTGCATTGACGCGTCTAACACGCATACATGTCAACGATGCAGAACGCGGCCGAAACACCTAGTACAACACCAGCGGGGACGAAGTCGAAGAAAGGTATGTTAGGTTTGGTCTAACATGGGATTGTTAAAAATAACATGTCTCAGTATGGACCACCTTAATCACTAACACAGCATACCTGACCGGGCTCCTCACTCTCGATTACAGCCTGAAGAAGCACGGCTCGAAATACCCACTCGTCGCACTATACACCGACACGTTCCCCGCGGAAGGCCACAAGGCCCTCGATGAGCGCGGCATTTCCAAACAGCATGTCAAGTACCTGCTACCTACGGTCAACAAAGACTTCACCAACGACCCGCGCTTCTACGACTGCTGGAGTAAACTGACGCCATTCTCTTTGGAAGAGTATGACCGGGTCGTCCAGCTCGACAGCGACATGCTGGTCCTGAAGAACATGGACGAGCTGATGGAGTTGGAGTTGGATTCACCCAGTACTGGAGGCAAAGGCGACAGGGTATTTGCAGCGAGCCATGCCTGTGTGTGCAATCCGCTCAAGAAGCCGCATTATCCCAAGGACTGGTACATCTCCCTCTTGCCTATATTCATGATTTGCGCAAACACTAGAACTAACATTGGATTAGGATCCCCGAAAACTGTGCCTTCACCTCGCAACACGGCGACCCTGAGGCCGCTCAGAAAACTGGTGCACCTTCCACAGCCGGTCTTCGCATGCCCAACGGAGGCCTACAAGTAGTCAACCCTTCCAAGGCTACGTACGACCTTATTCTACAACAACTTGCCAACGAAACGTCCATGTCGTACGACTTCGCCGACCAGTCTCTCCTCGGCGACCTCTTCAACGGGCGCTGGGTCGCCTTGCCATATACCTACAATGCGCTCAAGACGATGCGATCAAAGG
The DNA here is from genome assembly GCF_000338995.1 of Bipolaris sorokiniana ND90Pr. NCBI lineage: Eukaryota > Fungi > Ascomycota > Dothideomycetes > Pleosporales > Pleosporaceae > Bipolaris > Bipolaris sorokiniana. Next base: position 522,606 of record NW_006911908.1, on the reverse strand, counting down.
GTGTACACGATGCGATATGGAAGGATGAAGAGGTCAAGAATGTACATTACATCTTGAGCCCGAAGCCTTGGGATGAGGCACCTGGCAAATGCTCTGTAGAAATACATGAGTGGTGGTGGCCTATCAACGATGAAAGACGCGCAGCGGAGAAGAGCAAGGGCATCGATGACGGTTTCTAAGGATATGCGCATGTAGACATTGGGCATCTCAATAGAAACCCACGGTAGTGGTAGTAACGGCGATGTTTTGTCTGGAGATACCTATGATAACTATGTACTCTGAGGACCCCAATGACATGGCACTTCATGAATCATTCCCTTTGTTCGTATCAGTCGTATGTGTGCTCGAAGGGACTATCTTCAAAGCTTGCCCTTGCCATCCTCAATCTCACAGAAAGCCTTGAATGTCACAAGACCTTCTGCGCCTTCTTCATCCTCAGCATCCACATCGCTCTTGATGATTACCTCAGCCGTGGCTCCAACAAAGTAAACGAAGCCCTCGCGCAACTCCTCTTCCTTGGGTCCCACACTGATCGTTCCCTTGCCCTTTGTGCAGAGAATAATGCTGGGCCCATCAATAGGATCAAACGTCGCTTTAGAGCCAACCCGGTTCAGCGCCGTGCGCACAACCGCAAACTCTGGGATCGGGGGATTATACAGCATATTGCTCGAGTTGGAACTGTATGCAGGCGCATTCAACCTCACACGCGAGTAATCCTTGGGCTCCATCTTCTGCTCGCTAATGGGGGCATAGCTATATGTCAGCATCTTGGTGAGGTTGTCGACGTCCTTGAATTTGGGTGTGAAGCCCGCGCGCACTACGTTGTCGGAGCTGGCCATGCACTCGATGATGTCGCCTGAGAGGTAGGCGTGGATATCGTCTGCTTTGAGGAACATGGCTTCGCCCACGTCGAGCTTGACGTAGTTGAGGAAGAATTGAACGAAGAGACCGATGTCGCTGGGGAATTGAGAGTCGAGGCGGATGACGAGGTCGGCGAGTTCTTTGCCTGTGTTGGAGGGCGGACCACCGCCTGCGAAGTTTTCGCCCTCAGACTTTGCGGCTTCGATGAGTTCTTTGCTTGCGGATTCTAGTGCATCCTTGTCTGTGTTCATGAGTTTTGTGAAGGCGGACTGGAGAGCCTTCTTGTTTGCTTGCACCTCTTCCTCCTTGTCTGACGTCTCTTTTCCCTTGATGGTCTCCTCGAATTTGGTGGCTTCTTCTTCGCCGACGAGTCTGCGTAGGGAAGGAACGGTCTTGAGGAAGTGCGTAATTTCAGCAAGCGGACGGAAGCCACAGAGTCCGTCGAATGGTGTGACCGCAATGGTCATTTCGGGCTTGTGGTTGTCATCTGGATGGCAAATTTAGTATCAATCCAGGACTGATGCATGGAGACTGACCTGGATAGTTCTTGGGATCGCTCGCATGTAGCTGCTCGGCAAGCTTCTTGTTGGGGTGTGCCTGTATGCTCAAGGCCTTGTTTATGGACAAGACCTTGAATAGGAACGGTAGTTTGTTCTCATATCGCTCAGCGATTTCGGTGGAAAGCAACGCTTGGTTCTCTTGGACGAGGTCTAGGAGGCTTCGCTTCGTCTCGAGATCCTTTGAGGGAAGTGACGGGTGGGTGCCCATCCACAACTATAAACGATGAGCAACGCGTCGACAATGATGCCGCCTTGATTGCATACCTCAGCGTACGGCTTCTCTTCTTCGATTGAAAAGTCCGAAGCTGTCGCAGCGTGGAATTTGGCAGCGGCCGAGTCTTTACCGACTTTCCCTGGGCTGGTTCAGCATACCGCTGATGGAATTATGATGCGGGGCTGCGTACCCCAGTCGTAGCTGTTCACGCCTGCAAGACAATCAATTTGTGTTCTTTTTCCGTGTTTTCAATTCCAGCTTACCGCATTCTAACCTGATAAGTGGGTTTCGCATTTTGGTAGGGCTTTGTATTGTGTGTAAATTGTGGTCAAGGAAGTGATGCGTGGCAACGGGTCTTTGGCAGGCCCACTTGTGCCGCTAATTGGCGTCCCCAAGCATCGTCACAAAGCTGGTCGGATTAAGCTCATGGAGACCCTACCCCTCTTCCGTTGCTAGCGCGGCTCCTACCCTGCATCGCAATCAACTACACGTGCTCTCGTTTGCATTTCCTGCTTCTTTCACTCTCCCTCCACCAAACCACACCGCTCCCACATGACCTGCCTGCAACGCGTCCGGTAACACAGAAAGTGCCGGGGAGCTGGCGGAGAACAACTTCCGTCAATATGGCTGCTCGAAGCAGGCCCCGCGGCCAACTCAAGGAGGAGTTCGATGAGGAGCGGGTGATTTGGAACTCGATCAAATCCGATGGCCGAAGGGTTGATCAGCTCATGGTATGAGACATCTCAATCAATGCATCCTCAGCACTCTTGTTTGCTAGTTTTTGACTGTATTCACAACGCGCCATGTAATCCACAAGCTACGCGACTCTCGAGAGTCCATTGGCTATGCTCGATCCAGCACCATGTATATCAAGCTCATGATCAACGATGAGAGACGGACGTGACAAAAGCCCAGTGGCCTATGATAGCCTTGTGGACAGAATGGTTGCGATGCGTGAAGCTCCAATACCCTACCGTTCATGCTTCCTTTCGCCACCCCGGATCAAGCTATCCCACGCCGTCGCCCTCTACTAACGTGTCGCAGAAAGAATCAGACCTTCTCCAGGAAAAAATCCTTGCTCTCCAAGCAGAGCAGGCCGCTCGTACAGGTACGCTGAGACCAGCTGGCGTGGCAGCACCAGCACTAACTTGAGCAGACCGTGGAGAGGAACGCTCAGCCCGTATTGATGATGATTTGGAGGACCTCTTACGAGATAATATCCGCAAGGTGGAAGAGGTCCAAGCTCTCCTCCAGCCTATCGAAGGTGGTAACGACGTTCATACACAAATGACTCTCCTTGCCGCTTTGCGCAACTCTGAAGAAGCTCAGCCATCTGCTTCACGATCTACTAGCGTTGGGCATGGGAAGTCTGGGCGCGACCGCCAGGGCAAGCGAAAGCTGACCGATAGCATCGATGACCGCGACAGTCTGACTGCAGATAGCCCCGGAGGCCCTAGCCCCAAAGTTATCATCAGCAGCCAGAAAGACCGACTGGTTGCCAAGTCTGGTGGCAGCAGGGCAGGGTCAGTCCCCATTGCGAGAGAGGGCAGCGTCAAGATGGAAGACGACAAGGATGACTCGGGTAAGGGTAAGATGGTTCTTCCTTCTTCCAAGCCCAAGCCCAAGATCAAATACAAGACCAAGCGTTGAGCTCCTTCGCTTTCGGCGTTCTTTCTAGACGACAGATGATACCCACTTTGGCATCTTTCCTTTCGGCTTGTTCGAGGTTTGTAGTCGGATAGGCAAGCTCAAAATTTCACCTCGTCCCATCTCATACCTCTTTTCTGTGTGCTCATGCCACCATGTAACTTTCCCGTTTAGCATCCGCTACATAGCCGTCATCCCATCATACTCGATATCAACGGGGGCTGACAAATTCCAGAAGTTCGACCGCGCCTTACCCCGCAGACTGAGGTACTCTACCGCAATAACGCCAAAAATCGATCCTCCTCCTCGTCCATGTCTTTTGAGGGTGAAGGTATCCTCTGTCGCGTGACATCAGTCATCGGCGAAGGCAAGCAGCGTCGATATGAAATTATAGATGCCGATCCAGATCCTCCAACCCCATCCGCGCCATATCGCGCCTCGGTGAATCATCTGATTCCAATTCCGCCCCAATCCTCTAATGCGACGCTGCCTGACCTTCCTAAGGGCAAGAATGTACTCGCTCTTTATCCAGGCACGACCACCTTTTACAAAGCGGAAGTTGTGGCTACATGGAGACAAGCTGATGGCAAAGTGAAGAAGGAAGATGGTGGGAGGGAAGGAGATACGGTTGAGAACCTGGTGAGGCTCAGGTTTGAGGGTGAGGACGAAGCGGATCGTGAGATGAGTGTCGAGAGGCGATATGTATTGCCAGATCGATGAGCATCTGTATAACAGTGCCGTTTATATACCAGACTCGCGCTAGCTACTCTGTAATTGGATAATATGCAATGGAGATTGGATACGTTGATTTAGAGCAGGCGTGCGTTTAAAGTGTCGACTGGTGTTGACAGAATTGAGTGGTAACCAGTCTTGCTCTTCGAGAAATTTGCATGTTAACATTTCTTTGACAATGTCCCGTCTGGTCACAACCTCTTCTTTCCTGACACTCCACTTCTCTCCTACAGTTGTGGGTCTGACTCTACAGGAGCACATATACTCTGTACACCGCCAAGCCACTAGCGCGTTTTTGTGCAAGACTTAGGTAGGCCCTGTCTACCCCTAACGCGAAGCCGCAACACGAATGCTCGCTTTGACCCCGCAAGACACCCCGCATACATACCAAGCATTGAATTTTAGTGTCGCCTCAACTATCAGCCGCATTTACGCGCTCATCCTGGGGCGCTGTCTTCTAGTCCAATCAGACAAGTGGTTGTCCGCAAGTCTACCGACGCCGTCGGCCTACGCCACACGCCAATCCAAACCCAACCGGCATCTGCACAAGTCTGACCCCCCTCCACGCGAACACCTGACTTCGTCATGAACAACTATTCCTTCCTTGAGTCCTCCCAACAACAGGCCCAGCAACAACAGCAACAACATAACCAATCGCGCCCACCGCCCTCACCCTCACACTCGCAAGCTGGCAGCATAGCAGGATCGCAAGTGAACGGCGGCGGCCAAAACGGTATTCCAATGGTCAACGGACTGCCAAGCGGTGGTCAGCAGACGGACATGAACCACCTCTGGGCCGTGGTACAGCAGTTGAGCCAGCTGTTGGAGGAGAACAAGGCGCAGACAAGAGGTATTGTAGAAGGGGTTGCTGCGATACAAGGAAGGGCTGCTTTGGAGGAAGGCGGAGAGGTTGGCGGTGGCGCCGCACCGAGGGGGAATGGCGTGAGTATGAGAGAATTGAATGGAGAGATCAACGGTATGTTAGCTGCCATTTCACAGCAATCAGAATGCCATCCTAACACTCTTCGCAGCAGCGACCCAGACACATCTCCAAAACCAGCTCACAACAGCCCAATCTACCATCGCTTCCCTCACCGCAACCAACACATCCCTCTCCGCTCTCCTCACAGACTACGAGTCCGCCTTGGCTCTTTTACTTGACAAGTTGCGCCCATATGCTTATTCCCAAACATCGTCGATCCTCGCGCTTCACAAACATTACCAAACACTGCTTGAGCAAGAGCGATCTACATCTATGAGTCTAAGGATCGAGCACGCAGAATGGCAAGCGGGACTTAGCCGCGTAGCGGAAAACGCAAGGAACGCACTACGAATGCAGGGAGAAGTTGAGGCAGGCTTGCGCGGACGTTGCAAAGAGCTTGGAGAAGAGAACCGTGTTCTTCGACGTATGGTAGGATGGGAGGAGAGAGAAGATAGTGACGTAGAGGATGAGGATAGTGTATAGCGAGGCGACAATAGGGTGGATGTTTATGCTGTTGTTTCGCGGGTTTTGTGCATAGCGATGGCGTTTGGGACACGGTTGTCTTATATCCATGTTTCCGGGGTCTTTGGAGTGAAATGTAGGCTATTAGAATACCATTACATTCTAGTATGAATAGAAGTCATATTACGAGGGAATTCATTGCGATCCTCTAGTAGGAACAATCAAAGTAGGCTACTATGGTTTAGTCTCGGAGGAGTTCAGTACAGGGTGAAGCTAATAATTACTCAAAGCCAAGCATTTTGCTTGTGGATGCTCAAATTAAAATTTTCATGGTGAACAGTAACACACAACACCAATTAGTCTTTGTGCTGTGAGCGATAAATTGAGCAAGCATTTTCCCACAGAGTTTGAACTCTTCGTGTCAACATCATATTATGAACTTACTTTTTGAGTCCTCTAATCGAAGAACTCTTGTTTAACTACCGTTCAAGCGATATTTGCACAACAAACTTTTGATCTCTATGGACGTGAAGCTTTTGGACAGTAGTATGGATGGTGAGTTTGTAGGAAATTACTACAATCGATGAAATTATATTTCCACTTATGAGCGCCTTTATGACAATGATTTCCATGGCGTAAAGGAAACAGACCCTCTTCTGTAGTTCAAAGCATATGACATCGTTTCCTGACTTTTACTATGTAGTATGCGTCCAGTTATCCTTGATGATCATTCGATAATGTTGGCGTCACTATGTGGTTATTGAACATACTCACTTCTATAACGTCTCACTTTTATGAAAGGTAGATATTGAGAGATGCTAGAGAAACTTTGATAGAGAGTGAGCGCTGATCTGCCGCATATCAAGCCACTGGCCTCGCCTAGATGGCTGTACTAATCGTATATCGACAAGTGCTCGAGAGATAAGGTTAATACGCGAGGGGTCCCGAGAAGGCTAAAGTCCCTAGTGTGGTATCAGACCAAGTTGAGGAAATGTAGAGATTTGTATTGAACTTGGGACCGTTTGGAGCATGCATGTATCTGCACCAGGGGCATTTCGAATTAATCGCGCTTTGTATATGACTCAAAGATATATGACGTATCATCCAATCCATGATTCTATTGAACATGGATTATATCCCCATCAAACAATGGCATCTCAACATACTGTTACTCGGAGCATACAAAACTTGCTCTGTGAGTGTAAGAATGGAAAGACGTTCAATGAGATTCTAGTCCTCACAAGCGCCAGAGTTCCTTCGTCTATTACAACGCTAGATGCCATTGGCCGGCCGAGTTCGGCCACCTTGACCGGAAAGTTAACTTTTACACGGTTTGAAAAACGTTCGCCATCCCGCGCTCAATCTCCTAGGCAAGGAGACGGAACCGAACAGGCGAACATGTTTCTACGTTCAGTGCGCACCTACCCACGGTCACTCCACACGCTGACCCGCGCAAGTGCGGTCCGGCCATCCACCTATTACGCACCAAACGAGGTCATCCGAACTCGGCAAAGCCCATGTCCTAAAATTTCTACAAAACAGTCACACTTTGGCAACAGACGCTCTCTAGCAAGCAGTGTTCCTCGCCTTCAACAACTCGGTTCGGCAGAAAGGATTTCAACATCCAAAATGGCAGGCGACGACCACTACCTCACGCTTTCGTGCCCTGACAAGGCAGGAATCGTCTACGCCGTGACGGGCCTACTGGCAAAGGAAAACCTCACGATTCTGGATCTGCAGCAGTTTTCCGACCCAGACTCCAAGACCTTCTTCATGCGCGTGCACTTTGGCCATGCCTCGGACGTATCCGCGCTGCAAGCCAGCATGGCCACGCTTGCCTCTGAAATGAGCATGACGTACCAAATCCGGCGCGTAGACGCAAAGCCCAAAGTGCTCATCATGGTCTCGAAAATCGGGCACTGCCTCAACGACCTCTTGTTCCGAGTCAAGTCGGGCCAGCTCAAAGTCGACGTGCCGCTCATTGTGTCGAACCACAGCGAATTCGCAGAGTTGGCAAAGAACAACGGTATCGAGTTCCACCATCTGCCTGTTACAAAGGACACCAAGGAGCAGCAAGAGACGCAGATTCTCGATCTTATCAAGCAGCATAATATCGATCTTGTGGTGCTTGCGCGCTACATGCAAGTCTTGTCGCCACGCTTATGCACAGAAATGTCAGGCAAGATAATCAATATCCATCACTCGTTCCTGCCGTCGTTTAAGGGAGCAAAGCCGTACCATCAGGCCTACGAGCGCGGCGTCAAGATTATCGGGGCTACCGCGCATTTTGTCACGGCGGATTTGGACGAAGGACCTATTATCGAGCAGCGCGTTGCGAGGGTCGATCATGCGTTGAGTCCCAAGCAGCTTGTCGAGGAGGGCAGCAATGTCGAGAGCCAGGTGCTCGCTGCGGCGGTGAAATGGTGGAGTGAAAAGCGAGTGTTTTTGAATGGACAAAAGACTGTTGTGTTCAATTAAAAAGCATTCGTACACTAGTAGGCGGATTTGGGATGTTGGGGGCGAAAAGGTTGTAAATACTACATACATACATAGGTTACCAAAAAAAGTTCAAGTTGGGGCCCTCTTTTTTTTTCTGGTTGCGCTCGTTGCGAGAGAGAGAGGTACGGCTTACTTACCGAGCTTCTTTTCCCTTCGTTTTTTTTTGGTGGCAGAAATAAGGTCCAAAGTAACCGACCAGACCCAAATGCAATCCATACAAACAACAAGCCAATACTAGATGAGAAAATCTTAAAGCTTTTAAATCGCCCAATAAACCCCCCCCCCCCCTCGTATTCATTACCCCTCACCACCTCTAACCCCGCCCCCCTCACAATTGCCCATCTCCCAAAAGATTCCTAACTTAGCCACTTACTTACTACCCCAGATCTCAAAACGGGTGAGGCAGGGATGATCGCCCTCTTCTCGGCACTTATTCCGCGATTGCAGTGGCACCAAAGCTAGCCCCAATGCAGCCGAAATGTGCCTCGAGACGAAGCACCAGAGGGTACGAGGCTTGCGTGCATGCTCGTTACGATCGGGAATTGTGGGGGCGAGTTATGGGGATAGCGAGGAAGGAAGGAAAGATGGGGATGGAGGATGGACAGAGGTGTATAAGTAGGAAGGGGAAGAGCGCGGGGGACGAGATACATTGGTACATTAGTTCATCACATACGTACAGAGGCATATATTTTCATTTTCATTTTCATTTGATCATTTTTTTTGATTGGAATTAGTTGAGGGAAAGAAAAGGATTGCAGATATCAACATGGCATCCAGTTCTTCCGAACCCGTCAAAAAAGTGCAGTTGGAAGGCAAGGTAATCGCCATTACCGGTGCAAACAGAGGTACGTAAAGCGCCGCCCCTCCCCCTCCCCCTCCCCCTTAACAAAAAAAAGACATTTATATCCTTACCATGCGGATGACAAGAATATATCTAATAAAAACCCCCCTCAGGCATCGGCCTCGGCATAGCAGACTGCTGCCTCTCCAATGGCGCCTCCAAAGTCTACTCCCTCGACATCGGCGCCCCGGGTGACGACTTCAGCGCCCTCGCCGCCAAATACCCAAACCAGTTCTTCGCACTGGAGGCAGACGTCACGAAAGAAGAGTCGATCCAGGCCGCCGTCGACAAGGTGCTGGGTGAAGCGGGGGCGCTGCACGGCATGGTATGCAATGCGGGGCGCACAAAGCACAAGGCGGCACTGGACTTTACGACGGAAGAGATTGATCAGCTGTGGGGCGTGAATTTGTATGGCAGTTTCTACTCGGCGCGGTGTGCGGCGAGGGCGTTTATTAAGCAGGGGGTTAAGGGAAGTATTGTTTTTACGGCGAGTATGGCGTCGTATCGGCCGAATAAGGTGTGTATAGCTCCTCCATTTTTCCTTATTTCCCTTCTTTCTTCTTCTTCTTCTTCTTCTTCTTTTTTCATGGTGTAGAGGGATCGAATTGCTGACTGACGGCTTTTACAGCGCGTTCCCTCAGCGCCGTATGGTGCGTCCAAGGCGGGCATCAGGAATATGACGCATACGCTTGCTATGGAGTGGGCGCAGTACAACATCCGAGTCAACTCCGTATCGCCGGGTCTGGTCAAGACAGCAATGACGTACTGGGTTGAGCAGCAGCCGGATTGGGAGCAGCAGCTCAAGTACTATGGTGGCATACCACGGTTAGCGGCGGTTGAGGAGCTCGGAGGTGCGTATGTGTATTTGCTCAGTGATGCGGCGAGTTACACAACGAGTATTGATATTCCAGTCAATGGTGTTATCGGTATTTGTTAAGCTGGGGCTGAGCAGAGAATCGTTGCTGTTGAAAAAGGCGACTGGAGAGCTGAGAGAAATAAGTTAGAATCATGTTTGAGTGTATCCACAATTAAAGATAACGTACTAGTTACAAATTTCCCCTATCCACTTTCCATGTCCGAATATGTAACCCGCTTCTTATCGGGGCGGTTGAGACCAGCATAAGGCATGCCTTTGTAAATGGGCCCGACCTCGGATGCAACACCAAATGCACAATGACCAATGCTCTGAACTCCGCCTCCACCTTGGTACTCCTCACTTGAATATGCAGGAGGATCACTGCCATCGGCAAGAGCGCCAAACTTGAGCCTCGTATTCATGAGCTCCATCGGAAAGGGATCGTTTCCAAGACACGCGCCACGACTGATATTGTCCAAAGTCACGTTTCGCGTGGTAACGAGAATACGCGAAAATCCAGTGGAAAAAGTCGTTCCGTCTTCCCAGATGGTAAACAATCCAAAGAGAAGTATACATAACGTGACGAAAATGACTGGAATGTAGCACTTCCATAATCGCCCAGGTACGTATACGAAAGAAGACTGGAGTCGCGATCGCTCGACTGTGAGCTTCTCTTCGTTAACGGCGAGCATTTCTGGTGCAGAGAACAGCGAGAGAACCATGTCTGAGTAGAAAGCCTCAATTTCAGCTCCTAGGTTTCTCTTGGGCTCCGCATTCTTGTGCACTAGTCGTGTCTTGGTGACGTCGGAATAGACCTGAGAATAATAGGGTCCCGGTAAAGGGGGTTCGAGATCGACGTGCCCGCGAAGAAATCCCCGGAACATGGAACCTAGAGCATGGTAGGCGGCGGTTTTCTTATAAAGACCCACATCATCGCGTGGGCTGATGTAGTTCTTTGCTGGCTCAGGGTCTCGCGTGTGGTTTGTTAGACCGTAGAGGCCATGAGTGAAATTTGTATCCACAATTGGGGTAAGATACTCTCGCTTGGCTATCGACTTGAAGAAAGGCTCGGTAAAATTCCATTTCACTGTGTACTTGGTCTCCATGTGTACACATCGGATAATGTGAGAATCAAAGCGATGGGTCCAGTGTTTTGCAAGAGGGTCGCCAGGCGGTAGTCTTTCCGTCGAATTAGTAGTGTAACCGATCCATAACATAGGCTCTGACTTGAAAACACCCAAATTTTCAGGTGCTTCACCAAGAGGCAGTCCTCCGGGCCCTTTGCGGAACTCGTCAGCTTGTGGCCGTTTGTAGTCCCCAATATCAACCTCGGCAAGGTAGGCTGCGCGACCCTGTGGGGCTATTTTGCTATGGTTAAACGGTGCGTCTAGTTCGCGAAGTTTGTTCTCATCGTTGATCTCCTCGCATTGATAACCGGGTCCATTAAAGGTCTGTTCGTAGGTGCAGTTGTATTGTCCTCCACAAGCCTGTTGTCGAGCGCCTTGCCGGGTGTTTGGATGGTCCATATTGCTGTACGCCAGCAAAACTCCAATCCGTACCAACTCTGCAGATGGCTGGTCGTAGTAATCGAACCAACCAGGTGCTGTGCCAGCGATATCAGTGGTGTTGTAATACATTACAGATTTCTTATTGCTTCCGTCAGCCATTTTAACCGGGTAGCGCCAGTTCTTAGTGGATTCCATCGAAAAATTAAGCGTCGGAACTAAAATGTCGACAGCCTCGAAGTCAAGATAGGTACCAAAGGTGAGGGCGCCAGGCGAGAAGATGATTGTTGCCAAGGGTATCAGCCAGATGATCATAGCGACGAGTACAAGAATAGGAGCATTGGTAATGGCCTCCCAATTTGCAAAGAGAGAAGGGTCTTCTGTTGCGCCGAAGAGCTGGTCGATGGAGAGCACCGTCAATGCCCGCTCTCGAAACGTCCTCCATAGTCGCTGTCGGAAGACCAGAACAACGCACCCTCCGAATGCGACCTTGGAGAGGTAGGCTAGCACACGGCCGTAGAGAACCAAGCGGAACTTTTTGTTTTCATCGGCTTCCTCTTTGTGATGCAGGGCAGTGTATAGAAGATGTTGGAAGAATGCGAAAACAATTCCCATGAGAAAAGCAAAAACCATGAGCGCTGGTGGGCGCCAATGTATACGCCATTGTGCTGATTGTGTAGCGCGATGGGCAATGAGCCTTTGCGTCATGGGATCCGTACTTGAAGCCCGAGAGAACATGCTGGGTCGCTTTCTATCTGCATCTAGAGCTGAATATGCAACATCTGGAGACTTTTGCGATCCTAGCGAGTGCATGTGGATGCCTAGGCCGGAATCGATATCTTCTTCGAATCTTGAGCGCCTGTCGCTCAAATCGTGAAGGGACTCATCACTGTTTCTGGTGGGCAGCGAAGCATAGGCTCCTGGTCTCGAGATGGTTATGCCTGGCGTTGGGGGCGAATTTCCGTGTTCCGTGTGCGGGACGTCCATGTTGAATGTCTGTGGTTGCTCTACATTACGAAGCATGCTATGTGCTTCGCTGTATTCACGTAGAATGGTGTTGTGATTGATATTGAAAGGAGGAGAAGGTCTAGACGTCAATACGCGCCAGACAGGTCGCACAGCTGAAGCGCAATTAGAGTCAGCTGGCGAGGGTTACACGTGTGAGGCTGAAGCCAGCATATTCCTATTGGACGTGCGCGCATTTAGGCTCCACCAAAAAATGTCAGAAAGCGGCAAGTCGTATCGCTTGCATTGTGTTCGCAATCTTTTTTTTTCTCTTGGGGGCCAAAATCCTCAGCCCTCTAGGTAGTAGCGCACTAATGAACCGTAAAGCCGTTGTCCCTTGAAACAGTATCGGGTAAGAGAAAAAGATGCAGGGTTCAAAGCGAGATTAAACGTATTTTTAGTTGCCGTAATATCACCGTACATGTGCATTCCATCATTGTTGCATATATCTTTCAAGCTCAGTAGACCAACATGACACGACCGCTTCAGACCTCGTAGAATCTCTTCGCCTCGTCTTCTGTAACAGGACTGACATAGCTCCTCTTGGAATCGATGAGTCCATACCGGTTGCCTCTGATTCTCCACCACATCTCTCTACGGTTACCGTTTAGCTTTCCACCTAGAATATCTTCTTTCAACTGCTTGATGAATGCGTTGTAGATCTCTGGCTCCTCAAGCTCAGTGAGTTCTTCACGCATGACACGAATTGCCTCAAGCGCACGCTGGTACGCGTTGTCACCGACACTATTGCTGATGAGCGAGCGGATTTCTTTTGCAATGCCATCAGCGGCATCTTGGATGGCATCCAAGTCGTCGGAAGCAGAGAGAGCTTGTTTGAACGAGGGAATCAGATTTTTAGACTCGATTTTGACGCGTTTGGGATTGCCCAGGAGTTGATCGACATCCAAACCTGAAAGAGGCTTATCACGCTCGGTACGCTGGCGCTTGCCTCGGCCCTTGACCTTTGGTGGTACTTTCTTCAATTCTGCCGCTTGCTTGACGGCATTGAGTTGCTTTTGTGCTGACACGACAAGATCTGCTGGTGGCATGGAATATTTGATGAGAATTTCCGGCGGATCAGGTATCGGCAGGCTGGGATCGGGATGTGTCGCTCGCCATCGTATAACCTGGTTGATGCGGTGGACAAGAGGTGAGAATGTATCTTCTGGTTTGGCGTACTCGTCTTCGTTTCCGTCTTCGTCGCGGCCAAAGGTTGATAAGTCCATGGCATCGACGTAGTCGCTCACTGCGTCGACGAGATTTTTAGTGGGCAGATCCTTGTGCTCCGTTATAACTTTACCGCTGACTGTAAGCTTTCGATCTAACGGTGGGAACTTATACCGCCTCATGTCTTCTTCGAAAGGAAGCTCTACGTCTACCAGAGCCTCCCACTCTGGCTCGATGCGCGGGACAAGCAGTAGCAAGACTGGGGGCTTTAAATCCTTTGCAACCAGCCTTGCGACTGCGTAGCAATCAGCCTCATATAGTGCATGTATGAAAGATGACAAGCCCAATTGAGCAGGCTGGTTGGCCTTTTGTGGGACAATGAAGTTTGTCCGACTGAGAGGGAGGTACCGTTCGAAGTCCTCAGCTCTGACAAAACCCACTAGCTCCATCGCTTGTTGTGTTTCCAGTTTGACAACATTCATGTCGGACTCGGAAATGTGAACGGCCGTACTGCCATATTCGTAGCCCCGCTCCAACTCGTCCATTTCAACGTTCTTCTTGATGCCGGGTTCAGTCTGGCTTTCCACCTGATATACACGCTGATTTCGTACTGCTGAGAGATCGGTTGCTGCTTGGTCTTGATCAGTTCCAGCAGCCGAGGACTCAATAACCGGGCCTGATGAGCCAGTAGCGTCTGTCCGTATGACGAACGAACTTGCTGTTGGTGGCTTTGCTATCATCGTACATGGGTATCGCTCAATATCGATTGTAATGGTAGCATCGTACTTGGTAGGGTCGCCCAAAGTTAGCGATCCTCTATAGCTGTGGACAGGCCGCGTCTCTTTGAGACGAGGCATATGAAGTTGGTCAATGGCTGTGGCTAGGGTGCCGAAGTTACCGTCACAATCTGCTATGAAGCTTTTCAATATGCCTTCGTTTTGAGCCTAGGTCTGGTTAGCCATGACATAATGAGAGGGTTTGACCAGCACTACCTTTTGGGGGTCTTTGTTCTCTTCTTTGAAGCCAACGTCGGGGTCGTCAAAGTCGATGCCGAGTAGTGTGATCTCGAAGGGAGCCTCCGGGTCTTTGATTTTTGATGTTAGTTGCTCCAAATCGTCTGTGACCATCTCCCCACGACCATCAGTCACGATGATGATTCTGCGGTCGTACTTGAGAGGGTTTCCCTTGGCACCCCTGGTTGCGGTATCAATCATGTGTATTGCTACTGCGAGAGCAGAGAGAACTGTCTGTGTTAATAAAGCGCATGCCGAGTAGTAGGTAAGACTCACTATCTCCATTGTTGGTTCTACTAGACTTGAGATGTTCTTGGAGATTGCGGATGTCGCCAAGGAGATATCTGCTCAGTGTAAGGAATTGCAGCAATTCCTGTATGGTGGAATAGAACCTACTGCTTTATTTTGGAGAAGACCCTGATATGATCATAGCCTTCGTCCTCCTCTATGATACTAGCGAGATCTGTTTCGTCAGTGCGACAACCGATAACGCTCATCAGCGCGCTTTTTCTGCCTGTTGCAACCTAGGAAGTTGTCAATCACAGTTCTCTGGATCATGTGATGCTATTTGGTGGCGTGCGTGTCTAAAGCACTAAATCGCCGAATGAACGTCGGCTTACAGTGGTTGTGATTTTGTCCCAGACATATTCCAAGGCCCAATCAAGATCAGTCTGGTCGCGGCCATTTCTCTTTTTGCCCATGGAACGACCGAGGTCCAGAATGTAGACGGTCGCTTCTTTGGCCGCCATGGCTTGGTGTTGATTGTTCCCTGCACGCGCCTCACGTATGCGTATGGTAATGGTGCAACGTGCTTTTGAAGCACACTGTGACCAGGCTAGATGCTTGGAACTGATGCACAGGAGCTCCAAATGGCAAATTCTATGCTGGTAATTTATACCAAATTGGACGAGGAGGAAGCGGCGTCCTAGACGTGTTTGCTGGGGCCATGCGAGACGGTGCAGCCTGTTGGATTAGGCAAACACACGCGTGGCGCAGCCGAGTGTGGGCTAGCGTAAACACGACGTCATGTGATGCAACTGACTGGCAATACTCTCTGCTTGTATGTACGTCTGATTTTATATGTCACGTATTTAGGAGCGCATTAATCACCAGAGCAAATGAGTTAGATCAAACTCCCGGTGGGAGTTGTGTCAAGTTTGCAAGTTCAATACTAGGGAGATACAAAGGCGTGTCACCTACACTTGAATAGGCGCCTCAGCATCCGCTTGGCCCATAGCAAAGGGCATTACCACATAGCAGGTACCATTCTTTTCCGCGAACCTACCTTATCGGCACCAAATTTTGCCATGTACCATTCCTTGGTACCTACTGCCGTCACACCGAGATTGGTAGCGACGAACATGGTTCCACAGGCCACAGTCCAATTGACCAAGCTGCCATGTGGGGCTGCTATGAGCGATAACAATGCGTAGATGACTACCTCGCAAGTGTAATGCGGACAGAGGAGATTGGGAAACATGGGGTGAGACGGGAGCTGGTAGCCTTTACTCTCTGTGCGCAGGCGGTAGAGGTGGGCGTGGTAAGAGCGCTGCAGCATCTGGGCTGTGATGACTCCTGGCACAAGGAGTGCATTCGCGGATGCGCTGCCAGGCGTCTCGACCCAGATGGCGGCGTTGATGGTGATGTAGAAGAGAAGGCCGAGAAGCCAGTGGGCAATTGACATTGTGCTCTTGCTGGCTGAAGTATAGACATGTGACTCGAGCATGCGCCGCAGACCCTGAAGCAGCAGGAGCGCCCACACCACCTGTTGCTGCCTATGCGCATGCCACACGCGCATCTGCCATGCCCACAAGAGCGAGCAGGCTACTGAGGTGACGTAGAAATGGGTGAAGAAGTGATGGGGGACTTGCAGCGAGGCAGCATAGTCGAGAGCGCGACTGAGTGCCGAGGGCTGCTGGTGGTGCTTCTGGTGCTCCTGGTTCCCCTGGGCGGGCAGTGTAGTGGCACGAGGGCCATAGGCTAGAAATCTGGTGCGTAGTGCAGGAACGGCCTGTATGACGAGGATCTAGTAAGCAGCAGCGGTTAGTGGTGGGCGCAGGCGGAGCTGAAGTGGTGTCGCGATACAAGAAGTGAGGCAGCAAGGTAGAAGGCACGCAGGAGGGCGGGCAGGAGGGTGGGCAGAAGCGGAGCCATGGCTGCTGGAGGCGTGAGGGCGTGAGGGCGTGAGGGGAGCGTGTCTGTTGGGGGGGGAGGAGGGGAATGGGGACGGTGACGGCAGCATGATGGGATGGTGGGCGGGCTGTGCTTGGCGCACCCGCGGGCCAACGGTGGCAGTGGTTGCAGCCGCAAGTGGCTGACGGCGCGGGTGTTCAGTGCCAATTGTGTTATTATTATGACTGTGGCCAGGCGGCGAGGGCGGCGATCGCTGTTGTAAGCATTGCTAGCGGGTGTTAGCTGTGCAGGCACAGGTAGCAGTGGTATTATGGGTAGGTAGGCCGCCGCTGGCGTGGGCAGAGCATCGCTGCCGCTGCCACTGCCACTGCCCGTCGCCCATGGGACTGGCTGGGACAGCGCATGGCTACGTATGTCTGTACAGGCGACGTCCAGCCCCTCCGGAACCCACGTCGTCGCCCTCACCTGGCCATGGTCGTCGCCCACGAGCGAGCCAAAGCTGGAACCCGCACCGTGCGCTAGGTGTCGCAGGTAACGATAGCCTTTGCGCGCTCACCACCCGCCGCCTGCGTGGCCATGTCGCCGCGCGTGCTGCGTGCGCCCTTTGCATCCCTCTGCCCTTTGTCCATGCCGCCGCCGCAAAAAAAAAAAGCTGCCCCATGGTCGACGGCATGCACACATACATAGACGCTCGCATTCACCGTCCGCCGTCGCCTCCGCTGTAGCAGCTCCAGCTTCACGCGCAGCAGCGCCAGCCAGCAGCATCCGCTCCAGTAGTAGCCGCACCCCCGGCGCAGGCGAGAGTGCAGGGTTGTGTTCAGGAGAGACGGGGCCCGCCTAGGATCCAAGCAAATGGCGCTCGCCGGTGAGTGGTGCAGCGCCGCCTGGCTACTCGCAAGCCTCGACTGTCTCTTCTCCGGCCTCTCGCTCAACCTCCACTGCTGTTCCTCTCTCCACTCCACCCTGCGCGACACCCCCCATCACGCCCTCTGCGCCCACTGCCTCTCCCTGGTGTCGCTGCCGCCTACACGCCCATTGTCCTACCCCCCTCCCTCGCTGGGCAGTTGAGCGCCGTGTTCCTGCCGTCTGCGCTCCCTCCCTTCCCTTGCTCTGCCGAGCCAGTATGAGGCAGGAACTGCAAGTGTCCTGTCCTTTATCGTGATGACCAGTAATGCCGATACTCTCGTAAACACGCCCTCTGCCCCCGTTGGCATCCTCCACGACCGCCCTCGCAGCTCCTCTCCACGCCAGCCCCACAAGCCCTCTGCTGCTGCTCTTCATTCATCCTGGAAGCCAGACCACACCTCGCTGCCACCTGCCAACCACGACGCCCATGACGATCAGGATGCAGAGCCCGAGTCCGAGGCCGAGACAGTCGTCCTGTCGCGCGACGAGAATCCTGCAGCTGACTCCAAGCTGATCAAGACGGAACGCGTCGATGATGATGACGATGACGACCACAGCAACAGCGACGCGACACGTCTGCGCTCCATCAAAGAGGAGCCGCGTCTGCACTCGCCCCAGCCAAACGGCCGCCAACGTAACAGCAACCACGTCAAAATCAACGGCGCAAAGAGCCCGGCCCCTTCGTCTCCAAACACGCGCACAAAGGACACCAGCCCCAACGATGCCGCCAAATCGCGTGGCCGCAGTGCCTCGACTGTTGACAACCGCAAGCGCAAGCTACGCGATGACTCGTTTCCGTTTGAGCCTCCGCGGCAGAAGGCCAAGACCGACACGCCAGGCTTTGGCCGCCCACACAAACGCTCCCAATCCACCCAATCCACTGCTACAGGCATTGCCGGTCGCAAGCGCCGCGAAGTCACCAACCTTGCCCTGTCCAACGAGGAGCATTGGTCAGGATCCAGCTCAGATCATTCAACCTCACCCCAGCCATTGTCTGCACCTCATCTGCAACAGCATGTCCGAGTAAAGCGTTCCACACATCGCGCTCTGACTTCCCCTGCGCGTACCATGCCTCATCGAAAAATCGATCGGTTTGGTGCCACTCGTCTTGCTCGAGAAAGTGAAAAGGGCGACTTGGACGCGGTCAAAGAAGCTTACGAGGAGGCGCCAGACGAGCTCGACCAGCCCGATTATGCTGGAATCACTCCATTACAAAAAGCCTCGCTGCATGGTTGGGCGCCCGTTGTCCGTTATCTGATAAGCAAAGGCTGTCGTACCGACTGCGAGAGTCATGACCGTGACACGCCGCTCATCGATGCAGTCGAAAACTCGCATCTAGACGTAGTCAAGCTTTTGCTCAACCAGGGCCAGGTCAATCCCCACCACTCGAACAAAAAAGGACAACGCGCTATTGATGTTCTTGATCCCGAAGACGAGGACGCGCCTGAGATTGAAAAAGAACTGAGAGAAGCAATGAGACAACGAGTGGATACCTCTACCAACGACCAAGAACGCACCCAGAAACAGGCCAAAACCGCTTCTCGCCTCTTGTACAACGAATTCAATGTTGAAACCCTTATTGAAAAGGCTGGAGACGGAGACATCCTAGCTGTGGGAGAATTGATAAACAGCAACATCAAGCCAAACATCACCTGCGGAGTTGCAGCAGCCAGAGGCGGACACTACGACATTCTTAGCATTCTCTTGGCTAGTGGCTTGAAGGCCGATCCCGATCCATCCAAGCATCCAGAGACGCCCATGACAGTCGCCATTGGGCGTGGATACCTGAAGATTATACAGCTACTTCTTGAACAAGACAACTTCAATCCTACGCGGAGGAACAAAGACAACAAGACGTACTATGAAATCTCAGAAGAACGACATGGACCGAAGTGGGAAGAAGAGAGGGACATGCTGAAACGCGCTTGTGAGGAGTACCAAAAAACTCATCGAAGTCCACGAAGAACCAAAAAAGAAACACCGATCCCTGCCGCCAATCGCGTCAAGAGAAAATCATCTCCACGACGGGAACGCTCTTCTTCGCCTCAAGCGGAGCCGAAACGCGCCAATCTCACAAAATCCAATACTGTATCCTCCGCGCCTCAAAAGTCACGACGGTTAATGTCCGGAAAGGAAAAGGCCTCTCGAGAGGGCCAGAGGAGGAAACGTGTTGTAGAAGACGACTCGACTGAAGAGGAGAGCGAGGAAGATGTACGGCCGCCTACACGCAAAGTCAAGCGGCGGTCCTACAGCGAAGGCGAAGGTGAAGAGGCAAAACCGGTCAGGAAAGCTCTGAAAGCACGGTCAGACGACAATGAATCCAAACGACCGGTTCATACACGTTCAGACGAAAGCGAAGAAGACCATAGCGCAAAACCTCCAGTTAAAGCAGCCGTGAAGCCATCCAAACCGATCAGCGCCAAACCAACCCCAGAGGTCGATTCACCTGACGAACGGAAGATTGTCAAAAACAAAATCAAATACAAAACCGTCGAGGAAAAGATAAGAAAACGGAGGCTGTCGGACGCATCAGCTGATGACATTAGCGTGAAGAGGACTCCCACTGTATCTGCCAAGTCGACACCGGCTCCACCCGAAAGGGTAGCAACACCTGAAGTGGAGCGTCTGAGGCGTCAGGAAGAGCAACAAGCACAGGCAGAAGCGAAACGGAAAGCTGTTCAGGCAGCAGCAGAAGCCGAGGCCGAAGCAAAAATCAAGGAAGCAGAGGAGGCCGCTCGCAAGGTTGCAGAAGCAGAAGAAGCGAAGAAGAAGGCAGAGGCGGAAGCGGAAGCTGAAGCCCGACGTCAAGCAGAGCAGGCGGAGGCTGTTCGTATCAAAAAAGAGGAAGAGACACAACGGCAAGCGGAAGAAGAGGCCAAGCGTCAGAAAGAACTGTTGGAACGCCAAAATCGTATTTCAAAACTCCCTCGAGCCCTACGGCGAGCCTGTGAACTAGGTACCAATCGACCACTCCACTTTTCAGGCGAAGAGCTCGGCGTCTCAGCCGTCTTCCTTCCACTCTTCTACGCAAACGCTCAAGATCTCAAGAGCTCACAGGCCTTGCCTGGCAAGACCTACGTCTGCTCGTTCCAAGTAGTCGGCATACTTGGACTTCCCGAACTCGATTTAGCCTACCTCGATGCCCCTTACTCGAACTGGACCCGAATTCCTGTCAATCGTACACAACGAGATGCAATCCTCCGACAATACGACGTTGCGCTTCTAGCTCAGGATTTCCGATTTCCCATGGAAGGTGCTCCAGACTTTGATTACGCGAAGATTCAAGAAAGTATCAAGGAGGCTAGGAACCAATTTGCAGCATTGGAAGGTTTATATTGGATTGAGGAATCACTTCTGTATGCCGAAGTGGACAAGGTGGAAACCCTCCGTCCGTTACTGAGCGACATGCGTGCTGAGTGCAAGCGACGACGAATCCATCTGGCGGATATCAACGACGAGCTACCGGAGAAGAAGCACAAGCCTCGCAAGAGTTTCATGGATATTGTGCTCTCCCAACATGGAGTGAACAATGCTGCTCGCGCCACCATCATCAACGGGAACGGCTGAAGCAACGAAAGCACTCAGGTTCACTAGTCACGATTAGCTCGGAACGGCTCAAACAGTAGCACAAATTGCCGCGCCAGCGGAGGGGGCCGACAGCAGGGTTGAGGGAGCGTCTAATTGAGGTCTGGAATGAGTCCAGGGGAACATAATACGTAGAAGTCGGCCGCGGAATTGCATTTTGCAACCTTGCTTGTTCACATCCATGGGCTATGTACTTGGCATGGACGCCAATCATCATCAACATTTTGTTGGAAGGCTACGGCGTTACGATAATTTCCATCTAAAAAGTAACGATTCCGGCCGGTACCGCCCCCATAGGGTTATTTTGCTCATGGCTGCGACCCAGAAAAAGGGCGGATGGATTGGGGGGGAGAGGGCGGGTTCAAGTGAAATAAGCATGAAAGCCAAGAGAGCAACTTTGTCAAAAATCAATGCATGATGGGAAATTAGGAAATTTTCGTGTTTGACCTTTTGGTTCTCGCCCAGAATGTGATTGCATGGATTATTTTAGGGATTATCCTTGTCTTCTTTTGACGAACACCCCACTTTTGAAAGGATCCACATTCCATCCTCCGAACTGCCCCGCAATTCGGAGCTCGGAGCCTGCATCTGCCTTTACCTTTCATGTCGGTTTAGCTGAGATGTGTGACTTTGTTTGTTGTGTACGCTGAAAACGAAGTTTCAACTCAAAAGCTGAATTCGAGTCGATCTTGCCAAATCCCAAACAAATCACCTCTTCTTTAACCCACATACCCTTTTCCTCCCACATCTCCTTCCTTACCACCCCTTCACACACACACACACACACACACAAAAACCCTCAAACAAGCTCGCTCACAAACCATGGCCCCCAAGAACAAAGGCAAAGGCAAAGACGACTCCAAGGCCGAAGCTTCAAAAGGTAGTGGCAGCGGCGGCGGCAAACTCAAACCAGCAACCAGCATCAACGTGCGCCACATCCTGTGCGAAAAGCACTCGAAGAAGGAAGAGGCGCTCGAGAAGATACGAAATGGTGCGAAATTTGATGATGTAGCGAGGGAAATGAGTGAGGATAAGGCTAGGCAAGGTACTACTTCTTTTCCCCCCCATCTTCCCCTCTCCCTCTTCTCCTCCCTATTTCCCTCTCTCATAAGAGGAAATAACATTGCTGATGAGAGTGCGTTTTGTGATATTGTAGGTGGTAGTTTAGGCTGGAAAGTACGAGGCAGCTTGATGCAGGACTTTGAGAAAGTGGCGTATGAGTTGGAGCCGAGCACAACTGGGAATCCTAAGATTGGGGAGGTCAAGACGAGTGAAGGGTATCATATTATTATGGTTGAGGGGAGGAAGTGAGATATTGAGAGACAGAAAGAGAGAGAGAGAGGTGTGATTGATACCCTGACAGAAGGAATGAGAATTGAGAGGCATTGATGTATGGACTGATGGTTTGGTACGTGTTAGGGATACGCTGATGAGGGGATCGTTCTATTTCTATTGGGCGGCTGGGCTTCCGTACGCCTTTGCTTGCAATAAGTCCTCTGTCTACCGAGGTGTCCCTGAGAAGCCCTCTTGCACTTCATATCTATCTTGCCGAGACGCAAATCTCATGTGCCTTCATAGTCCGTATGGCCAAGGCAGATGTCGATATATTAGAGGCAAGGAGATAGATTAGAGCTGGTGCGGGCTTGCCCCTATCCCTTCCTTCTATTGTGCCCAATGTACGGATGTGGAGCCTAGTATGTACATGATCCGCCCCATAAAGTAATTGGATATCGTATAGAATTGAACGCCGCGAACGCCGATGCTCAAATATGTCAACTGTCCGGAATCATGCTTGACGCTCATAGTGCCGCTGCTGCCTCGACGGCTCCCGTAAGCTTGAACGTTTTCGGGCTTGAGATGCTTATTTCGACGGGGTATTTCCATTCCATGAACTTGGCCCATCCTATTTCCATAGTCAGCATCATGCCAAGCTACTCTTTGTTTCTTCATGCTGAAGATGACGTACCCCAGTACGCAGCTTTCCTGCCAAAGTATTTCCCCAGATACGGTACCATGACCATTGTCAGCAGCAGTTCTAGCTGCTGCAGTGATTCTTTCCATTCTCGATCTGCATCTGACATGTATTCTTCCTCGTCGACTGAGGAACTCGAAGAGGAAGAGGGCAGGGAATCAACCTCGTCGACCGAGGAGTGCTCGACGAAGCTCTCGCTATTGCTCATCGACATGGCGGGTTCGGTGGCGGATGACCAGCAAAGGAAAGCGGTGGATGCGTGACTCGGATATGCGAATTACCACTAGAACATGGGATAATTGTAAAAGCGCAACCGTACAATGCGACGAGTACCTGTCGGGCTACGTCGGCGCGTTTGGTAATGTGACGCCTCAACCAATGAGCGGAGGTGGGGCTTGGGCAGTTCTCATCACGTGATGCAAATCTTGGCTCGTAGTTCGACTCACACATGTGTGTTGCGGCGAAGTTCAAGGCCGTTGTTGCCCACGTCTGCTCAACGCCACCACCAACAACTACCCACCAACAACAAGCACATCGAATCCTTTCTACAAGAATTATTACTGCAACACCGACGGAAACCTCTCTATACAACCGCAATCATGGCTGATACTGTACGTCATTTGACCCCACGCTGGCTATTCGAAATGGGGAAGTGGGCATTGGGAGAAGAGCCGGATGCAAGACCGCAAGTGACCTTACAGTCCTATGCGTATTAGAGCGATCTGCAGTAACAACTCAACGGAACTGTTATTGTGATCGCTTCGCATAGGCTTGCATCCGGCTTTATTTTTTCCTTCCTCTGTTACGGCAGGCGATGCTACACTTCCTACGCATGGATGGCAGCTTAATACGATCTTCTTCAAAAAAGCTTAAGCTAACATGACTTCCAACGCAGGCTGAGGTCCCCGAACGCAAGACACGTAAGTCTGTTCAATTTTCTAAAGGCACCACGATCGTCGACAGCAACGGCGAAGTCACCGAGTCTCTGGAGGTGAACGGCGGCAAGGAATCTGCCGAGGGTCACTCCTCTGGTGGCGGTGAGATTGCTTGTGTGTAGGCAACAAAAAACATAAACTGACGGGTAGGGCAGCGGGCGATGACAAGGAGGTCGAAGAGGTCACCGACATGTTCGCTGATCTCGCCAAGAAGGTATGCATACACGCATGTCTTGATGTCCAGCGGGCTGCTGACATAAGTACAGAAGAAGAAGAAGTCGACCAAGAAGAAGGAGGGTGAGGAGGATGATGGTGCAGAGGGCGATTTTGCTGCGCTGAAGAAAAAGAAGAAGTCTAGCAAGAAGAAGGTTGAGGATGATTTCGAGGCTAAGCTCGCCGCTGCTGGCGGAGAGAAGGCCGAAGGCGAAGAGGAGGCTGCCGCCGCCGAACCAGAAGTGCAAGAAGGTGACATGATGAAGGGCACTGGTATTTGGCAACACGACCAGACAACTCCCATCAGCTACAACCTCCTCCTCAACCGCTTCTTCACACTCCTCCACGCCCAACACCCCGATCTCGTCAGCTCAGGCACAAAGAGCTATAAGATTCCGCCCCCGCAGTGTATGCGTGAAGGAAACAAGAAGACTGTTTTCGCCAACCTTGCCGAAATTTGCAAGCGCATGAAGCGTTCGGACGAGCACGTTGCGCAGTTTCTGTTTGCCGAATTGGGTACGAGTGGTTCATTTGCCGACCAGAAGCGTCTGGTCATCAAGGGTCGTTTCCAGCAAAAGCAGTTGGAGAACGTGCTCAGGCGGTACATTGTCGAATATGTTACCTGCAAGACTTGCCGCTCGCCCGATACGGACCTGTCCAAGGGTGAGAATCGTCTCAACTTCGTCACTTGCAACAGCTGCGGATCAAGGCGTTCAGTCCAAGCTATCAAGACTGGTTTCTCTGCACAGATTGGAAAGAGGCGGAGAATGGTGGCCTAGGTTGTTCATTCTTGTTATGCGGGGTTTACGATGTTCAATGTTATTGCATGGCTCGGCTGGCTGGGCTTTTCGGTAAGCGGGCGCGCTTTGGACGGCTGCTTTAATGAGGGTCTTTCAGCGATATGAGGATGCTGTGTAACATTCATTCCATGGGTAGTTTTGCGTACATGTGGAATCAAAATGGATTCGGAATGATGAATGACAAGTGGAAGGATATCCAGTGCCAGTGTGAGGGTGTTACCTGGGTGATGCAGAGAATGATATATCCTCGAGTTGACTTCACTCGTTTGGGGTACGTGGATATGATTTCTACACTCCATATGCCTGTTTTCGTTCTGCCACTTTCTCCTAGTAAGACGGTACTACCTTGTCAGTATAGGTGTTTAAGCGGCGCTTTTGTTACCCATGATGGAACAGGGAATGCACTCTTTGTCAAGGCGATGACACTTGTCATTCTGTTAGTTAAAGTTGAAGTTACATAGATTGCCCAAGCTCGCAATGTGTTACTAGGGAGTCTAGGCTCAACATCATGCCTTGAGCTTGAATTCTGGAACACCAAAGGTCAAACTCGCCCTTCACCCATGCCTACGTCATGCAGCATGAGGGTTCGCCTTTACACAGGGTGCACGGTTGTGCCTATATGGCGTAGGTGTCTTTCATGCTTGGTTCTCTTCGTTGTGAGATGGCTTTTGAGATGTGCTGGGGAGCCAACGAAGATGAGACCAAGTATGCAGCCTGTAGTAATACTTGTGTTCTATAAGAAAGGCAAATCCAGCTAGACTCTAGTGTTGGTGAACTGATGTACGGTTAGCGTGTATCCCATTAGAACAGCAGTAGACATTCTTCAGCTGTTCAAGAGGCCAAGCTGGGACCAGTACCAAGTCAGCTATTCTCTCGAAACAGCTTGGCTTAGTGATGTTGTTGCATAGCGTATGGCCCCCAACGACATGGACATGCAAAGACAGGGGGGACGGCCTACAAGGCATTGATATGAAGTCCGGCGGCACAGAGAGAAGTGGCAGAAATATGGGTTCTGATTTGTTCGTCGTGTAGTATGCTTGTGCACCCCCGACCTAACTACCCAAACGACTGCAGGCGCCTCCGTCCCGTTCCTAGTGGATTGCACATGCAAAGACATACCAGGTTTGTGCAGCGTCGTCGCAGCAAAAATGGCAACTTGTGCATGAACTACCATGTACACTTATGCTGCTCACCCGTCGCACCCACTGGGCGCGTGCTACCCAGAGAGCCCAAGGCGAATGCGGGGCGCTGATTCGGCGGTTACAAGTCAACCCCACTAACCAGCAGGCTGCGCGCCCGAGGCTGAGCAGCCTGACCAAGAAGACAGGAATGGGGGCGCGCGGTTAAAACGCCTGTCTATACTGCTTGTGGCTTGCTGATATCTCCGTAGACTAATCTGAATCTCTCTGCTCTTTTCTTCCATCCTCTCTCCTAATTCTGCCTTGAGCTTGTGATACCCTTCCAGCATCGCCCTTTGAGCTACTCACTGCTAAGGCAGCTCCCGAATCAGCAATGTCAGGGCACCAGCCGACTCCGCCACCGGGTGGGAACTACTACCCTCGTGAGTTGCATGCTGTAAACACTATGAGGTAGCAACTGACATTGGCCAGCTCCTCCCGGTATTGCCCTCCTATTTAAGCTTGTCTTCGAGTAAACCTTCTGCTGTAGATACCCCTCTGACATATTTCAGACCAGCAACACCAACAACAGTACTTCGCGCCCCCTCCCGGCGGCCAATCCTACCCACCGCCGCCCTCTTCTCCCCCCGCGCACCAGCAACAACACTATCCGCCCCCTCCAGCCGTAGGCGCCACTACACAGCATCACTACGCACCGCCGCCTGAGAAACAACAATATGCGCCGCCGCCCGAACAGCAGCATTACCCACCGCCAGGCCAAGCGCAATCGCCCCCACCGCAGGCGCAACCACAGCAATACCAACAGCAGCCTATGAGCCCAGGCTTCGGTGGATTCCCTGCTGGAAGCCCAAGCGCGAGCCCATACCCGCCTGAGAAGCAAGGACACCCAGGCATGGGACAACCGCAGATGAGCCAGCAGAGTATACCACAGCAACCGCATTTTGTAGGCGCAGGGGCAAATGCAGCACCTGGAACAGTAGCCGCAGATGATGTTGGCACATTCAATGGAGGAAGTTTCCGTGTGAGCCACAGGGATACCAATACGATTCTCACTATACAACTGGCAATGGGGTGTCCATTTACCGTGAAACCCGGTAAGTTTATACACAGAGTAACCTGTTTTTTGCTCTCATTGTCGCAGAGACCAGAAGAGAGGATCTTGAAATGCAAGGACACAATTGCTAATTCCAATCTTCCATAACCAGGCGCTATGATCGCAATGTCACCCACCATGACACTAAAAGGCAACGTCAAGTTCTCGCTCAAGAAAGCCCTAATTGGCGGCGACATGACCAAATCCACATACACTGGCCCGGGAGAATTGCTCCTGGCACCTCCTGCAATTGGCGACATCACCATCATCAAGCTCGGCGGCAACGATACGTGGAGCGTGGGGCGTGACGCTTTTCTCGCATGCACCCAGGGCATAGTGACCGAGTATAAGAGCCAGGGTATAGGCAAAGCCATGTTCAGCGGCGAGGGATTCTTCGTGTACAAGATTAGTGGTACGGGAATCCTATGGTGCACCAGTTTTGGTGCCATTATCAGGAAAGATGTAAGTTTCTTCTTTCAACGTTCCCTTTCTTTTAAAAACAACCTTTTCCCTTATTACTTTTCTTCTTCTTCCAAGTGAAGAATTTTGTACTGACATGTATGTGATTTCTTTGTAGCTTGCCGCCAACGAGAAATACATCATCGATAACGGACACCTCGTGGCGTGGAATTGCAAGTACGTGCTTGAGCGCGTGGCGAGCGGCGGTATCGTGAGTAATTTAGCGTCGGGCGAGGGTATGGTGTGCAAGTTTACGGGCCCGGGTACGGTGTTTATGCAGACGAGGAATGCGACGGCATTTGCGCAGTTTATGGCTTCTCATGCTGCGGCATAGTTTGGAAGAGAGAGAGAGAGAGAGACAGGTTAGGTGGGATGGAGTGCAAGTTGATTTGGATTATTCTATGTGTAGAAATACCTTGGGGAAAACTTATGGATTATGACGGTTCGGTGTGCTCTCCGACTATTCTTCTTTTCTTTTAAGACTCATTATCAAGTGCTGGTGAGATGGACATGAAATACTAAGTAAAAAATGATACCGGTCATGCCAAATGCGTCATTATATTTTTTTTTCCCCTTTCCCTCCCTCCATTCGTCTAAACCAGCCCGTTCATATTCGAACTAAACGAAAGATTTGCTCATGCCCAAATCAATCAAACGTCGTCTTCTTACCCTGCGACTCGACAATCGCCTGGCTTGCCCTCGGCGCACTCGAATGCGCAGCACCACTCTTGATCGTTCGTGGATCCACCTTGCGCTTCGACCCATTGCCTCGCTCATTATTCCCACGGCCTGCTTTACCATCACCGCCTTGATCAAAGTTCCTCCAGCGATCCGGGTTGACTCCATCAACAGCCTTGACAGGCCTATCCTTGCCCCACCGCTTGTTATACCTTGTCGTCGCATCCTCTGCGAATTCGCAGCGCAACTCGCGTCCCATGAACTTGCTAACGAACCATTTCCTCTTCTTCTCAGGCTTCGCGTCTTCGTCGTCATCGTCGCTATCGTCCTTTTTGCCCTTCTTTTTGAATTCAGCCGCGTCTTTGAAGACGAAGCCCTTGACGGCCCATGTGGCGGATTCCACGTCGGCGAAGGTGATCCAGGCGTAGCCCTTGCATTTGCCTGAGTCTTCAAAGGTGGCCATGTGGATGTCTTCGATGTCGCCGCATTGCGCGTAGTGTTCTTGCAGGTCTTCCTTGGTGACGTCGAAGGAGAGGTTGCCGATGAAGACGCGCTTGTTGGGTGGGTGCCCGGATTTGTCTGTGTTGCCTGCGCGGCGGCTGTCCTGGCCTTCTTCTGTCTTGGGTTTGTCTGGTCGTCCCTCGAAGCTCTTTGCGTTCTTGATGAGTAGGGCGCGGCCGTCCATTTTGGTTTCTGTCAGGGCAATGGCTGAGTACATTGCTAGTTCTGTGGAGAAGTCGACATATGCGAAGCCCTTGTTCAGAGGCTTGGTTGTCCAGCTCGGGTTAACCTTTGTGGGTGGGGGCATGTGGACGCGGGTTATCTGGTCGCTTGCGATTTCTGAATTCTCGGACAGGAATGTTCGCAATGAGTCTTTGGTCGCAGACCATGGCAGGTTACCGATCCATACACCGTAAGCTGATCGCTTGCCGTCTGCATCCTTGCTCCCCTTTGCTTCGCCATCTGTCTTTGCGCCTGTGTCTCCTCCTTCTCCCTCGGCGGCGGGTGTAGGGTTCAGCTTCGCTTTCTTCGCTTTGCGGGCGGCTTTCTTGGAGACCGGCTCCGGGAGGTTGACATCGATTTCGAGCTCGTCAGGTAGGATATCTCTTTTGCGCTTCTTCGCTGGCGTCTCTGCTTTTACTGACGCTTCCTCTTCACTGGCGCTAGCTTCTGCGACCTCATTCTTAGACTCGGACTTGGAGCGCTTCTTCTCCTTCTTTTCCTTTTTGTCTTTTTTCTCCCGGCGCTCCTTCTTAGAAACGGCGACGGCCTCGTCGGAAGAGGTCATGTCGATATCCTTGGACATTGTATTGTGCTTGATGGCTGGCCTAGCTGCATTGACTTTGAACTTTTTTCTGGGTCCTGCATTTTCGCTTCCTTGCAGCCAGCGCTAGGAGAAGACGGGCTTAGTCATGTTCTGTTCACGCTAAACACCAACACCGGGTCTCTATCACTATCACTATCACTATCGATAACAACTTTCCTTGGCTTGGTTCTTACGACTCGTGCGTATCGTTTTCTTCTGACAAACCTTGCACTTGTGCGGTCTTGAGTGGCTCTCACCCAACGCCAACAAGTTCTGTTGTGGCGCCAATCACAGCGAAGCCGTTGCGCTACGTGGCGATGCAGGCTGTGTTGTACTCTACGTAGGGGCAGTTTGAAACGCCGCACTGGAGAAGGGCCCCGTACACGTACAACAGCGTTGGCATTCTCACCAGATATGGGCCGGAACTACTAACCGGCGAAGTGAGGCGAAGATATCGACGGCTGTCTTTCCGGTCTTGACCATGTTAGTGAAACGCTATCTCAGATGATCAGCTGGTACACTGGGCGACCATCACGTGCCGTCAAATTGGGTGGCGTCATCAGGGCGAGCAGGAGGGTCTTTGGTCAATTCAATGGGTGAGGAGACAGCGAGGCAGGTTGAAGGCAATCATCTTCTGGCGACGAGGGTCTCACCGGCTGACGACGTATCCTGCAGCCTGGCCTGGGGCGGTCCACAACCACTGCATCGACGCGACCAGTCCAGGTACAGCATACTGCCCGCTGGAGTCGGGGCACTACTCTTCGCCAGAGACATGCACGACATCAACGCCGCTTCAGCTGTGCGAGCGAGACGAGCTTCTTGCCGGCGAACCTTTTACTTAGCAAAATAGGCAAAAAAGAAACGTCGCCCACCCCCAGGACGGTGCCAGCCTCCAGTTGGAAAGGGAAGCTTTGGCAGTCCGGTGGCCGGGTCGTGCTCACTTAGCGTGCCCTGGTGCTAAGCACTGACCCCACTCAAGGCAGCTACCATTACACGTCCAGCTGCTCCGCTGCCGTCTCACTTGCTCCACCTCCACCTCCGCCTTTACATCTCCATCACCCTCCCTCAACAGCAACTCTCTCTACACCTGTTGCTGCACTACCCTCTCCGCTCGCAAACAGCGGTGCCTGGCAGACTGCGTTTGCTCTGTCCGCTCCTTTGTGCACTCGCCTTCACCGCCAGCCTTGCTTGCCCATCATGGCGGCGACTAACCCCGTCCCCGTGACGCTCGACACGCCCATCGTTGTCAAGGTCCTTTTTCGCGGCCAGACGAAGAAATTCAAGCTGCCTCTAAAGGACCTTGGAGCTCATGTGCTTCCTGACAAGGTCCGTATAGTCCCGTGCAGCTTCATGTCCGGCACACGCGGACGGTAACATGGCTCTGGAATGTGGCGGATCACTTGAACATGCGAATACTGACTATGTGCTCGCTCCCAGCTCCGAGCTATCCTCGCACTCCACCAAGACAAGGATGTTCTCTTTGAGCGCTACTCCGACTCGGCTGCTGCGTACGTCACCTTGGACGCCGACAAGCCCCAGGTCTACAAGACGCTCTTCCGCGCTGCAAAGGCCAAACTCAAGCTTCGTCTGAGGGTCTCCGTTCCTGGCGAGGAGCCTGTGCCTGCGCCCACACCTGCGCCTGCAGCACCTCAAGAGACACCTGCCGAAGTTCATGAAACAAGCTCGGACGATCTTACCCAGGAGAATGTTGTCACCCCGCCCGTTATCGCTCGTTCACCCGACTCCAAGTCGATTCGCTCAATCAGCTCTGTTTTGTTACCAAAGGCCAATGAGAAAGAGCAAGAGGCTCCAGTGCCTCAGACTTTCACGGCTCGGCAGGGTAGGCATCAACCACAAGATTGATCATGAAGTATGTGACTAACATGGAATCCAGACTTCTTCGGCAACCTCACAGCTGCTGGCAGCAATTCGAGTCTCGCCTTCCGCCCCAAGCCGACGAACGTGTGTACGTCGTGGGTCGTGTACTGCAACAACTGCAACGACCCCATGGAAGATGAGCACTACCACTGCAGTGTATGCGACGGAGGCGACTATGACCTTTGCCCGGCGTGTGTCAACAATGGCATCCACTGCCCTGGAAACAGCCACTGGATGGTCAAGCGCTTCGTCAAGAACGGCGTCGTTGTGAACAGCACAACCCAGCGCATTGCACCAAAGGCCAAGGCCGAGATCGAAGCCGAGCCCGAGGCCGAGCCCGAAAAGCCTCAAGAACAAGAGGTTCCAGGCGCCTTCACTGAGGAAAAGCAACCTGTTGTGCATGACGAGGAGCCAACCCGCACCTGCAACTGCTGTGTCAAGAGTTTGCCAGAGAGGGAATTCGTCACATGTGTCGCTTGCGATGACTACGACCTTTGCCTGCAGTGTCACATCAGCAATAAGCACGGCCATCACCCCGGTCACGTTTTCAAGGCTGCCACAAGCGAGACTGTCCTACCCACTCTTGCCGATTTCCTGTGCAACTCTGGAAGGAATGTCCGCCACTCGGCCGTCTGCGATGGCTGCGACAAGTTCATTTATGGCGTTCGCCACAAGTGTCTGAACTGTCCCGATTGGGACTACTGCACCGATTGTGTTAAGAACGCCAGGTTCATTCACCCCCGCCACCGCTTCGTTCCCATTTACGAGCCTTTGGCTGAGCCAATGAGCAGCCCCAACCGCCACTACGGCATCTACTGTGATGGGCCTCTCTGCAAAGACAAGGAAAACCTATCCTACATTGAAGGCATCCGCTACAAGTGTGCCGTCTGCCACGACACAGACTTTTGCCAGAACTGCGAGGCCCATCCTAGCAACAAGCACAACCACACCCATCCTCTCATCAAGTTCCAGACACCTGTGCGCAGCGTTAGCGTAACAACTGTCAATGATGACAAGGAGGGCAAGTTGCTCTCTCGCCTTGGTGATCGTCTGGCTGGCAGGCGTTCTACCGCCACTGAGACTACTTCCGTAGCTCCTTCTGTCGCTCCTTCCGTGGCTCCTTCTACCAATGCCGCGACACAAGTCCAGACCATTCTTGATGTGAAGCCAGAAGAGTCTCAGACTAAGAAGGAGAAGATTACCATCAGTGATCTTCTCGTCGACTCCATCGAGCCAGTTCAGGAGAAGGTCGTTGTACCTGCCGAGGAGAAGCCCGTCAAGTCGGAGGCCATTCCGATCCCTCGATCTGAGACTGCTGCGGATGGACTTGATGCCCACTTTATCCGGGATACCATTCTTGATGGTTCCAGGATCGCTACCGGCGCCACATTTGTTCAGACCTGGACTCTTCGCAACCCAGGACCAAATGCCTGGCCTGCTGGATGCAGCGTTCGCCACGTTGGCGGCGACAACATGCTCAACATTGACAACAGCCGTCCATTGAGCCACACGGACCTTGCCGAGGCCAGCGAGAGCAACGTCTTGGATGATGCCGTTCAACCCGGTGAGGAGGCTCAGTTCCGTGTAGTCATGAAGGCACCCCAGCGTGAGGGCACCGCAATCTCATACTGGCGCTTGAAGACTCCCTCGGGCATGCCCTTTGGTCACCGCCTGTGGTGTGATATTGCCGTCATTGCTACACCAGCACCCGCAGAGCCACAACAGGCTGTTTCCAGGCCTGGTACCGCAACCACTTACGAGGTTGCTCCCAGGTCTAACCCAATGTACGAGCGCCTTATTCAGGCAAGAGCTGAGAGGGAGAGGGTAAAGTACATGCGCCAGACTCACTTGCAGCAACTTGAGCAGAACCACCAGCAAAAGATGGAGCAAGTGCAGCGTGTTCGCAAGGCTGCTGTCGAGCGTCTTCTCGAGCTCCGTCGCAAGGAGCATGAGGCTGCCCTCGCTACCATCAAGCAGGAGCCCGTCTCACCAAAGGTCGAGGCTGCCCCTGAAGAGCTAGCTGTAGAGGCAGTTGAGAAGGCAGTTGAAGAGCCAGTCGTCGAGCCAGTCGTCGAGCCAGTCGTCGAACTCCCCACCTCAGAGAAGTCTTCGGAGCCTGAAGCCGGACCTTCATCGTCTGGCATGGTTTTCCCCCAGCTCGACAAGGAGTCACCTGCATCAAGTACCTATCAGCCATCTCCTGCTGCTCAGCCCATGTCTCCTCTTTCCACAAAGAGCACTGTGGCTCGCACTATTACTGTAGCTTCGGATGATGAGTTCTTCGAGGATGCCGAAAGCGTTGCACTCCACTCCGACGACGGCTTCTTGACCGACGAGGAGTATGATATCCTCGACGCTAGCGATCAGGAGATGCCATAAGTAGATCTCGAAGAGGTCACAGGCTGGGCATATTGACAAATGCAAGAGCCCGCAAAATGCTTTAGGCCGGTGTTTTATGGATTTGGGTTCCGGGTGTTCGGTTTATGGGTGGCGTACAATGTGGTATTTCAACACACTCTCTAAGCAGAAGGCGCTGTTGTGCCACACACGTAACACATTGCGCTGTGTGGGTGGCACCAGGTCTGCTGCCGTTTTCCTATCACTTGCGAGAATTTGAACCTTTCCTTACCTCTTTCTTGTGTCATGTAAGTGTAGTGAGTAATTCTATTCTCTTAACAGAACGTTTGCATCCAACTGTGAAAACTAGTGAGACTAGGTTGGCTGGATCAGCCTTGGTGATTGATTTACAAGCAAGAATAACTATGTCCCTACGGATGATGTATGTTCGGTGGGTTATACGGTATGTGTTTGACGTGATACATCATCACAACATCTGCTCCAAGGAGACCGGCACGGGTTTGAGAACTGGGTAAGTTCTTTACAATCTAACGTTTACCTGATGTGTGAAGAACGTACAGCTTACCCAAGTCATGATGTAAATCTCTGTTATGTACCAAAGCATACTGGCATGCCGACTTCATATATATCATGACTCTGCCAAACTTACTATGCTCCTCCCTGCTCCATTTCCCCCAAAAGCTACACCAAAATATCCCAGAAAAAAAAGGACATCGCCTAACCTAAAGTTGCCTGCCATCATCCACCCACAGTATGCCGGGAATTACGAGTCAATCGCCTAAGAGCCGCACGGCTGGGGCCCCGCCCGCGGCTTGCGCCCCGAATGCGAAGGATGGAATAGCCCCACTTGGATTACTCGTACTATTCCTGCATTTTTCGTTGTGTGGGGTTAATATTGCATTGCGTTGTCGCGCATGTGGGTTTAGTTCTGCAGGAGAGAGTATGCGTGTGTTAAGGGGAATGATTGGAGAGTGTCTTGGAATCAGATGTATGGCATGACTGAGTTACCCTGAGTCTGGGATGCTTTGTTTATTGTACTGCTATGGCAAGCCTTTTGGTATAGCAAATGGAGTGTACTGTTGCGAGGAGCCATGATGAAAACTTTGCAGAAGGGGTTTTTTTTGAAAACACTTTTGTGAGTTTTCGGTACATATATAAGTCTGTGATTGCTTTGCGAGACTTGGGAGCTTAACAATTCTATAAAAAAAAAGCTATGATTGAATGCATCTCATTAGGACTATGTTGATTGAGTGGTTGAACGCCTTGATCTTCATAACCATTCAATGGCTGTTGAATCGGCTACATATCTGGTTGCGAGCTGTGTATTTTTCCCTTGTCGCGCAGATCGATAGGTTTTACGCCTAGAACGGCTAACTAAGGACAAACATGAGAAATTAGAATGCAAGTTCTGAACTCATGTAATAAATGACGGACGGGAGGTTGTCCATAAATTCTACTTGGCAAAGTGTCTACTACTCTGGCTCATCTAGCTGCTCACAGCTGGGACTGCTGGTTGCCGCGTTGCCCGCTGCTCCTGTTGCCACTGATCGCAATACACAATTAAAACTGCAATTCCAGGGTCTCTAACGATATTATATGTTCTACTACAATGTTGAAGTATAGAATCTTGCCAATGCCGCCTATACATGATTTTCCCAGTAGGCCCTTAACGAAAGTAGGCCATACAGTAAGAATAGTGAGAATGAAATATCAGAGCCAGCGAGAACTCTAGAAGTACAGTTGATCTGGAGATTTACTACAAAAGAGGAGATTTTACGAACTGTATACAGAGTAGCAGTAGCACGTCTGTATTAACTGAAGTCTGCGATCCATCACCTTCTTGGGCGAGCGCACGACGATCTCACACCAACGAACATTATGATTGATGAACGCCATGATCCCGTCATGATGTATTACTATTCATGCTAGCCATTTAGGAAGGTACTCATCACAGCGGGCACGCCAGCATGGATTGATGAAGACTTCACCGTTTCTGTGCAAAAACACAACCATATTGCATCGAGAAAGACCCAACTATAGATGGAAAAGCAAGCAAGGGATGCACAGCATACAAGGATAAGGTAGGGAGTACAAATACACATCTCATCTGTCCATTTCCAGGTGAGCCTCATTCAGCCATCTTGCGCATCGTTTCCTTAGGACGAAGCACTGGTTACTCCGCCACAGGTAGAGGTATACCATGTGAATTACTGCTTGCATTCTGGGAATATAAAATCACCATCGGTGAGGCCCATCGGTCAACATGATTTCAACATGGGACAATGGGTTTAGCGCGCTTGCTAAAGCGGATAGGGATATGAGTCCAACTTGCGCGGGTTTGTCATAGCACTCACTCCCAATAATACTTTTTAACTATTTCGTTTGGCAAACGTGCTACACCAACTGCCGCCTAACCTCATAAGCATGAATCCTAAACACGGAGCCTACAGCCGTGAGGGTAGCCGTGAAGCCCAGATCGCACTTTCTGCTCTTGCGCGCACCCTACACATGAGCCCGCTAGTACTCAAGATTGCTCTTTCTAATGCTTTCGATCTGCTGGAAACCACTGGCGGCAATCCAACGCTCGCGCTGCACCTAAGCTTCAATCGACTGAACTACTACATCGACAGCATCACTCTGGATAGGGTCATCGCCGCTTTCCGTGATGCTTTTGCATTCATTCTCAGTGACAAGAAGGGTGAGTGCAACACGAGGCGGTGAAACTTCACACTGATGGAACTTTTCAGATCACACAGCGAGCGCGTAGACGGCTTCGATGCCATACGACGGTCATATTCATACTCCTACAGCACCACGGTACCGATACATCGCACCAAAGGTTGGCTATAATATTCAAGAGGGGTCTATCGGCCATGGTGCAGGTTTCAACATGCCCACTATGTCTTCAACTGGGGGCGTGAACTTACCACCATCGGTCGGAGAGTACGAAGCAACTCCGAGCCAGATTGTACAGGGAGGTCATCCTATGGATTTCATCAATAAGCAGTTGAAATAAATTACTCTATCTACGAG
This sequence comes from Bipolaris sorokiniana ND90Pr, assembly GCF_000338995.1. Classification (NCBI taxonomy): domain Eukaryota; kingdom Fungi; phylum Ascomycota; class Dothideomycetes; order Pleosporales; family Pleosporaceae; genus Bipolaris; species Bipolaris sorokiniana. Next base: position 485,774 of record NW_006911908.1, on the reverse strand, counting down.
GCCCGACAAGTCTGTTTCAGATAGGTTATCTTTCGTGGATTCCTCAGAATAAAGGTCTAAGTCTCAGACTACATGCGATGTATTACTGCAGTCACTGCAGTTGAAAGAGCTGGTATGATGTAACGGAGATTATGTCGATGTGGAAGGGTAAAGGAGATTAGCAAAACTGCATCAACGATATTGATTTGGCATCTTGATGAAATTGTGAACTACTCCAGCGCGGTGTTCGACTGTTGGTCATCATTTTCTACTTTTCTCCTGCCTCTACTATTAGTAACAATAGTACGAATACATGAGCGACTCGCCCTTTCTGCTGAAACCTTAGAACAATTTCAAAAAACGGCCAAAAACAGTGAAAGCAGTCTTGGACTGCAGCTGACTTGTCATTTAACGAAGTGAGAAGGTTTTTGGGTAGTGAATTAGGTATTTTCCTTGGTCTGCCTTGATTGGCATTCACTCCACGTCGTTGTTGCCTTGATAAAAACGTCATATCCATCTTCTAGAGCGCCGTGCGAATGATGACCCTTGAGTATATATATGGCCCACTGCCAATCACATTTCTCCCTTCAACAATCTCGACAACCAATACAACTAGGTAACTCGACAACCAATACAAACGCGTAACCATGACCGATCGAACCAACGGTCAAAACAGCAAAGACAATATACCACAATGGGCTGGATACAGCTACTTTATGGAGTTGGAGGAGTCGTTGTTTCCCGACAACGAGGGAGACTTCGCCTCCTCCTTCTTGAATCCTAGGAGGCCGAGAAACCAATCGGCTCGGCGTAAGTGCCAAAGATCTAAAAATTGCGATCTTACAGCAACTTATGTTCTTCTTTATAGCTGCTACATTCGATCCGGGAAATTCGGACGAAGCCTGGCGTTACGTCGGCAACAGGGTGTGGACTGGAGAAGGATTCGTGTATGCTCCTCCTCCACCACCAGAAGAGCCAATGGATTTTGAATCATCGCAAAATTCATTCCTCCCACAAACTGGCACATCAAAAGTGCCAGGAATTATAGAGATTCTAGCAGGATCCCCACAGGCCGAGGACTTGTCGTACTTTGGGAATCCCCAAGGTTCCGGTTCTAGTAAGAACACTACTCGATCGTTGCTCGTACCTTTGCTAACCCATCATTTCCCCAGTTTCTGGACTTCAAAGTTCCCGTGGCACGACAACTCAACCGTCCACGAGCAAGCTTCGACAGCAAGACAAAGACAAGTTCCAATTTGTCGGGTGGAACAATGAAGCGAAGCGGACACTATACCGCTGGAAACGGATATTGAAGAAAGGTCCTTCCTTTTTCCTGCACCAATTCCCGGGAGAGACCGAAGCATCGGTGCGAGATGCTTGGGACAAGTACGGTGAGGAGGGAAAGCGGCTGTACGAAGAGTGGGAGGCCGCGGAAGAGGAGTAAGGCGCGATAGCCCACCGCGATACTCGCTTCTAAATTCTGCCCTTCTCGTTCAACACACTACTCGTCTTCTTATCAAGTTAATCGATTTATCTTACCAGAACACCACCAACATGGTAGGCATTAGCCAGCGATACGGCGGCGTGCGCGCCCCACGCTTCGACATCAACATAGGCGCGAGAGTCTACGCTCATCGATGATAGAAGCAGTGCAAGACGATTCGAGAAGAGGGATATCCCAAGCGACAAGGGGAGAACGAACCGACCCTCATCTCCAGTGATGAGGACGAGGATGTACAGTATGTACAAACCGTACGAAAACGCACCCCTTCCTAGATGGAGAAATGTTGATGGCAGTTCATATAGATGGTTTGCCTGCTGTAGAGTGGATATAGAATAGTAGAGGAAAGAAAAATCAAAAACCCGTGAGATCCCCTCATGGAAAAGTTTAACCAGCGCTTTGAAGCTGACTGTAATATATGGATCTTCTTCCTCTGTATTTCTTTCTTCGTAGATGAATACAATGATATAGCGACTTGAGGTATTCGCGAAGATGAAAGAAATTTTATGAAAGCGGTGATTGATGTGACGAAATTCTGAGAGTGGATATAATCATAATGCTTGGAATGGCGGTAAGATAGCTATGCAGCAGTGATCTTGCATTGAACAGGTAAGACTTTACAAGATTGATTCGTGTGATGCAGTGTCAATGATAGCTCTCAATTTTTGTTGACAGCAGCTGAAGCTCTGCTGGTACCTGAGTATATACATGCCGCAGATATTATAACTATGAAATACCACAGCGTGCTTATATCGAAGCGTCTCAATCTTGTGACCTTTTGGTTGCGGATTTGTGGCTACGGTCACTTGGTGGTTGCGATTGCGATAACGTACTTGCAGCAGGTTGTGTTGGTGTTGTTCCTCGTCATGTGATCTGCTCACATGGAAATCCAGCCAATCACCGCCGGCGTGTTAGGCTCGGATGCGACGACCAACGCCCGCCGAACTGTGTCGGATCTGACAGCGGTCTTTGTAACTTGTGTCGCACACGTGCGACAGTGATTTGAGTGGTATCCGGAGTCACTTACAGTATGATCCCGCATGGCGATGGATCTACTTGGTGTCAGGTGTCACGTAGTTTCTGCCCTTCCAACGGTAGTATCAGACGCGAGCGACACCAAGCAGATCGCTCTCAGCCGCATTAATCTCCATCACATCTACCTCCATAGAATCACGGACCATCAATCTATCGAAGAAACATTACTACTCTTCGCCTATAGCTGTAGAAGGTTTGGATATGCTAAACAGATAAAGAGATGTGTCATGCGTTGTTTGATTCGAAACTCGCTCGCACGCTAAATCTGGATGTACTTCCCTATACGCGACCATCGTCTTCTAAATTATTCTTGGCGTACATGGCCTCGCACCCAGAATGGGCACATGAAAAGCTTGACGAAGATGCTTGGTCTTCGGAAGTCTTGGAATAAGCACCCGTAGAAGGTTCAGGAGTCCATATCACAAATAGCTATGAAGCTAAACCGAGCTGCGACGATCGTGCAACGTGGAGAGCGCGCTATCGCCCTATCACACACCAGGCCTTTGTGTGCATTGGCGTTTGACACACGGTTTCTACCATGCGTAGTTTGCCAAGCATTCAAGCCAATGTTCTAGATGCGTTGCATCCTGCGTTTGTCAGTAACGCCCAGGACGATGCCGAGGACGGATGGCGGACGTAAGCATTCTGTTGCTAAGACTCAACGTCTGTCAGTGATAGCACTCTGATATAAAAACCCATCTGGAGTTCCCTCATAGCTTGCTTGTGCTTCTACACTCACTTACATTCGGTTACACTCGCTGCCGGACAGTCTCATTTCAAAATCCATTCACTTCGAACAATACCATTTCAATCAACATGAGGGTCTCTCTGGATTTGACATTCGGACTCGTGCTTTTCTCAACCGTCAATGCTTATGTCATTCCTTCTCGCAACGTTGGAGCGGACTACGTGCTTCCTTCCCGGAGAATCGGAGCGGTACGTAAAATATAGCAGAGTGACTGCTACTACAGGCCACTTTAATCACTCTATCTTGAATACTTACACCTATACCAGGTAAAAGGCATTTCCTTGTCACCCCACGCCAATTCTATCCAGCGTGATGCAGAAGTCGGCCATGGAGTTCACCGCCGCAATCCTCAAGGCCTGATGATCGGAGGTCTTACTCTCGGTGGACCAGATGGCGGCATTACCGGAGATGGCCTTAACCTCGGTGGCAACGGCAACAAGGGAAACGGCACTGCGATGGCTGCGGGAGTGAAGGGTAAGAAGCCTAAGAAAGAGAAGGGAATGAAGGGAGAGAAACCTGCTCCTGCTGAAGGAGGAGAGAAGCCAGCAGGATGCGCCGCTCCGCCTCCTGCTGGAGAGGGGGAGAAGCCCAAGGGAGAGAAACCGGCTCCTGCTGAAGGAGGAGAGAAGCCAGCACCCCCTGCAGGAGGAGAAGCACCCGCTGGTGGAGAAAAGCCCGCACCCCCTGCTGGAGGAGAAGCACCTGCTGAGGGAGACAAGCCTGCTGGAGGAGAGGCACCTGCTGGGGGAGAGAAGCCAGCACCCCCTGCCGGAGGAGAAGCACCCGCTGGAGGTGAGGCACCCGCTGGAGAAGAGAAGCCAGCACCCCCTGCAGGAAGAGAAACACCCGCTGGTGGAGAAAAGCCTGCACCCCCTGCTGGAGGAGAGTCACCTGCTGGCGGTGAGGCACCTGCTGAAGGAGGAAAGCCTGCTGGTGGTGAGGCACCTGCTGGAGGAGAGGCACCCGCTGGCGGAGAAGCACCTGCTGGCGGAGAAGCACCTGCTGGAGGAGAAGCACCTGCTGAGGGAGGAAAGCCTGCTGGTGGTGAGGCACCTGCTGGAGGAGAAGCACCTGCTGGAGGAGAAGCACCTGCTGAGGGAGGAAAGCCTGCTGGTGGTGAGGCACCTGCTGGCGGAGAGGCACCTGCTGGTGAAGGAGCACCTGACGGTGCTAAGGCGGAGTCTGTGGGCGGAAACAAAGCTACTGAAGAGTCCGAGAAGTTCTCTGAAGAGTCTGGTATCAGCCTTGGCAAGTCTGGCGAAGCTGCCAACCTCGGCGGAAACCTAGGAATCACAAAGGGCTCTGATGGTAGCAGCTCTGTTGGAGGCAAGAACGGTATTAACGTTGCCGCTAGCGGATACTAAGCAACCGTTACAGACAACAACTAGGTGTGGATCATAGAGATGTCTCTGTCCAGCCTCCTGGCTGATACATCTCGCACTTCTCCTCCACATATTCAAGCAGCTAGAACGTCTCTTTCATGGTGTCGATGCTGGTCATGTTTCGCTTTGTTCAATATTGCTGCCTTCTCTCACCTGGTCTATGGTAGTGCGGTGAGATAGTTTATAGTTCATCACTTGTACATACAAAAGAATGTTATTCGACGCATCTTCAAACTTTCTTCATGGTTTATTCTCAGGTGATGCCTCGGCTCATTTCACACCTAGCCCAAATGGTATCCAAGACTGATTTTGTACGTGTGAATGGTGAAAGGGGATGCACTGTGTCGGCACGGGCCATGAGTCACTTATAAGGTAGCAGCGACCTGAGTCTGTTCCTGACGTCTACACCCCACAAACACCCTGATTTCTACCATCACCTCCGGCACCATGACTTCCACAGGTGCCAGCGACGGCAAGAATGATACCGAGAACCATCCCGAGCCGTCTAATGAAGCTATCAAACAACCTACTCTGACCGAAAAGAAACAATCATTATCCTGGATTGGAATGAATGAGTTACAGCTTGAGATTCAGCGCTTGAAAAGCGACATTGATACGCGCAACGCTTACACTCGGAGTCTCGAGCGGGATAATGCAAAGGCTGCTTCCGTAGTGTTAGAGAACGAAGTACTTCGCAAAAAAGTGGATGAGCTCATCAAGAACTTAGAGAGCAAAGACACCGAACTATATATGCTCAGAAGTGCTCTCGCTAGCTCAGCCAAAACAGCTGAAGAGGCAGCCCACATGCGCGTCCAGATGGAGGCTTTCCCAATAATTTCTCTCGGTCTTGCGTTTTCGATGATTAATCTGTTGTTGGAGTCTTCAAAGCACGAAGCCCAGGCCGATGACATTACTCGCACCCAAGCTTCAGTGAATGGCCTGCAGATAAAGCTCACTGCCGAGGAGAACATCAACAAGCAACTCACTACAGAACTCGCTGAGAGTGAGGAGAAAATCAAAAACATCACTGGTGTAGCTGAGACCCTAAGATCCCAGAACAAGAGTATTGAGAGCAAAGTCAAAGGCCTACAGAACAAGGTGGAGGGCTTGGAGAAAGTTCGAGATTGGTAAGTTTGCAGCGCAATCATCTTATTGTACTGCAGCAATCTCCGCATTACTACTATCAACCACCTAACCAGATGACCATAATCCTTGCGGTAGCCGTCATTAATTAGAATCTTCATATGCATAGATCTTTGTAATCGCTTTATTAACATATATGCAGGCACTACAAAGACTATACCCAGGCATTGCAACTCTGCAACACCCTCAAACAGGAATCCGCTATGCTAAAAGAAGAGAAACGAGCTCTCGCCGAGAAATTCGCCAGCCAACTACGCGACCTAGGCGGTTTCGTCACAGACCTAGACCTCGTCGCAGAGGAAATCCGCATCTACGTCTGCCCGCACAACAATCTCAGAGGCATACACTACGCAACGGCGAAAGAAACACAGATTAAGAAAGTGTGGAGGGTAGCTGGCGAAATGTGGAAGCGATGGGAGAATGAAGCCAAATTCCTGAAAGCCTATGAGACAGCGAGGCAAAACATCTTGGATCATACTCGTGCACATGAGGTTGCGCTTCACCGAAATGGAGATTGGTGGCGAGAAATCAAGGCGGCGTTTGATGAGCTGGATAGGAAGAGGCATTTTTGTACTACGTACACTTGAGTCGGGAGAGGGACTCATGACAAGCCGGAGATATGCTGACTGCAGCATGAGTGAAGGGCACACTTGTAATATGGTCTGTAATACCCAAACCGATGTTCATACATGAGAGACGTAACGCAAGTAAGCATACGTACTTAAACTAATTCAATCCATAAAACCCTATACCTCACCCATCTTCCCCCAAATATCCTCCCCATCTACTCCCCAAAATGACTTTCAACATGTCTGGCAACAGCCACCTCATCCCCCTCAAAAACCCCACAAACCGGACAAACCGCCGTCTCCACTCCCCCGCCATGCCCTCCCTTCCCCTGCTCATACCGTCTATCCGCCTCTTCCAACGCCGCGAAAATGCCCCCATCAACCTCCCCCCGCCTCGTCTCATCGAAAAAATACTCATCATTCTCCCGAACATCCCTCTCCATTCTCCCCCTCCCGCCACCTCTTACCTCCCCATCCCGCCCTAACCCTGCGTCAGCCCCGCCAGCCAGCGCCTCACCGCTCTCCCCCTCAGTCTCACTAACAAGACTCTGCACGCGGCCCACGCGACCATCTCGCAGGCGCACCTTGACACCCCGCGGATGGTCGCCGCGGGTTAGGATGTCAGCGACGATACCGGAGACGCGGCGGCCGGTCGGTTGGTCTTGTTTGAGGATTAGGGAGACGGGGGTGCCGGGGTGGATAGAGGCGTAGGGGGGGACGGGGCTGTATGCTGGGGATGGGCGGGCACCACGGTGGGAGCCACGGGAGCCTCTGGAGTTGTCGGATGGACCTCTTCCTCTTCCTCGGCCTCGACCTCTGCTGCCGCGCTCGGATGAGTCGCCTCGGGGTTGGCGGCTGGGGTGTCCTCTTCGTCCTGTTTGCATTGCTCTTTGGATCTTTGTCTTGTGGGTGGTGTGGGGTTTGCCTTGTTTATCGTTCGAGAAAATTATAGATGAATCAAAATGACGGTCTGGAACTAGAGTGTTGTATTTCCTCTTTTTTCTTCTTCCCTTCTCTTCTTCCCTAAAGAACTTGTATAGTCGATTATTAGAGTGTGCTCAATTTCATATCTTTCTGTCGCTCTTTATGCACGGAAAAGTTGAATAGACACTTGTAGCAGTAATGTAAGTGCTATAATAAACGGGTATAGAAAATTGCGTAATATGCTCCCAAAAGTAACCGGCAGATAGAAATGCTTGTTTAAAGAGCCTCACTGGCAAGATGTCGAGGATAAACGAATTCGCTCTGAACATTTCAAGACTAGCGCTGATTACGTCATTTAGTGAGTTCTCCTTTGTAGGAAATGATGCCTCTCAAAACATATCAACACGTACTCTATCTGCACTTGGTCTCTTCAAGTTTCTTCTCACGGTGGCAATTTGATCATCTCCAGCATCACAATAGCAATAGGGTTCAAAAATAAACTAATCTTCAGCTGAATTTTTCGCTATGTAGGACTTCATCCTGGGATCTGTCAAAGAACCCTCCAAAAATATGTGAGAAAACCATCTAGTCGCAAACGAAAGACGCCAGGCAATGCAACGAACGCAACAGCCCCAAATACAGGAGAAGCGACACCAAGCGACCGTTGTACGAACCTAACACTCGCGCGACTCCTGTACCCAACGCCATGTATGAGAGATCTGCCAGAAATGTGTTTTGCCAAGGGGGTATACACATGAATCAAAGGTCGTCTTGGTGCGCCCCAAAACACGTTTTGGGTATCCACAAACAACGAGTATTTCTCGGTCTTTAGAAAGGGAAACCACCGGGTGGTCCCCTGCTTCGGCCACCACCAGGCATGCCGCCCATGCCACCAAAAGGACTGCCACCGCCGGAGTTAAAGTGGAAGCCGCCTCCACCGCCTCGGCCACCTCCCATGCCTCCTCCCATGCCGCCAAACATTTGCATGACTGTGACTTATGTTAGATCCGTGCCATTTAGTGAATGTCATGGCGTTACTTACGAATTTCTGGATCGATACCACCACCCATGCCTCCTCCCATGCCGCCGCCACCAAACATGTCGGAGGGGTCGACAAGGTCGGCGCCGGAATCGTATCTCTCACGCTTCTGCGGGTCGCTCAGGGTCTCGTGTGCTTCTTGGATCTCCTTGAACCTGTCTGCAGCATCGGCATCATCGGGGTTCTTGTCGGGGTGGTGGATGATGGCCAACTTTCGGTAGGCCTTCTTGACTTCAGTCTCGGTTGCGTCTTTTTGGATACCGAGAATCTTGTAGTAGTCTTTCCTCTTGCTCTTCTTGAGTTCCATCTCTGCATCGCGGATCTCCTTAGCAATACCCGGCTCCGACGGGTTTTCTTCGGCGATAGCCTTGAGATCGCGCAACGCCTCCTCCCAGTTTCCACTCTCACCCAAAGCCTTCGCCTTGGTCTTCCGTGCCTTTGTGTAGCCTGGATCCAGTTCAAGTGCTTTCTCACAGTCGGCAATTGCCTGTCTCCAGCTCTTTTGCCGAGTGTGGCAGAGGGCTCGGTTCTGCAGAATTTTCGAGTTTGTGTTCTTGTTTGCAGGGTCAACTTGGAGCGCTTGTGAATAAATATCAATGGCCTCCTGATATCTGCCAGACTTGAATGCGGCGTTGCCCTCTGACTTCATGCGATCCAGCTTTTGCACCATCCGCAGGTACTTGACTGCAGCCTTGAAGTCGGGATCGCAGTTCAGTGCCTGTCGGAAATGCTGCAATGCCTTTTCATTCTCGCCCTGCGCGTAGAGGATACGGCCACGAAGCACCAGGGCATCTGGGTCTTGATTGTTGTATCGTAGCAAAGACATGACAACATTCTGTGCCTCTCCCAGCGCATTAGGGTTGTTCATCCGCAAGTGTGCTTCTCCCCGCATCAGCTGCCACTTTCTTGGTTTGTCCACACCAGCACCGAGGCCCTTCTCAGCCTCGTTGAGAGCATATATAACCATAGAACCTGAGCCTTCATTCCGTGAAGTATCCTCTGCCATGCGTAGGTGCTTCTGCATGGTCAGTGCAGGCTGTTTGTCTTTGGTGGAGGCACCAATCGAATCGTACACCTGCAAAGCCTCATCTGGCCGGCCCAAGCTGGTGTATACTCGACCTAACCGCAGCAGAATCTTCATGTTGTTGGGGTCGAGCTCGTCTGCCATCTTGCAGTCCTCCATGGCCTCGTAGAAGCGGTTCGCAGAGATATAGGCGGCAGCGCGGTTGGAATAATAGGTAGCATTCTTGGGGTCGGCCTCGATGGCTGTGGACTAGTTAGTCTGAGAGTCTACTTGGTGTATTGTGGCACAAGGCTGCGGGTGCCGGCAGTGCTACGGGCAAAGCGAGTATTGCCAGTGTAACGACGCACCTTTGGAGTATTCCTCGATTGCCCTGGGATAGTCTTTAATCTTGAAGAACTTGTTGCCCGCGGCCTTGTACTCCTCGGCATCGATTGTCGGTGGCTGAGCGGGTGGTGTGGCGGCCTCAGGGGTGGCTGCATAGTTGGCGGTGGGTGGCGGCGGGCTCTTTGTATATCTGTGTGGTGGGGGAGCCGGCCCATCAGGTACGCCGTTGGTACCATTTGTCTTTGGGGTGTCTACCGCAGGGCTCTGGGGTGCGGGAGAGGATGAGTGTTCCCTGTCCAGGTCCATGGGCTGGGGCGTGGGCTGGTCCATGGCGGCGGACATTTGGACTGAGAGACGCTGACGCTCCTCAGGCGGCAGATTCAGCGGGTGCGAGTCACAGTCGTATTTGGACGAACGCTTCGACGAGTAGGAGCTGGAGCGGCGGGAGGAGCGTTCCCTATCCTTGACCTTTGAATGTGACTGTTTGTCGGGTGAAGCGGGAGGGACGTCGGAGCTGGTCTGTTGTGTGGGCCTGTATTTTTTTGACGATTTAGCAAAGAGGGAGGGAAGAACCATGGAGGCGAAGTGCGGGCGAGTAGCGGCCTGGTGAGTGACTGGGTCGCTGGAATTTCAGTCGAGCAATGTTTGGAGAATCCAGGGTCGATGAAAATTAGAGCTGGGATTTGGCTCGTCCCGTTGCTAGAACGTTCCATTATCAGCGAGGATAATCCCGCTAGCACCGCTGCCACACTATCAAGCCGCAGCGGACGTGCATGGGAAGGCTGGGGCGCGGGTCCCTCGGGCGGAGAGCCAATCCTCTGGGATATCCGTACTGTCGCGGCTTTTTTTCTTATTTTTATTTTGATATGTGCATATTCGGACAGCGAAGGACACACATGGACCTTGTTTGCTGTATTTTGATGCCGACACACAGTACGTAAGATGGAAGAACAGAGGGGGCTCGCGTGCCTCTGGTTCTGGTCCTTCAGCTACCTTTGACGCTACCTTGCACCACAAAGCCATGGCCAAACGTTGTCGCGGCGAAACGAGACCAGTCCCTGAGGCAACGCAATCTGCGATGAGCGAGGCTGGGGTGCGCACTGTCAACAGATCGCCAACACCGTGCACTTGGGGTGCGTGAGTTCGTCCACTCCCAACGCTCGCAACCCACCCCTTTGCATTGGCATGATGCGCTGGCTTTTTTGACAACCAGCCTACTCGTTTGTGTGCCAATGCAAAACGCTGCTTGTTTACATTTGCGTTGCTGGTGGCTAGATGGCAACGAGAGAGGGCTGGGCGGCGCGTCGGACAATCATCTCAAGATAAACTTTGTTCCGTGCGTTGCTGGGTCCAGATAAAGACGCGGAGTAGGCAAATATGCTGGGCGTAGATGCTCCATAGCCTCACGCGTCAGCAGACTAGGTGGTAAGGTGTGTCGGGCTTCATGGCCATTTCTATTGGCTGGTGCATTGACTGGTTCGCACGGTGGACCCCGCTCCGCCCCGAGCATACTTCACCACCGCCAACTCATAGAGAGTGTGTGTTGTTTAAACCATAGTGTACTCGGTACAAAACCCAGGCATGCCTCAGTAATAATAGTGATCACTTTCTACATACCACTAGTTGAACATCCCGTGTGCCTACACTAACGTCCGCCTCGTCTCTTTCGTCATTCTGCGCCATCATCCCACTCTCTTCCACGCACGTGCCATTAGGTACCAGCATCCCGGCGTCACCTTCCAGCATACCCAGCCAAGGCTTCTACCTACTCCACATCTCAAGAGAGCACACGCGCTTTGGCGCAATCCCGGGTGCCACCGTCTTCAGCGCCCCGAACGCCCCAAAGCCCGGATCCGCACCAGCACCGTCGCCTCGGCCCTCGCCTCTAAACCCGGTCCAGCAGCACGTATGACAGGCGGCGACCAGCGTCCAGTGGCCACTTCTGACCTTCGTCGACGTCTTTCCAGACCACGCAAACACCATCCAGCCTCAACTGGCGAATCCGATCGTCTCATCATCACCATGGGCCTTTCGTACAATATTTATCTCAACTCGTCACGCATCTACGGCTGTAAGAACTGCAAGACACACCTCTCCAACCACGATGACATCCTCAGCAGAGTCAGTGCGCCCCGATGCCTCGCACTTGTGTCGGAAAATGCTAACAGGTCGCATGCAGAACTTCCGTGGCCAGCATGGCAAGGCCTATCTGTTCGACAGCGTTGTCAATGTGACTGAGTCTGACCCCAATGAGCGCAACATGACTACCGGACGTCATATAGTCCGTGACATTCACTGCCGCCAGTGCAAGGAGACGGTCGGCTGGAAGTACGACAAGGCGTACGAGGCCAGCGAGAAGTACAAGGAAGGCAAATTTATCCTCGAGGCGGAGCTCCTATGCACCGTCACTTGAAGAGGCTACACTACACAGGGCTTGGCGTCTTGGATGGGCATTTGCGGAGTTTTGGATTGGATAAGGGCAACATGACTGGGTTTATACAGATGGTGGCTTGTTTGCATTTCGGTTTTATTTGGTAGCTCTGACTGGCCGTTGCAGGCCGGTCTTAAGTAGCATGTTAAACTCGCTAGCTTTGTTTCTTACTCCTTTATCGGCGTACTCGGGCGTGACATCGGAAAGATGTGGAGTGATGTTTGCAGGCTTGCCACAGCGAGCCGAGGCCCGCTTTGCTGCACTCTGCGTCATGACGCCATCCCGGTGCTTCTTCACAGGAGGGGCACTTTATTTCAGTCTGGTCGAGCATAGCTACAGCAGATACATGCATGGAGTTCTGCAAACTATGTGCCTTCCTTGCTGGTGGCTGCTGCCCCGCCGAGGGACGAGGAGCGAGGAACGAGGAACGAGGAACGACTGCGGGGTAGCTAGCAAACATGCTCCTACTCTCGTCACGAACGCGTCTCCCGCACATCGGCCTTGAGTCCGAGCAGACACTTCATATGTAGGGCGTGAGCTCCACTTGGTTGCATTGTCTTACTTGCGCCTATATACATATACGCAGTTTTCTTCATTCTTCCTCTTGTCTTTAACAATCATCAATTGCGCGCATTGCACTTGTACTTTTTCCAAACACAGGATGAAAGCCGTCGTTTTCAAAGGACCGGGAAAGGTGGTGATTGAAGAGAGGCCTATCCCCAAGATCCAAGATGACAAGGACATAATTGTCAAGGTGGACAAGGTACTGTTTTGTCAAAGCACAAGCGTGCATTGCTAACCCCCTTGCAGACGGCGTTATGCGGGAGGTATGCTGGTACGCCCTCACGATAGCACAGACTGTTTCTGACTAGAAAAACAGCGAACTGCATGTCTTCAGGGGTCACCAGCCATCAGGAACCGAATTTGTCATGGGCCACGAGTTCACTGGATATGTACACGAGGTAGGCGCATCGGTCAAAAACCACAAGGTTGGCGACCAGGTGGTCACGCCCTTCACAACGTCGTGTGGAGAGTGCTTCTACTGCAGCCATGGGTACTCATCGCGATGCACCAAAAGCCAACTGTTCGGGTCTGTTGGCCTCGACGGCGCTCAGGCCGAGTACGTGCGAGTCCCACTTGCTGATTCGACAGCTGTCAAAGCTCCACCAGGGATCAAGGACGAAGCCTTGGTTTTGATGGCGGACATCTTCCCTACTGGCATGTTTGCAGCAAAGAATGGATTCCAGTATTCCAGTCCGGAGGAGATCAAAGACAGTGTTGTTGTCCTCATTGGATGTGGGCCTGTTGCTCTCTGCGCGCTGTGCAACATCACCGACTACAAGCCCAAGCACATTCTCGCCGTGGACTCTGTGCCCTCTCGGCTCGAGCTTGCCAGGTCGCTCGGCGCCGAGCCGTGGAATTTCCAGACGGACCGTGAAGGACTCGACAAACGCGTCAAGGAGCTCACCGAAGGCCGCGGCGCTGACATTGTGATTGAGGTCGTCGGACTGTCACCCGCTCTGCGTATGGGCTACGAACTGATCCGGCCGTGGGGCGTCATCAGTTCCGTTGGTGTCCACAACGGCGAGATTCCATGGACTGGAAACGAAGCTTACAACAAGAATGTTAGAGTTCAAATGGGCCGTTGCCCCGTAAGAAGCGTGTTTGAGGAGGCAATGGAGAGCCTCAAGAGACATCAAGATAAGCTCGGGTGAGTGTAAACCCTTTCACTGTGGGCAGCATAGCAGGTCAGCTTACACAGACAGGTTCATGGCGGATAAGATTATGCCGCTGAGCGAGGCGGTGGAAGGCTACGACTTGTTTGACAAGATGAAGGTGCAGAAGGTTGTGTTTGAAGCCCAAAAGTAGGAGGCGTAGGATTGGATGTAGTAGTATATATGTATGTGCATGTACATAGTATGTAGACGTGCTCCGAGGAGGTCGACAGGCACAGTCACCCTCTTGAGAGGGCACAATAGAAAAGCCCGGCCAATGGGGTACTCCTGGCTTAGAAAGCGAGCGTGGCGGGCCAATGCTGTGATGCTGCATAGTGCTAGCTGCATCGCCGTGGGGACCAGGATGGCGGCGAGGCGAGGGCTCGTGCACGCGGGGTCTATTCTGTGTTTGCGGATGGGGCGGCGCGAGGATGGTCGACGAACAGGCTGGTGCATTCACGCCTGCATTCAATGCCCTCGCCTTGTGTTGCCCTCGTAGAACGCAATGCTGCCTGCTGTGCGAGGACGGCTGCTGCATCGCAAAAGAAGCGCAGCTGCTCCCTCTGCCTGCCCTCTTCTTGAATCCGGCAAGGCGTGCCCGTTCTCGCTAAGAGGAGCTCCAACCTGCCTGCCGCCCGAATATTGCGCTCTGCCTCCAGACCTGTGTCCCTCCCACTCCCTCTGCTTGCCTCGCTCCATTGTGTGTCTGTAAACCCCCCCCCGAGACTGGCACCATCACCACATCTCTCTTCTCTCTTCTCTCTTCTCCCGGCCCTCTCTCCCTCCCTCTCCCTCTCTGCCCCCCTCAACCCACCCTTGTTCCTTTTCCATCTGTCCAGTCGGCCGTTCCGCACCGACCACCTCTCTCACCCCCGCCACTTCCGTAGTCGCCTGTGAGTACATACAGCTGCTCCCATGTCCACTTCCACACACGATCCCAAACACAACCACTGACACTCGATCCCACAGCCTGACCTCCCTTATCCCCGTCCCTCTCCCCCCTTATCCCCTCTCCTCCCCTCTCACGTCCTACCCGCCGTCCTTGCGACTTACCTTCTTCGCCTGTGAGTGTTGCGACGTTGCGCCAGTCGCGAAACTGCGTCACTAAACTGCGTCACTGACAGCAGCACCAGCACTTTCTCCCGGCCATCCCGCAACATGTCCACCGAAGAGCCCCAGCCCGGTCCCGGCCAAGACGCCACCCGTGTTGCCGATCAACTCGACCGCCTCAACATGGACGGCGAGGGTGAAGTGATCCCACGCACCGAAGAGGAGTATGCCGAGGCGCAGCTCACCTTGCGAGCCATTGTTTCGTCCAAGGAAGCCGGTGTCATCATAGGCAAGGCTGGCAAGAATGTCGCCGACCTACGCGATGAGACTGGTGTCCGCGCCGGTGTCAGCAAGGTAGTCCAGGGTGTCCATGACCGCGTCCTCTCCGTTACGGGCAGTCTCTCTGGCATATCAAAGGCATATGGTTTGGCTGCCAAGGGCCTGCTCGAGGGCGCACCTGCCATGGGCATGGGCGGCGTTATTCGCACTGACGGCACTCATCGTACGTACAAATACTGTGTTCTCGCACCAAGGTAACGGTGCATGAAAATGCCAAGCTAAATTTTTCAGCTATCCGCCTCCTCATCTCGCACAACCAGATGGGCACCATTATTGGTCGTCAGGGCCTGAAAATCAAGCAGATCCAAGATGCCTCTGGTGTTCGCATGGTTGCCCAGAAAGAGATGCTCCCCCAGTCGACTGAGCGCGTTGTCGAGGTCCAAGGATCTCCTGCCGGCATCGAGAAGGCTGTGTGGGAAATCGGCAAGTGTCTCATTGACGACCACGAGCGTGGCTACGGTACGGTTCTCTACAATCCTGCTGTTAGGGTCCAGCCCGGCGTGGGTCCCGGTCCCGCGGCGAATGGTGGCAGCGCACCCGCCGGTGGTATGGGCGGACGCTCGTACAACCGCACTGGCCACGGCGCTGACTTTAGTGAC
Organism: Bipolaris sorokiniana ND90Pr; assembly: GCF_000338995.1. Classification (NCBI taxonomy): domain Eukaryota; kingdom Fungi; phylum Ascomycota; class Dothideomycetes; order Pleosporales; family Pleosporaceae; genus Bipolaris; species Bipolaris sorokiniana. Next base: position 469,972 of record NW_006911908.1, on the reverse strand, counting down.
TCGCCACCTGCCTTTTCTCGACGGTCCGGTTCGGATGCTGCCAGCAGGCCACCGCCCCCTACACACACAGAAGACGGTGAGGAGATGCAGACGCAGAATATTAGCATTCCGTCCGACATGGTTGGTTGCATCATTGGGCGTGGCGGCAGCAAGATTAGCGAGATTCGAAAGACTTCGAATGCTCGTATCTCGATTGCCAAGGCTCCTCACGACGACACTGGCGAGCGCATGTTCACCATCACCGGTAGTGCCAGTGCTAACGAGAAGGCCTTGTACCTCCTGTACGAGAACCTTGAGGCTGAAAAGATGCGCCGCAGCCAGGCGCAAGAGTAGATGGCTATGCTAGCACATCCCTCCACATTGGACACGATTGTGGATGGTGCTGCCTCGACGCCACCCATTGAAACTGGCGAGTTTACTGGGAGGCCATGCAGCCGCTACATGATATCGCTGGTCCTTCACGTTCGACAGCCATCTGTACTTGTCATTCCCTAATGAAGGCCCACCGACATGACATCCAAAAGCATTAGCTTGATTAGTTTCTTACTTGCTGTTAAATGATGGATACCACGGATTGTTTGGGGGCATTGTTTTAACTTTTTTTATTGTCGAGAGAGAGAGATCGATATCCAAGTGCACGCTGAGCGGTTCACGAATGTCATGACGTTATGGCCTTTGATATCCGGATCGCGCATGTGCTTATGGGTAGCAGCGCTAGTATCCATCTTGTGGTTTTTCTGGCGAAGAAGAGCTGGAGCAGATGATGAGTTTGGTCTCATCACCTCGAGCTCTATGGCGGCACTCCAATGTACTTTCCCTAATCACTCCCTTACCACCACCACCACCACCACCCCCCTGCTCCACCCCGTCACTCCTACCGATACCTACTAGATACAATCAATCAAACATATTATGTCGGCACGTGAGATGTTGTGGTGTTTCGAATAGTGATTTCTTGTAGCCAAGGGGCAGTGATCCCAAGTATAGATGGAGGAGATGAGCTGGCCTTTGCACAGTAGGTACGGCGAGGCTGCGAACGGCTGGACCCTCGCTGGTCGACTAGTGCATGTACGTCATGGTGTCACGCTTTGACACGAAGCACAGGACGCAAGTGCCGTTGGCCCCCCCTCGCTAACAGCTCAACCAGTGTCGGACCACTGCGGGTGGTGCACAACTATCTAACACGTCGACAGCCTCGAGACTGCTGGCTATGGCGCGTTGTCGACTGGAGGCGTGTTGCTGGAGGCGCGGCAGCCCTCTGATGCGGTGAGGTTCGGCAGCGGAGCTCGCTTATCCTGCTGTGCTTGCTAGGTTTGGTAGTGCCAGGGATCGCCCAGAATGCCGGAGATTGGTAGACTAGAGAGCACCGCACAGCTTTGACGCCCGACCGATTTCCGAGGCTGGGATGGCAGCTGTCTTTTCATGAGCTATGCTGTTCTAGGAAGGGGTGCATAGTGGTTAAAGATGATTCTTCTTGACCGCACATTCCCTCTTTTCCTTCCCCGTCTCTGCACCTTGACAGATTTTTTTACCAGTCACTCAAACTGCACCAAACCACCCAAACCACCCAAACCAGTCACTTCAGCACTATACGACCATCTGGACTAGAGACAGCACTCAAGAAACATCACACTACCGGCACACTCTGACAGGATGGCGCCCGTTCAGACACAAACCATGACATCCCACCAGTTCGACAACCCAGTCACAGTCATCCGAGCCTCCGGACGGATATCCAAACCACCAGCGCGCTCCACGCGCACACAAAACAAGGCGCTCCTGTCACATTCGCCACAGATTCCCACGGCACACCCAGACATTAACATCACACTACTCCGCAACAAGCTGCTCCTGCAATGCCGGAGATACCTACCCTCAGACCTCCTTCATGAAGCACTGGCAGACGGCATCTACTCCCGCGCCACGCACTGGATCACGCCGTGCTCTAGCGCAGCATCCAAATTTGGCAAGCGGAAGAGATACTATGTGCTTGACTCGTCGACGTTCACGTTCCAGTCTCTTGGCAGCGCATGGGAAGCGCGGATCCTGTCGGGTGGCAGCCAGCCCATTGACGCAGGCAACGGGGTTATCATCTTTGTCAAGGAGAGAAAGGAGTGGGACGCCTTTATGGCGGGGTACAGAAGGCAAGGCAAGCGAGCGGGGCAATTGATGAAGCACAAGCAAAAGGACACAGAGAGAGGGTGGCGAGACGCGTGGAAGCGAAAGTGCGGTATGGAAGAGGGTGGGGGGAAGGAAGTGAATGCCGGGCCCATGTGGGTGCTGGTCAAGAGCGCTGTTGCGAAGATTGTCAAGGGCGAGGCCTGAGACAAGCAACGGGAGCGGGAGGAGGAGTTGAACCTCAAGTGCGGCGGCTTAGGGCAGAATGAGGCGGAGAGGACGAGTTGCGTGGGCGGGGTGAGGAGGGAGAGCGGTTAGCATCATCAGCAGGTCAGAAGCAAAGGGCTAGGCCTCGGCGTTTTTCTCTTTGCATCATTCTTAGCGAGCATTTTTAGACACGACCATTTACGATGGCTGGGGGCGGTAAGCGCGTTCCTCAGCGCAACACCAGTAGAGTACATACATACATACAGACATACAGACATACATGTATCCTTAATGGAAAACACGCACAGAACAAGAATCGCAGCACGGCTTCGTCCGCATTATTTCACCCTCCCTTGTCTCGCTCTCGGCGCTTTTTTTTTCTTCTCATGTGCCCATCTGCGCTCGTCCCCCCTCCCCTCCCTTCGTCCCCCCGCCCTGAGCTTCAGACGTCCGCCCCACAGGGGACAAGGGCGGGTGGCCACGCTAATCGCCCACTGGTTCCGAAACGCTAGCTTCCGAATTCCGATCCCCGAAAGAGGCTCAAACGTGGCTCGTGCCGCTCACATTAGCGTTCTCCGTCCTTAGCTCCGGCGCGCCGCACTTGAAGCCACGGTTGTCAAGGCAGACAGGAGGGCCAGAGAGAAGAAAATAGCGACTAACGCCAGGTGTTCACTCTCGCGTTGGTGGCTTTTTCATTTATTATCGACATTACCCGGTGGATTTGACTCTGCAAATTCTCATTCTGCTTTATCAGGTGTTGGTTTTCGTTTTCTGAGCGCTCATCTCCTGCGCCTGTCCACTCCTTTTGTCCCCCCCTCCAACTCTTCGATTCCAACAGTCGTCGACGCAGGGGACTCGCGAACAACCGCATTACGAAAAGATGACACAGGCAGTGCGCCGCAAGGCCAATGAGACCAATGGCCATGCGCACCACCGTCTCGACGATGCGGTGCACTCGATTGAGCAGAAGCTGGAAGAGCAGGCGGAGCTGCATGCGCGAAACCCTCAGGAACAGAAGGAAGCAGGGCTGTTCCAGCTCGTCATTTGCGTCGCTGGTATCTACGGTAGTTTGTAAGTATCACAGCACGTATATGCGACAAAGAGCACACGCTGACCAGCAAACACCAGCATGACATGGGCCTGGATCCAAGAGCGTCTAACAACCACCACCCACGGCCCCTCCAACCAGCGCTTCACATACTCCATCTTCCTCAACACCGTTCAATCCGCCTTTGCCGCCATAACCGGTCTAATCTACCTCTTTGCCTCTGCGAAAAAAGATCCTAAAACCGGCGTTCGCACCGTCCTCCCCATTTTCCCCTCCCGCAGCATTCTCCTGCCTTTACTAGGCATCGCGCTGACCTCGTCGCTCGCCTCGCCCTTTGGCTACGCAAGCCTCAAGCACATCGACTACGTCACCTTCATCCTCGCCAAAAGCTGTAAATTGCTGCCCGTCATGTTCCTCCACATTTCCCTTTTCCAAAAACGATACCCACTATATAAATACGCAGTCATCGGCTTCGTAACCCTCGGCGTCGCAGTTTTTACGCTATACAGCCCTAGCACTGCGAAGAAGGCGGCGAAGAAAAGTGGAGCGCTGAATGCGGATGCGTCGCACACGGTCGGCTTGGTCCTGCTCGGTGTGAACTTGCTGTTTGATGGTCTGACGAATACGGTGCAAGACCATATTTTCACCTCGTTTAGGGGTTTTACCGGCCCACAGATGATGTGTGCGCAGAATATCATGTCGACGGCGCTGACGGTGTCGTACCTCTTGATCACACCTCTTCTCGCTTCTACACCGCTGGCGTCGTCGCTCGGGCTCGCGACGTCGGAACTCAGCGATGCGCTGGGGTTCATTACAAAGTATCCGGCTGTGGGTGCCGATGTGCTCATGTTCTCGGCGTGCGGTGCGATAGGCCAGGTTTTCATTTTCCATACACTCGCGCATTTTAGTAGCTTGTTGCTTGTTACTGTGACGGTTACGCGCAAGATGCTGACCATGGTGTGGAGCGTGTGGTGGTTTGGGCATGAGATTACGAGTATGCAGTGGGTGGGTGTTGGTTTGGTGTTTGGTGGGATTGGCGCCGAGGCGGCGATGGGAAGGAGGGAGAAGGCGAAGAAGGCTGCTGCGAAGAAGGCTGAGTTGGAGGCGGCGAAGAAGAGGTAGATGAGTTTTGGGGGGGGTTGAAGATATATGGCCATGCTTTTTTCTGTACATTTGACGCACACTGCCGTTCTTCGCTCTGGGACTTTTGAAATAGGGGGGGGAGGGGGGAGCACATATACCATAGATAAGAATAGACCAACGTAGAAGTCACATCTTTCAAAAACAAAAACAAAAAGATACATCTTCGTCTATTCAACGCCATCTACCTTACTCCACTACCCCCTTCCTTGCCCACTCCCTAAGCACATTCTTTTGAATCTTGCCCGTACTCGTCTTGGGCAACTCCCTCACAACCACCACCTCCCTGGGTACCATAAACCGACTAATATGGCTATTCTCCTTTGCCCACTGGATCACCTCGGCACCCAGCGTCTCGCTATTCGATCCATCCTTCGTTGTGACAAACGCCTTGGGCCGCTCGCCCCAGTGGGAATCGGGCACGGCGCAGACGCCGACTTCGAGGATAGCAGGGTGCGTCGAGAGCATTGCTTCGAGGGCGACTGAGGAGATGTTTTCGCCGCCTAGAAGAAACATTCGTGTTAGATTTGAAATTTGAAAGGCTTTGAAGGAGGAGAGAGAGAGAGAGAGGGAAGAAGACGTACCACTGATAATAATATCCTTTGCTCGATCCAGAATCTGGATTGCGCCGTCAGGATGCCAGACTGCTAGATCGCCCGTGTGCAACCATCCTCCTTCCCACAGCTTTCTTGTTGCCTCGGCGTCTTTATAGTACCCCTTTGCGCAGATATTACCTTCGAAGATGATTTCGCCGATTTCCTCGCCGTTCTTTTCTACGTTTGTCAGGATGCCTGCGGGCTGCTCGGGCTTGATGACGCGAAGGGCTTTGGCTACAATGAAGCCGTGACCCTGGCGTGCCATGCGGCTGTATTTCTCTTTATCAGGCAGCGTGTCCCACTCAGGCACGTGGTAGCCCTTTGTTATGGGTCCGTAGGTCTCGGTTAAGCCGTAGACGTGAACGGGATTGAGGTTCAGATTTGACATTTGCTCAAAGAGCCATGCTGAGGGCGGGGATGCTGCTACCGTAACGCGGACGGGGTGGGGTAGGCGTTCGGCTTCCTTGGCTGCGCAAAGCAGTGTGTTGACGGTTGGTGCAGCGTTAAAGTGCGTTATGCCTTCTTCCTTGAGTAAGCGCCAGATTTCCGGGTAGTCGATCTTTCGAAGGCAGTAGTGTGTGCCTCGGACGGCGGTGACGGACCAGGGAAATGTCCAGCCTGTGGCGTGAAACATGGGTAGTGTCCATAGATACTTTGCGCGGCCTGAATGGTAGTTGAGCCCTGATTCGATAATATTGCCCATGGCAGCGAGATAGACGCCGCGGTGTGTGTACTCAACACCCTTTGGTCTGGCCGTGGTCCCACTCGTGTATGCAAGAGCAATAACGTCTTCCTCGTTCTTCGCATGCGACTCCAGGTTCTCCCATCCTTTACCGCCCTGCTCAATGTCATACTTCAGTCCCTCCAACACCGCATCGTCAAAAGGACCCGAAAGCTCGCCTTCGGTAGCATCCATGTCCGTGTCGACTAGGATTGGTACATCCGGTTTTGTCTTTTTGTAATCGTCTAGCAAGCTCACGAATTCCGCATCCGCGATAATCATGTCTACATCGGAATGTTGAAAAATGTAGCTAATGTCATCGGGTTTGAGCCGATAGTTGATAGCTACGTTTACAGCTCCCGCAGCCGCAATTCCAAATATGCTCTCCAAAAACGCTGGCGTATTGGTCGCCAGTATGCCTACCCTCTTATACCCATGTTTTTTCAAGTAGTATGCCAGTCCTCGCGCGCGATCCGCAGCTTCGGCATAAGAACGCCGCAGGATCTGGTTGTTGGCAGTCTTGTGGTATATTGCCAAAGCATCAGGCTCAATCTGTGCGGCGCGCCAGAGAAACCATGTCGGGCTAAGCGTGTGGAAGTTGTGTCTGTGGTGGTATTCGTGGCTATCGCCGGGTTGGATGGGCGGCGGACCGGGTACGGGATTTGCAGAGGTAAAGTGCGATGCGAGCTGCTTGAGACGGTCTTTGGCGCCTTCCATGGTGTATGTCTTGTGTCTAACAACAATTGGAGTGAAACAAGCTTTTATACACACACACGAGCTCCAGGGGCGATCTACAAGCTTGGCCAAGCTGACCTGAGCTATAGACGCGTGAATGCGGAGTAAGTCCGCTGTGGGTTCAAGTGCGAGAGATGTCCGAACTCGTTCGCGCCAGGGTACTGTAGGACTATAATGACAATCTCAATAACATTCAGAGGGGCACGGACGGCAAAAAGCAACGTTCAAGTAAATCACAACCGAGCCACGAAAAAGAGACGTGTTCGAGAAGTGCTGGGCGGGCTGACACGTTGAGTCGTTACTTACGACGCTGGATTGGGGAAATCTGGGGAAGGGATCCGATGCGGGACGACGTCAGGGCCGAGGTTAAGCGCTAGCTGGCCTGCCATCTTAGCCATTGGCCATCCGGCCATCCTTCCGACCGCGGCGGTCCTGCGTGCACATGCCTGGTTTGCTTGTGCAAGATAACGATATGAATTGCACTATTGGTGTGGTCAAATGCATTGTCAAAGGGGACCGAATTGGATTAACAACATAACCGCCAGTCTATTGCGAACGCTCAACGCCATCAACATGCTTTACATCAGCTGTGATTTTTCATTTCGTATTGCTTCTAGCCGGAAGAGTACCTGAAGACACAGCAGACCGACCGCAAAGAGACCCATGAACACGTAAGCACTCTGGTATTGATGTGCTCTTTTAGCCTGGACACCCTTTCGAATGGTCGGAGTATAGTAGAGGAAAGAAACATCCCATGAGCCAAATGCAATCCACGCCGAACCACATCACCGAAACCGACACTGGTCATCAACTGCCGTTTTCTAGTATCCGAGGGCGGTAAGCTGCTCCTGGGTCTTGCTGTCCACGTTGGCCGTCTTCTTGGCCTCGGCCAACTGCCGTCGGAGGGCCTTCTTGCGCTCGTAGTAAGCGGCACCCTTGACCTTCCTGCGCTCCTCAAGACTGCACAAAATTTTGTTAGCAACACGAATTTGTGTGTGGTAGTCACAAAAACATACCGGGCAACAACGTCCTGGTACTTCCAGCCGAACTCGTGGCCGAGACGTCCGACAGTGCAGTACTTGCGGCCGGGCTTGAGCCTCAGTACCCTCAGGGCCTGGGGAACAACGACGCGCTTCTTCTTGTCGTAGGGGGCGGGGATACCCTCAAAGGTCTTGAGGCGCTCCATGGCGGCGGCACCACGAGCAGTCTTGTGGGGAATCATGCCGCGGACAGTTCGCCAGAACATCTTGGAGGGGGCGCGGAAGTGGAAAGGACCTGAACGGCGGATTAGCACGTCGTCGGCGAATTGGCACACAGCAGAATTCTGGCTGTGAGAGTGCCGCAGATGTATGGGAGAGACATACCACCGCGGGTAGGGTTGAAACGAGTCTGCTTGCGCAAGAAAGCCGAGTACTTCACTAGATGTCGCTGTCAGCTGCTGTCGTTTATTTGTTCGAGTGTTCCGAGAGCGCTTCGCAAGAGCAGCCACAATGCATGTCAACAACCATTCAATACCCTTTGATCAATCCTCTTTTCATGTGCATTCATTGTGGCCTGCTGCCTACGTCGCTTGCTCGTATTCGGTGGGTGAACGTACGCTTCGCGCGGAAGAACTCGCCGGAGATGTTGAGAGCCTCACATCGCACGACGACGATCTTCTGGCCATTGAGGAGCTGCTTGGCGACAGTGCTGGCGAGGCGACCGAGCAAGTGGCCCTTGCCGTCGATGACCTGGGTGCGCTGTCAGCGAGAGGCTCCTTGGAAAGCAGCTTGTGCATTGGTGTTGACAAGAGGCGCGGGCTGGCACGGCGACCAAGTGCAACCGCCTGCGCTAGAAATATGCGGCTTCGTGTGTTCGGGGCGTACGTACAATGACGGGTTCGAAGGTCGACATTTTGCTCGACTCCGGTGTGCTGTGAGGTTAGTTGTCGTGAGGAAAGAGCTCGTTGCAGCGGATTCCAATACCACCAACAGGCTAAGCGAATATTTCCACTGGTGTGTGTGTGGCCCGTGCACGACTTAGCGTCGCTCGAGAAGCCTCTGCCAGTCCTCTTCAGCGCAAGATGCTCGTTTGGAAGGCGAGGCACTTCACCGAGCTCTGGAGAGTTTTTTTCAGAGTCCTGGAGCTTGGTGTTGCCTTTTTTCGTTGTGCTTATCGAAATCGGATGGGAATAGTGGTACCATGGTGCTGAGACCGCACCCAGGGAGTACCACGATCCTCAGAACGGCCATCTCCAAATCCACCAAACACCTCTATGATTTCTTTACGCCTATGGAGGTCTTGTGCAATTGACAGATACGTCACATAAAGTGACTGCAACAGTATCCATTCAGATCCCGGGTACGACTGACATTGAGCATGCTTGGACGTGAGGAAAATAGCGCCAAGTCGATTTTTGTACTTTGCGCCAAATTCTAGTATATTCACCACACAACAGCTTACAACAAGGAACGCCGGTGTCTGCCTACAGAGAAAAGGTCTGTCTGAAACTACCCAGGGGTAAGAATTTTTCTTTGTACATCAAGTAATAACAAGACGGCAATTGACTCGCTCCTTCTTTCGACAATGCGCTCACAACGGTATATCTATGGGTGATTTTAGCAGGTACGCCCCTGTAACTCTCGGTTTCCTGCATTCGCACAAATTGAGGTGTACTACTCTCGAATCTTTTCAAGGAACGCGCAGTTGCTGTTGATTACGACGTGAAATCGCTTGCTGAGAGGCCATCTCCTCTGCGAATCGCTTATACAGTTGTATATTGAGCCAGCCATCGGCATCTATTTATTTTTTATGATGCCATATTGGTGCGGATGGATTCCCTATCAATCAATCGGCCCAGTCGTGCAACTAATCTTTGCCATTCCATTTATCAGCTGTACCCACTCACCCACCAGCGCTTATCCCTTGTCATAAAAGAAGCCTTTCGCACACAAAAACTCATATACAAGGTTGCAAGCAAGCTTGCTGTGCATAGGCCTTGATACTGCATCACTGGAAGATCTATGTCTGTTTAACACGAGAAATGACCGCAGAAATGCCGTCAACTTACCGAAAAGTTTTTGATCTACCCCAACTTCTGCATACGCAATTATTAAACCTTGGAGATCGGAAATAGTCGATCACAATTCGTCTCTTCCCAACAGCACTAGGGTACGTATTTATGCTGTCTCATGGGTCTATGGATTCAATTTCCCGTACGCAAACTCCGCATGCGAGACAGGCTTCATTGCTAACATTTAAGAAAGCGGTCGATGAAACCAATTGTTATTGATATATAACACACACAATATTGCTTAAGTCTCGTTAGTGGTGTGTACACTATTTATGCGAATGGCTAGGCCTGCTCACGAGACAGGGCTGTGGAAGCGTACGCTCACAATTGCACGTCTAGACTCCAAGACCTGGTAAGCGTGAGAGCAACAATCTTGGCATTTCATCATGTTTATGCATGGTTCATTCCAAGTGTCAGCGCAACGCCGAAAGTCAAAGCCATTCACCGGGGGCCCAACCTGATGTGCGTATCTGACTTTTCCTGTGTCTTGGCTATTTCCTACATACATACATTTTCAACTCGCTAATGCACGGAACAGAATCTTTGCAGGCAACAGATGTTGGTCAACCCCGTCCTGTGGATGTCGTCACGACGATCGTCGCATCCCCTGGATTTTCGCCTCTAGGTTTTCCACAATCTTATCACAATCTTACATACGTTTTAGTCCAACAACCTGGCTTGAAGCCCAGTTATCACTAGTAAGCAACGGCTCCATGCAAACTATGTATTTGCTACTAGTCGGCCTAAATGGTAAAAACTCGGCTTTTAATGGTCTCTACGTTTAAGAAACCATGACTAGAGCAACTTTACAAGGCCGTGACGTTTGCGCAAGCCAACACCCGGCGAGAACGTTGAGATTGATCACGGCTTTTTATGCCGAAACTGGATGTAAACCAACAAACAAGTTCGCAATTGTTTCTCGGTGGTTAGTACTGCCTAGACACTATGCGCTGGCGGTTGACCGCATGTCTTTCAACACGATCGACGCGGTCGTTAAACTGTGATCGAACGCACAGATCTGCAACCCATGTGACATTTGACCGTCTGTTCGCAGATGAAAGGGACAGTTTCAGTGTATTGTAATATAGATACTCCAAGGATGACCTCTCAACAACAGCGGAGAAGGGGCCGATGACGGATGGACTCTCGTCCATGGGATAACGCTTTTCCTGTTCCTTTGCATGGGGTAATATGGGCTTTGGATGGTTGCCGTCGGCTAGCCACGTAGTCATGGTCCTGGCTGCCATGCTGCCACACTAAGTCGTGTCATGCGCCACAGCAAAACGCAGACGACTTGGCAACCCTGAGCATCTGCACATCTGGCCTTGGCATTATGCACGTAACCTGTTTCGCAGCCACGTTTCACGCAGTGCAACACCAGCCGAGGACGTGACATGCGCCACTCCTTGTGTGGGTATTATTCCAGGTTTTTGAGTTGTGGCGCAAAAGGAATTGGACGTGTTTGTTCTTTGTGTGGCTAGGGTCGTGGCTAGTGATGTGGCTAGTGCAGTGGCTAGTGCAGTGGCTAGTGCAGTGGCTATGACAACAGCCGATGCATGAGACGCATTGGCATCTCGGCTTACATGTCCATTTGCTTCCTGCGACTCATGGCAAGCAGCCAGTCAGAGGAGCCCTTTGGGCTGAGCTAGCTGAGTCAGCCGGAAGTCGGCACCTTTAGCTTGATAGTATGCGCCACTAAACATCGTACCCATCAAAAAGGTGTTCCCACCTCCAACATCCGCATTCGGAGCTCTCTTCATGCCAAGGGGCCTTGTTATGACGCAGGTGTGCAGTATCGGTACTTCCGAGAGGCAGGAATGGGGTGACGCTCTACTTTTTTCCCCTTTTACTAAACAGCAATAGGCTACCGTTTCTCAAGGAATCTCTTGGCCTGTCTTCAGGAGCAGACTTCGCCATGTGCGTGTGACCGTATTGCGAAGGAGCGCCTCGCCAATCCAATACGCTTTACCGGTACATACAAGGAACCTACGGGGAAACTAACGCGGGAAACCCGTCTTCCCCCTTCTGTTCCAAAAAAGTGCAGTCGGCGGACAGATGGCTCACAAAGTGGGCATGGACGGATACTGTCTACCTGTCAGCGCTCCTGTTTTATTCGACAGTTGGGCGCATGCAGTCTCGCAATGACTCTGCTATGCTGCGTAGGTCCATACATATCACGCTGACAAGAGAAAAAGCCAAGGCATGGCTGGAGCACTGTGCGATGGATGAAATCGGTGAAGCAACCGCCAGATGCATAGAGACTAGGGTCACCAGCCGCAGTCAAGCCACGCTGTCATGTTTCTGGCGACTTTATCCGACGCTAAGAAGGTAAGGCTGGGCAACTGGGTCAAGTGGAGAGGACGGTGCTTCGGAGACTCGCCCTTGTCTACACCCCGAGAGTTTGTATCTGGATGGGATGAAGGCATTGCAACCGGTTGATAGCAACATGACGGATCTGTTAGTAACGATATAGGGTGTGGGCACCTTGACCGCAAGCGAGAGTTGTTGACTGATGATCGTTACTCGAACAAGAGGCTTTAGAGCGCACGAGGAGCAACAAAAGAAGGCCAAGCTGCGACGGGACAGCGGGTCACGCCACTAGTAGGGCCCCCGGCGGTGCAGCGCCACGGCCAAAGATCCGCTTCTCTTCGCTTCAATATCCAGAATGTATTGTTAAGCAGGGCCCCAACTGGAGCCGTACCATATGGCTGCTTCTTCCGTGGCGTGGATGGCGGCTCAGCAGGACCCCTCACCTGTGTTCCCCATGGCATGGGCTCTCAGCTATGTGACGCCACAGGGCGCAGATTGAGCCATGGCAAGTGCTGACCACTCGACCACGATAGTGGTGTGCAGCTCCCGCTGTGCATCCCAGGAGGTCTGAGTGCCGCCAAATCACCATCGCCACTGCCGCAAGTGGGGCGGGAGCCCATGAGATAACCGTCATTCAGGTTCAGCCAAACGGTACAGTAAATTCGACGGCTTGCTTTAGGCAAGGTCAATAGATGACTGTGATCTTGTTCATGGGGCTCCCAAGGCTACGCGCCGAGACCAGAACACAAAACCCGAGCTTGGCCTACAGGTAACAATAGAAAACGGACAACTCGGCGGACAACAACGATTCGACTATTCGACTCCATCCATCGCCCAAGCCCGGCGGGACGGTGCCCATGCGACATGCGACGGCGCTAACCCTAGAACTAATACGTGACCCACATGCTTCTCCGCCGCAGTATAACCCTGTCGGAAGCATCCACCAGTTTACTCTTAGGCGCAGCATCCCCCCAGCCACAGGACGCGATACTCGATGCTCTCTATCTGCCAACCATGACTTCCCCGGCCCTCACAACAGCTGAAGACCTGCCGGCAGAGTCTGTCCGCTCCGCCCCTTTTGAAACCCATCAAGAAGACACATCCGAATTCGGTGAAGAAAACTCGGAAACTAATGACGTCGGCGACGATCAGCCACCCAAGCCGCAGCCTCAGAAAAGACGACGGGTGACACGTGCCTGTGATGAATGCCGGCGCAAGAAAATCAAATGCGACGGCAAGCAGCCGTGCACGCATTGTACTGTCTACAGCTATGGTATGTTGGTAGCCACGTGTATAGCCGGAAACAATCCTGTCATCTTTTGAACCTACACTAACACGGTACAGAATGGTAAAAAGCCCCCGGATAGAACCGGACATTGCAAAGCCTCAAATTAACACCCTGCCAGTACTTATGATCAACCATCAAACCGCCGACGGAACGCGACTCCTCAGTATATTGAGGCCTTGGAGAGCCAATTGAAGCGTGCCAAAGCCTTATTGCAGGTGGTGCTCCCAACTGTAGATCTAAACGACCCCGCCATCGATGCTCACCTTCAAGATGGATTGCTACCACAACTGCCCCAGGCGGCTCCCCGACTTCCCGTGATGCGCATGGAATCACGCGCGCCCCAGCATCATGTCCCTTTGCAGAACGAAGATGTTCCTGACTCACATCTCGAGGCCATGGTCAAGGCGACAGGCCAGCTCGATCTTGATGAAGAAGGAAACTGGGATTACCAAGGCCATTCTTCCGGGCTTAGCTTCATGAGGGGCTTGCGCCAATTTGATGACATGTTTCAAATTCTACCAGATGCTTCGCCGTCTTTCAAGCAACGTACAATGTCCTATGATGCCTCCTCGCCAAGTGCTCTTTCCATAGCTGGATCTACGTCCTCAGCAGCCAATGTGGCTCTTCCGAGCAAAGAAGAGGCACGCACTCTGTGCGATAACGCTATTATTCAGTACACTGCCATGCTCCGAGTAGTCCATCTTCCTACTTTCCATGAGCAGTTGGAACGTGTATACAAAGTAGCACCCGAAAATTATGGAAGTGCCGAAACTAGTTTCTTGCCTCTGTTTTTCGCTGTGCTAGCCCTGGGGACGCTCTATTCAGAAAACGAGCAGGGCGCTGATGTTACGGGCTATGGCGCCTTGACTGACGAGGGGTAAGTGATTCTCCCAACGGACGCCAGCACCCTCAAGCTCACATACCCAGATTCAAGTACTTCAAGGCTTCTCGCCAACTCCTGGACATTACAGATTGTAGAGATTTAACCTCGCTTCAAGCTATTGTTTTCATGATACAGTTTTTGCAGTCATCGGCCAAGCTTAGCACATGCTATGCTTATATTGGAATCGCCCTACGCTCAGCACTGCGCATGGGTCTGCACCGCTCGTTCAATGTCACATTCTCGCCCATCGAATCTGAAACACGTAAACGTATATTCTGGGTTATCCGGCGAATGGACACATATGTTGGAGCTATGCTTGGATTACCGCGATTCTTAGAGGACGAAGATATTGATCAGGAATGGCCGGCCGAAGTTGATGACGAATACATTACAGAGACTGGGATTCTGCCTATGCCAGAAGGAACCATTTCCGTCATGGCTGCTTTCAACGCTCATACTCGTCTCGTACAAGTACTGAACAAAATCTGCAAATATGTATATCCTATCAAGGGTACGCAGTCAGGCGGCAAGAATTCAGTGACCTACACTGTGGGTTACTCCAAGATCCGAGAGATTGAGAAAGACTTGGCACGCTGGCTAGACGATTTGCCCGCTGCACTGAAGCCCGGTGGCGAGGTCCCACCTGTTATCAAAAGGTATGTTTAGAGCCACTTTTTCATGCCTGTTACATCCACTGATAGACATGACAGGGTTCAACAGCTTCTTCGCATGGCTTTTGGACATGCACAGCTCTTGCTATACCGGCCATTTTTGCACTATGTTTCTCAATCTTTCAGTGCCAAAGCTGTTGACCAGAGGGCGTTTGCATGCGCCTCTGCTTGTGTCAACGTCTCCCGTAACATCATCCACATCTCCACGGAAATGCGGAAGCGTGGTGTGCTAGCCGGGGCATATTGGTTCTCCATGTACACGACATTCTTCGCTATTGTATCAATTCTCTACTTTGTATTGGAAAACCCTACTAGCCCCACTAGTTTTGAGTTGTTACGAGATGCTGTGGAGGGTAAGGAGGTCCTGGCCTATTTTGCAAAGAGAAGTCTGGCAGCGGATAGGTGCAGTATTGCGCTTGAGGTATGCAAAACCCAAACACAAATAAACACGTTACGCTAACCATTTCCAGGGCATGTTCGAACGGCTACCAGAGTCTATTAGGCATGGCGGAGAAATTATTGCATCAAAGAAGCGCCGACAAGGAAGTTCACCGCAATCCTCAGGAACAAGACCTACCCTGCCTAGTCAAAAAGAAACGACAGCCCCGCGACGAGCGAGCACCTACCCTGACAACGTTCCACAAGTCAAAACGGCTGGCCCTGGCCCATCTTATCCGTCTCCGCACAGCCATTTTGCTGCAATTGGCTCAAACTCTTCGTATCCCTCACACTCAATCTCTAACCCTAACTTGTTCGATGGTGTTCCGGGTCTCACACCTACCTCTTCCAATGACAGTCTGCCAAGCTTTGGTATGGCTCCTATCCATGACGCGCAACAAAGCTCGGTCTACAGTCCTTCAGTTTTGAGCAACTCATTCACAGATGCATCAGGCATGAATGTGCCAATCGCAGACATCTCGACTATGATGTTTCCTTCTACCGACCCTCTTGCCTATCCGAATCAGCCAATGACTGCTTTCGAAAACAGGCATCCTCAAGCATTTGATCGCACCAGTGTTCCACCGGTGAGCAGCGGCCTCCCACACCCAATGTCGTCCGGCATAGACGTGAAGGGACATCCTCCCATGTTTGCACCAACTAGTATGCCCAGTGGGCAAGGTCGGCCACAGAACGACAACGAAGCTCAACTGTTTAGTAATATCCCCATGTACTTGATGCAAGGCGCACAGCAGTACCGAGCCTACCCACAACCAGGGATGCAAATGCAAGGACCACACAATGTTCAGTTTGATGACTTGCTTACTCAAGAGGACTGGTCACATTCTTTCATGGACCCAGCCTTGACCATGGGTAATGGGAGGCCGCCACATCAGCAATTTATCCCGCATGGGTGGCGCTGAGACAGCGATTCCAATGGACGCATGATCAACCGGATTGAAGCGCCCCTAGATTCAGAATACCGCTTACTATTCGACTGAGAACCATAATCTCAAGCCAGAGAACTACCCCAAGCTGGAGCCCTTACAAACGATTCAAATAGATGACTCCGCTACATCCCGGACATCTTCGGCCACCCGGCCTTTGCGCATTACGAACAACGGCCATACATTTTCCTTAGTGCATATGATTTCCATTGGCGTTTTCAAGTATCAAAAGCGTTATACCCCAAGGCAACCGGCTGGCACCGAGAAGTTAAGCATTTTTCAACGGTTTGTGGAGGTTGAGGGCAAAGCCTCGCTGCTAAACGTTGCAACTCCGGTGTTCACTTCGATTGCGACCTGTACAATTCGCTCTAGTGTTCCTTTTATTTTGTTGGTTCCATACTTCTACTTTTCCAATATAGGGCGGCGTTCGACTAAACAGAATAGAAAGATGAATATATGGACTTGCCGTTACTCGTCCCTTCAACGCAGAGTTACTTTTTTTGCAAGGGTATTCGTGGAGAGGGGGTAGAAGTTGAGGAGGCGCATTGCCTCGATTCGTCTCACAAGATGATGACCAGCTGCCTTATTAGAGTAGTAAATCGATACATGCATATCAATGGTACATTTGAACCCAATCGCAAGAAACAGCGGACCAAATCAACCGGCGCACCGAACCTCTCCTTCCAGGCACCGACCGCAGAACGCTACTAACCACATCGCGCATTTACTTTGCAGTTTGCCGAGCAAATAGCCGAGCATCCAATGACCACGACTATCCTTAGACGAAGGTCAAGTAGTTGAGGACCAGTGACTGCAAGACACTGCATGTAGGTGTAGTAGGTCGGACACAAAGATGCTGCAGCAGGGCGGGGTAGAAGAAACCTCCCGGTATTTCCAAGACCGATGCCTAGCATTACACCATCCGCCGACATCCGCCAAGTCAGACTACTCTTCTGGTTTATCTTACGCCAAGAACAACCACCGCCATTGGCAGCCCAGTCTAATGTGGGGAATTTGCAATCGCCAAGCGTGAAGGCCGGTTTACTCCAGCCAGCTCGCAGTCAGCGGCCGTCTTGTTTCTACCCCAAGACCAGGTTTCGTACCCGTCACTTGGGCTCTTGGAACCCAAGACTACGTATCTAACGACCTTCTTAACCTGGATTATGGATGTAGATGTAGAGGTTAGCCTGCAATATGCTGATAGGCTCAGTGCTGTGATGTTGCGAACGGGCTGTGTTGGGTCGGACCAAGGATGATGGGGACGGCTTTCTAGGCGGTTGGGGTATAGTGGGAATGCATAGTAGCGTATATATATAATGTGTGTGTGTTACCTGGTTGTTGGGAAGAGCAGCGAGTTCTACTGCGGTTTTTCTTGTCGTTCTAAAAGTGAGGCTCTGTGGTAGTAATCATGGTTTTGTTGCCCTTGTTGTCAGTGCTTGGCTCTGCTGCCGTGAGCAGGGCGGCCATGCTTGGTACCGCGGCTGAGTATGATGATGGTACTGTGCATCATATGATTATGGAGATGAAGGTGGTATGTAGATGCCTTTTTTCTTTTGACATTTCTTTGGGATTGGCTTCAGGGGCTAACATTATAATCTAGGCTCAGTGGGATGCTGAACTTGCCTCAGGCCAAATGGACAGCTCAAGGTATCCTGAGTTGGGCTACACACCATGTGTGGATGGTTTTGCGGCTGCGATACCAGGAAACTCCAACAATACCTTCAAGTGCCATAACGTTAGTTCCTCAATTCCTGAATGATATGGCCGTGTAACTAACACGGTCCAGATTGACCTTTACCACTTCCTGCCACACCACCTTCTTGGAAGCAGCCAGGGTCAAGGTTCCTCATCGTGGGGCTGGACATCTGAAGACGGGCGCGAGTTTGTCGCCATTGGCCAGTTCGATGGAACTGCTTTTGCAGAAATCACCAGCGAGGGCAAGATGGTTTACCTTGGGCGGCTGCCACAGTACGATGCTATTGGATCACGGTGGCGTGAGATCCGCGTCATGAACGACTACGCAGTGATTGGAAGTGAGGCTATCAAGCATGGAGTGCAAATCTTCGACATGAAGAAGTTGCTTGACTTAGATGGCAGCGAGCCCAAGAACTTTACCCAGCAGGATCTAACAGGTCATTGGGGGCTGGGCAACAAGTGGAATGACCTGCCCGTAGGCAGGACACACAACATTGTCGTCAACCCCGAGCTCAACTACGCCGTTGCCGTTGGCTCCGTCGGTGGCAACGAGACTATCCGTGTCCGTGGAAACCTTCCCTGCCGTGGAGGTCTCATTTTCATCGACATGACCGACCCGTCCAACCCCACCAGCCCCGGATGTGCAAGTGGTGACGGGTATGTACACGATGCAGAATGCCTGGTATACCGCGGCCCAGACACCAGATACTACGGCCGCGACATTTGCTACGCGAGCAACGAAGATACGCTTACAATTTATGATGTTACGAACAAGACAGGCAATACGACGACAATCATTTCACGGACGTCGTACCCGGGCGCCGAGTACGTCCACCAGAGCGCGGTCAACAACGTCACGTGGCAAGAGTACCTCTTCCTCGACGACGAATTCGATGAGCGCGACGCAAAGGTAGGACCTATGACACAGGGTCTGCCTACCACTCACATCTTCGACATCCGCGACCTGGAGAACCCCTTCTACTCAGGCAACTACGAGGGCAAGCGCCGAAGCATCGACCACAACCAGTACGTTGTAGACAACTACCTCTACCAATCCAACTACGGCAACGGACTCAACGTCTTGGACATCAACTCCATCACCTCGGACCCCACTGGCGGCGGTATCTGCGAGGCCGGTTTCTTCGACATCTACCCCGAAGACGATGAGAATGAGGGTGGCGGCACTGTTGCTTTCCTCGGCTCCTGGTCCTCATACCCCTACTTCAAATCCGGCTTCATCTTCGTGCACACCATCGAGCGCGGCTCCTTTGTCGTCAAAATGACTAGCAAAGAGTGCGAGAAGCCCAAGGTCTGCTCTGTCGATGGCTGCCTGAGCGGCATGCGCACAGCAAATGTCGAGGGGCGGTTGCAGGAGAGCCAAGAGTTTTGTGGCAATTTTACGCAGAGGCAGATTGAGGATGAGAGGGTTGTGCCGGATTATGCGCGGACCGCATGTGCTGGGAATGACACTGTGGCGAGGGTTAGCAGTGCATGTGCTTGCTTGCCTACGCTGGCGGTTCCTGAGTTGCCGCGTACGACGAGTCGCCCGCCGGTGCCTACGGTGTTGCCTCCGAGGTTGTAGGAAGATGTATGTAGTAATGGATGTGTTGAGAGTATTCTCATAGCATAGCAAAAGAACAAGTAGTAGATTAAGAAAAAATTAATCTTTACGCCAAATTCGTCTTAGAGTCATACCAATATCTCATTTATCAGGCATTTTTCTATGCTACAAGATTTGATAGTGATCCATCAATCTGGCTTCATGCTGAACAACGTGGTGCCTGGCACATGGTGGACCAAAAACAGACTAGCTCTACGCGCCACATGCTAGCGCGTGTGGCTCAGCCGCCAAAATCGACGTAACGTCATTGTTGCTGGGTTCGCTTGACAGGTGAGAGCTCGCCCACTTTCTGGACACTCGTCTTCTCCCTATTCACCAGAACCTGTTCCATTGGACGCTGCGGTTGCGCATGGGAATGCTGTAGCAGTCAAATCCATCTCCTACCCTGCCATCGCAAAGACGCCATCATCCCTTTATAGAGCCCGTCAGCTCTCGCCGAGCATCATACATACCTACCAACCGCACAACAATGGCCACACAACGCAAACCTCTGTCTGCTGAAGGCAACGGTACTTCTACTACAGCTGAGACGCCTGCCGGTACCATGCGCTTCCCGACCTCGTCTGCTCGTCGCTCGCCGTTCCTCCCTACGCGCCTCGAGGCCCAACTCATAGCCATCTACCCGCTCACCCTCCTGCTCGGCAGCGTATTCAGCACGCTCTCACCATCGACGCGCAATGCGCCCTACTCTGCGAGCCTGCAGTCGCACCCAGTCGAGTTTGCGCCGTCGTACTTTGCGCAAAAGAAGAACGTCTTCAACGTGTACTTTGTCAAAGTAGGCTGGCTCTGGACTACGCTCGCATTCGCTATTTTCGTCATCTTCCACCCCAGTTTCGGACAGGGTGCAAGTACGAGACGATTGAGAGCATTTTTGAGATATAGCCTTGTGACGATGTGGTGGTACTTCTTAACGCAGTGGTTTTTTGGCCCGCCGCTTATTGATCGCGGGTTCAGATTTACGGGCGGCCAGTGCGAGCTGCTGAGGAAAGACGACGCGAGAGATGATATGAGCACCCCGAGGGAATACATCACGGCTGCAACGTGCAAGGCAGTGGGGGGCACGTGGAAGGGTGGTCACGATATCTCGGGTCATGTCTTTTTACTCATCCTTGGGTCTTCGCTGTTGTGGCTCGAGTTTCTCCCTGCATTGACGCGCGTTGAGGGGCTCAGGGACGGCAGGTTAATCACCCTGCCTGATGGCAAGCTTGCGAGTGTGGCCGTGGAAAAGGATCTGGCCAAGACCGAGGGCGAGGCTACCGCTCGAGGCGTCAAGTTTGCTCTCGGTGTTGCGGCTTTGATGTGGTGGATGCTGCTCATGACCGCGGCTTACTTCCACACTTGGTTTGAGAAGTTCACGGGACTTCTTGTGGCATTTGCGGGGCTGTGGACCGTGTACTTTCTTCCAAGAGGTGTCCCGCAGGCAAGGGCGTGGTTGGGCATGCCCGGTGTATGATGAATGGGGGATGGATCATCGGGTGGATTACACGGCATTTTCAGTCTTTTGATCATGAAGGTTGAACTCGCGGAACCGCATAGCTTGCATTACAATGATGAGTAGGATGTATTGAGTAGAAGCATACCAGGCGTAATATTGTTTAATTCTATGTACCACCATTTTGATCTCGTTTTACCTTAACACCATTCCTTCCATCCTAACACGAGATTCGATCGTCTCCACAGGGATCAGCACCGATGAGCCTCGATGCACCCAAGACATCACTCCTCCACTACCGAAGCCCTTCCCGCTTCCCTCCACGCGTCTCTTTTTTTTTCTTCTTCATTTTCAGTAAAAAAAAACCTCTGCGTGCATCATACGATGTGTAAATATCCTTGCAACTCTCTGTTCTACTACTCCTCGGAATAACCTACGATCCTTAACATTCTCCCGAAGCACCCAATCCCATCATCCTAAGCGGGGGTCCCCCGCACTTCCTCCACTATCGAATGCGCGCGCACAAAGTAGCAAGTACATACCCGAACCCCCATTAGTACTCGGGAAAAGAGAAAAACAACGCACGAGTTATTTACCATGACGCCATCAGTCCCGCTTCAACGTCGGCGCCCGCCGTTCGTTTTCGTTCTAACCCCAACGCGGTAGACCGCCCGCCCGAGTCCCTTTTGCTGCACACGTTTTCTACCAATCACTGTGTTCTCCGTTAATTCTCCGCCTTTTTTTTGCTTGATGGGTTCGCGGACGAAGTACTGCTGCTAACCCCAGGATTGCCCCATTTCCCCACTTTCCTCCCCCTCACGGATGGTGAAGGCGCGGGTTCTTTGGGAGTAGGTGAGGGGGACGATCTCGGGATGCGAGCGATCGGTCGGTCTGGCGAGGTGGGTTGGGTAAATATGTATATAATGGCGGCAAGTCTCTGTCTGTTGAGAGGTTTTCTGTTGATGTGTTGTTTGCATCAAGCTTGATCTCGCTATGTTGGGTTCCAAGGGAGTTTGTGTATTGGGCCTGTTGGTCCGTGCTGTTGTTGGACAGGATGGTAGGTGTTTGTGCAACTTGAAACTGATTGAGAATGGGCTAATTGAGAGGAATGTTAGCTGCCACGGCGAGTGGGACTAACTTTACGCTGACGGCGGATGGCATGTCGTACCTTTTCCATGTAGATACACAGTCTGGGGATCTCAGATCAGATCATTTTGGAGGACCTGCAACAGACTTTACTCCTCCAGCTCGCATCTCCTCCAGCGGATGGGTTGCTGGAGTCGGCAATGCTCGTCGCGAGTTTCCTGATATTGGTCGTGGCGACTTTCGCTTGCCTGCTATCCATATTCAGCATGCGGATGGCGACACTGTAACGGCTCTCCGGTACCAGTCTTACGATATCTCACAAGGCAAACCTACATTGCCCGGGCTGCCGGCCACTTATGGAGAAGCTGGCGATGTTACTACCGTGACCGTACATCTATACGACAATGTGTCAGATGTCTCGGCCGCACTTTTGTATTCGATTTTCCCAAAGTACAATGCTATTGCACGTAGCTTTACCATTATGAACAATGGAACTGCAAACATCTCGATTGAGAGGGCAGCGAGCTTCAGCACCGACTTTCCCAATGTCGAGCTGGAGATGATTGAGCCTCATGGCGACTGGTCTCATGAGTTCCAGACGGTACGGAGACCGATTGACTATGGCGAGACTACGTAAGTATTTTCAGAGTGACTAAGACTTTTGGCTGATGGAGAGTAGATTCCGGAGCACTGCTGGCTACGCATCGCATTTGCACAACCCTTTCTTCTCACTTGTATCGCCGACTACCACCGAGTCGACTGGAGAAGCATGGGGATTCAGCTTGATTTGGACTGGTAGCTTCGCCGCGACCGCTCAGCGCTTCTCCAACGGTTACGTACGTGTGCTTATGGGCCTCAATTCAATCCATGCAAGCATTCCAGTTGGACCGGGCGAGACTTTCCAGTCGCCCGAGGCTGTTGGTGTTTACTCGTCAGAAGGTGTAGGAGGCATGTCGCGGTCTTTCCACGACCTCTACCGTAACCATCTCTCCCGTTCCAAGTTTACGAACCAGACGCGGCCGATTCTTCTCAACTCATGGGAAGGCTTACAGTTTGATATCAACGAGACTTCGCTCGTAAGTCTTGCTGGTGAGGCAGAACAGCTCGGCATCGAACTCTTTGTCATGGACGATGGTTGGTTTGGTACCAACTATCCGCGTAACAACGACTCGCTCGGTCTTGGTGACTGGACACCCAACCCGGCCAAGTTTCCCAACGGTCTCGGTCCATATGTTGGCCAAGTAACCGACTACAAGGTGCTGAACGAGTCAAAATCCATGCAGTTTGGTATCTGGGTTGAGCCGGAAATGGTAAACCCCAACTCGACACTGTACCAGGAGCATCCGGACTGGGTCCTATCCGCTGGAAAGCATCAGAGGAGCCTAACACGCAGCCAACTAGTCCTAAATGTCGGACTGCCAGAAGTACAAGACTTCATTATCAACGCCGTTTCCAACATCCTCGACTCAGGAAACATTACCTACGTCAAGTGGGATAACAACCGCGGAATGCACGAAATGTCGCACCCATCCGACGACTATAAGTACATCCTGGGCCTCTACCGCGTCATTGACAACCTCACCACCAGCTATCCCGACGTTCTCTTCGAAGGCTGCGCCTCAGGCGGTGGCCGTTTCGACCCGGGTCTCCTCCACTACTGGCCTCAATCCTGGACCTCGGACAACACGGACGGCTCCGACCGCCTCACCATTCAAATGGGCACATCCCTCGTGTACCCACCCTCCGCAATGGGCTGCCACATCTCCGCCGTCCCCAACCACCTCACCAACCGCAACATCAGCTTCGAATACCGCGGCCACGTGGCTATGATGTGCGGTTCCTTCGGCCTCGAACTCAACCCCTCTGAACTCTCTGCCGAAGAAGCCTCCGCCGTCCCCGCCATCATGGCCGCCGCTAAAGAGGTAAACCCCATCGTCATCTCCGGCGACTTCTACCGCCTCGCGCACCCCGCGCAGTCGAATTGGCCCGCAGTCCAGTTTGTGAGCCCGGATGGCGCGAGGAGCGTCGTCTTTGCGTTCCAGCAAACTATGAAGATTAAACCCGCTGCTCCCCCTGTTAGACTGCAGGGTCTGGATCCCAAGGCGAGATATAGGAATGATTTGGATAACGGGACGTATAGTGGGGCGACGTATATGAATGGCGGCATTAATGTGAGGTGGGACCCAATGGATTATCAGAGTAAGTTGATTTGGTTGGAGAGGGTGTGATGGGGAGTAGTGGAGGAATAGATGTATTTATGTGTTAATGAATATATGGATCATATTACTGCGTGTTGTTCAGTACATGTGGGGTAAGCGTATGCTTTGTCGTTTAAACAGTAGTGCGCTAGTAGTACTAGTGGTGAGACTAAATGCATAGCTAGATGGAAGCGTTTGAGTTTGACATAAGCACTAGAAGGACTACAAATATGCAAATGAACAAGGATAAGACAGAAGCATAGATATATCACATCAAGTATGAGAAGCGAAAAAGGTTGAGTTGGGCACTCGATGCCATTGAGATATATACAATTATAAAACGAAGATGTACAAGAAAGAATTAAGAGATAGCTGGCACCGGCCTCTGACCGACACCTTAGTCGCTTTTTTCCTTTTCCAAGAAAGTGCCTGAGTCGCTTAGCAAGAAGCGCCAGCAGGAACATTGAGGCAGCTGGAGCTCTTCTTTCCACCGGTAATGCTAACACCGGACCAGTTCCAGCCGGAGCAGCTTCCCGTTCCGCAAAGCACGTAGATCTCGGTACCGGAGCTGGTAACGGTACCCGCAACGTTCTTGAGCGTAACACCGGTGATCGGGACGCCAGTGGTGGGCTTTCCAGTTGGGCCGCCGTTAAGGTAGTCCTGCTCGATGACGATGCCGTACTTGGCAATGTTCTTGAGGGTAATGTTCTCGTAGGTGATGTCGGAGACGGAGCCAGTGGCGCCGGAAATGGTCTTGATGCGGACGCCGTTGTCCGAGTTGGCAATGGTGGTGCCGCTGACGACGACGCCCTTGACGGTGTTGTCTTTGCGGCCGCCGACGGAGCCGATGGAGACGCCATGGCCGCCGGAGCACTGGCAGTTTGTGACTTTGATGTTGCTGCCGGAGTTGATGGCGACGCAGTCATCTTGGTTCTTGATGTTGGCGTTGGAGATGGTGATGCCGCTGGAGCTGCCGACGTCGAAGGCATCGGTGTTGTGGCCGCCGGCTGAGTCGCCTGCGCTGTTGTCGATAGTGATATGATCAAGAGTCAAGTCGGTGGCACCGTTGATGGAGAAGGCCTGAACGGGAGTGTTCTTGACGTTGAGTCCGCTGATTGAGGATGTGGTCAGGGAGTGAGCGTAGAAGAACTGGACCGATTAGTCAGACTACGGTTCAGAGTAGTTTCAGTGAACTCATCGCTTACCTTGGGCTTGGTCTTGCCTCCGTTAGATCCCTTTCCATCCCACCACTTTTGACCAGCGCAATCAATGGTGTGGCCGGCGGCACCCACCACCTTGATGTTGGTTCCGGAGACGGAGATGAGAGGACCTGCCCACTCCTTGTATCCAAAGGTCGTTGTGCCCTGGAAGGTGACAGTGGTACCGGACTTCAAGCCCGTGAGGTCCAGGGTGGTACCAGCAGGAACAGTCATGCCGCTGATGACAATATCAGTGCAAGAAGCCTTGTTCTTGATAGCTGTCGCAGCATCGGTGAAAGTGCATCCAGCGCGGGCATCAAGACCTGATGGCGCGGCAGAGACGAGCGCACCAGCGCTCAGAAGCATCGAAGTAAGAGCATATGCGACCATTGTGCTAGCTGTCGAAAAACGAGAACTCAGAACTGAATATGTAGTTATGGAATCAAAAGAACAAGGGAAGGAGTGTGTTAATTGATGCTGGAAATAGGGAGGCAACGCTACAGTACTTATACAAGGAATCCAAACATGAGGGGGCAGTGGAGACTGGCTTCCCCCACAGGTCTCGTTAAGCTAAGTCTAGCCCAAGAATCTCGAAGGCTTGTCGCTCTAGGCAATGCTTGACATTACGCTAGGCCACGTTTTGGATGGACATGAGTAGTAAAGAAGCGGAATGACAAGCATTGGAGGGTTCACCTGATCGATTTCTCCGCTTCGCGGAATACTCGTAGATTATATCTTCGTATTCTGGAAGATTTCGTTCTTGAGCGTATATCGTTTTGTGTCCTCTGCACTGCGTCAGCCATCAGCGCTGCAAACCGTTCAGCGGAGCTTCAAATATCTCATCTCAGATTTGCAAAACAAACCGGCAGTGAGTATGCCAACCCATGCTGAAACGAAATTACAGCGGCATGGTGAAACATATTTGGTCAAAATCGGGACGTAGGAGCGTGGCGCTGCTGTGGCGTAACGCCCTAGTCGGCACGTGGGTGCCGAACACGGGTTGCGTGTTTACAATGCCGAGTACGACCGATTGATGGAACAACTAGCTTAATCTATATGAAGGGGGAGGGAGTGAGAGAGGGGCCGCTGAGCCCTAAGAACCTTAAGCGGATGCCATCAGACATCACGACACAGCGGGTTATAGCAGTTACCGAAGTTCCGGTAGGGATCGCAGCATTACAAAGTCGTTAGTATTGCCTATTTCTATGATTAGGAATATATCGCTCACTCTTGTAGTGCCTAATTCTCGCATTTGTTAATATGTGTTTAAATTGAAACCCATTAGCGCCATCCAAAGTGGCGCGCCACGCGGCCCGACTGTCGATTGGTGCGTTCTTCGGCATATTAGACATCACAGCATCAAATGCTCCCACCTTGAGCAATTTGATTTTTGACGTGTACGGCCAGTCCTGGATTACATACTGTGACACTGTTCGAAAATGGGTTGACATTTCGGACAAAAAAGATACTGGTGTAGTACTAAACCATCCAGGAATAAGCACCATGCGACCCAGTTTCGCAGTAGTGCTCCGCTATCACACCCACCTTCGCTTTCATTCGCGCAATTACTCCCGCGTCAGAAAATGAACACAGCATGAATGGCCCTTCTTTAGGCGCATTCAGGTAGTCCAGGAGCCAATCAGCACACCAGAATAGATGAAGACAACGGGCTCCGTATATCCTCAAATCAATCTCGCAGAAGCGGAGTTGCCACGCGAGATCAACTTCCTTAGGCTTGTCGATCGCCTTTCTAAAAGCAGAGGCTGGTGCGGACATCGAGTAAAGACAAGACGATTCGTGGACAAACCCAACTCCAATGAGCTTAAGGTAAGCCACCTCCAGAGCTCCAACAAGACTTTGTATTTTGGAAGTCGACAACAGATCGTCGTACGTATACAGATTACGCGTAAGAGTTGACTCGTAATGCCTGATGCGCTTCGATACCAGTTCTTCAGGAAGGCTGCGGATCAGCTGGCGCGCATTTTCTATGGTGTCCTCAATTGAGGATTCGGGGAACAACATCACACTGGGAGTAGCGAGCAAGTCCAAATGTGCTCTTTGAACTATCTTCTCTCGGAAGCTAGCAGATGAAGGGTATATGGCTATCAAATAAGTGTCGTTCACCCACCCCTGGGATATCCAGAAGCATATGCCTCAGTTTTCCTGCCACATCCTGTTCGAATTGTTCCATGTATCGAATCCGGGGTTTTCTTAGCTTGATCTCTTGCATCGGTATGATTATGTTGGAAAGCTTCGCCAGGATTGCTTTCGGTGCTGCTGTGTCGAACAGTAGGTTATGAAAGTGAGTGGCGTAATCTGAGACGGGAAATTGGATGATTAATTCAGTCAAGGATAAGCTTGAACAAGAACCCTGCCGAGAAGATGTATCCAAAAGCTCGAGGTCCTCGTTGTTGATAGTGTTGAGGTGAAAATCAAAGCTAATGCTTTGACGTACGGCGCCTGGATCCTCACTATCGTAATACAAGAACGCACAACGTGAGTCGTATATGATGACCGTAGGCGAGTCGCCATGATCCTGCTCCTGAGCACATAAGCTTACAAGTGGCCGAGGTGTCGTCTCACCGCCCAGAAACACAGTGTGTCTCCCCGAAGGCCCTTTTGTCTTGCCCTTGCGCGTTTCCCATACCACGGTTATTCGGATTCCATTGAACATAGAGCATACTCGCACATGTCTTTCGACGTAGGAAACTTGAATTGCTCAGACATGTCTATAGATGTGGGGTATCCGCTTGAACCAAATTGGATCTCATTTGGTTCCAGTTCGTTTTCGACGTCGTCTGCCGCACCGAACGGAAAGGCCAGCGCTTTGGCGTGTTCAAGCATATGAACTGAAGCCAAAAACTTGTCAAAAAGTCGTTCCCCTTGTTCTTTGTTACAGAAACCATGTGTTTTATTGCATGCACCCATTAGGCGGTCTTCAATAGTTTGTCAATACTGTTCTCTGTCTTCGAATGTACATGGAGTTAGCTGATTTGGTAGTACGTGTGTACGGCGATGGCATGGAAATCTTCCTTTAATGATCTCGCCGCACAGGATAGCCGGGACTTGGATATCAGCTAGAAAGGGTTTTCCGACAAAATCTTGAGTCCCAGTCATCTTGGTAGCCTCAGGATGAGGTAGCGAAGTTGCCTTGTGCGATGTCATAAATTTCCTGTGACTAGTATATGCCTATCTAGTATACCTCTATTAGGTATAATAACTAAATCAATTATATTTGCGATGAAGGTAGTAGAATAGCGAACTACGGTTGCGACGAAGGCAACAGAACAGCAAACCATAGTTGCAATAAGATAGTAGTTAGCATAATGAACTATGGTTGCAATAAGGACAGTAGCGCAGCGCAGGGCACTGATGCCTATGACTGACTTGACTTTTTTTATATCTGTTTGCTGTATAGCGTATCAGATCAATTATCTCAGAAGAGAATCGTAGGCCACACCCTAACCTGCCAGAATTAGGTGTTGAGAAAAATAACTTCAGAAGTTAAAGTAAACGGATTTAAATAAGCGTTAGCAAGACTCTACTTTTAAACTTTAAGAAATTGATTAATAATACTACTACTAAAAATACATATACCTCTTGATAGGTATATACCTATTAGGCACACCCGTATCAATTATGGCTAAATTAATCATAGTTCCAATAAAGGTACATAGTAGAATAGCGAATTGTGGTTATAATAAAGACACGTAGTGTAGTAAAGCGCTCCGACGCCTATGAATTCGCTATATCGTCTCCCGTCTGTCTCTCCCATCTCATCACTGTAACGGCTTAGCTACTGAGGCTACCTATGTCCAAACCTAATCCGAACCAAGGTACGATCCAGCCTAGTGCGGAGCTGCCGATACAAATACCAGACCTCTTCCATAGTCACTCAGTAGATTTTTGATATCCTTTCGTACAAGGCCTATAGGTGTATTATCAGATTCTTAGCTCATTTATGTCCCATGCACTCCCGTATGCCTCTGAGTGACCTCATCGCCGACACGTATCCGATAGTTCTTGCCTGTGCAATTACAATCACCGCCACGAATTCATTTGAACTCGTTGACTGATACATACCGCGGGCAATATTTCTTCAGACTTGTTTTTGATACTGTGCTGGTTGGATCACATGACTCACTGTGTATGTATGTAACCGTCCAATGCTAATTCAGTAAGTCACGTGACTATACACAGCGCCCCTGAGATAGGAATCTAAGACATCACGTGCTTTTAGAGCTTAACCTAATCGATCAACTGAGGTCTACTTCTTACTTCTAACTCATTTTTTGGCTACTGAGATTCTGGTCCATTCAATCGGTTCGAAAAAATAAAATAAAATAAAATCAATCCCAAGGCATGGAAGACTGACAGTGTTTTGGTTTCTACTCTGCTTCAGGTTCATCACCAACTGATCATCGGAGTCTTAACTGCCGGGCAGGTAGTTTGTCTACTCGATTGACATTCTCAACTACCGAAGTTTCTCGGCTGGTATTCTTGACGGCGCAAAAAGGCAAAGAAAATGTCTTAGAAACAACAATGTCATTGCAGCCAACGAACTGTTGCTGTTGTCAAGATGATGTCGTGTATGTCGCAGCTGTCGCACGTCGGCCAAACTGAGTGGTTGACTGTCTCCCCCTCTGAACTCTATTTACATGAAGCTTATAGTTCTGACAGCTTGCGTTCGCTGCGCAATATATGCCCCTGTCTGAGCAGCGGCACATCCAGAAGAAACGAAACCTTGTTGATGAATAGCGCAGGGATGCGCCCCCGAAGTGTTGGGCCTCACCAAGACCCTTTGCATTCCAACCATAGTATCAAAGCGTTTTCTTGATTATGGTTTGTGAGGGAGGGAGGGAGGGAGGGAGTAGCTGCGACAAGGTATGTATACAAGTAGCATTGTAAAATGAGTTGTTTATGGAGTCTGGTACTCTACGTAGTCCCTAAATGGAGAACCAAGAAAATACCCAAGCCAACTGTTCCAAGCATTTCCCTGCTGCGCTTGAGCGCTATTTAAGGGGCGTGAAACGCAGAGTCCTGTGGACTTGTCATGGATGCACGCGCCAGTGATTCGACCGCTGTCAGAACCACCCGTCTTTCGTGAGACGGCTGCTGACCGAAGGCCAAACGCGTGCCTCACGCCAATGGCTCTTGAACTTGGCCAACTGCCTGAATTACTCGTAGCGTTCTACTGCATTGAGGATGGGCCCTATACGATACCTATTTTTTTTAGTTTGAATAGGATAAAGCCATGATCTAGGCGGCGTCTCATGATACCTGTTGTCCAAGGTACTAGCGCCATAAGCTGCAATGTCTAGTGCTAGTAAACTGCACAATCTGAGTTGCCCACGTTGCGAAACAGGCGACACGGGTGGTTCGCAGTCGTTGCCAGCCACAATCAGCCCTACAAGGCCAACAGAAACATTGTCAACCAACGGTTGCGGACCCGGAACCGCTCGGAGCACAACTGATCCACAATTTGGGGCAGCGTGTGGCGATAGTACTTAAATGGGCAACCCAACACAACCATGCGTTTGCGGGAGTCTAGGATGTTAAGTTGGGCAGAGGTATACACTAGGAAAAAAGGGAAAAGGCATTGTCAGCGCAAAGATCGCACCAGCACATTTCAACAACACCAAGAGCTGATTATGACATACGAACAGGACGCGTACTGGTCCTATAAAAACTAGTCTTGAAAAAACCCCGGTTAACATTTCGCATACATGGAAATCTTGCGACAGTGGTGCGAGCGAGGTATTCGACCAGGCTGTGTTAGATTGATTGCGCCTCTACAACGGTTGATCGTTGCAAGGGAAGACTGAAATGGAAGCCTTTAGATTAGGAGAACTGCATAACCGCGTGAGCACCGCTGTTTAAGATGATTTGAGCAAGGTCCAACAAGGATTATGCTAAGCAAAGCTAACAAACAGCCTTGCGATTCGATCCGTGCCTCGGAGCGTTGACAATGACAAGACGCTCGGGATCCCTCATTCCGCTTGGCTATCAGAGCACACGTATTTCTGAACATAGTAGGTCCGACTTTTGCTATGCACAAAGGACGTTGTTCTAGGGGGCGCGCCCAATTGAAATCGTAGGAAGAGCGATGGTGAAATCGCGGCTCCTGGTACCTCCTGAAACGGCGAGGCTTAAAAGCGCCGAAAATCTCCACGCTAAGGGAATAAACTCTGCGCTCAGATACTGCAGACATTCCCGATCCCCCCCAGGTTTTCGGGCCTTATTTTTCTCAAGGGGGGGGGGGGTGAAACGAACAAAGGAAGACACCATTCGTAAGGCTTGGAACAGCCCTTGGGTCTTGGACACCGACGAAACGCCATGAGATTAGATGCAAGGAATTGTTTAAATGGAATCGATGTCTACACGGAACATGGCTTCTCACTCACACGCATCTCACTGCGAGTTACACTCTCTTTAAGTAATTAATCACATTCATTTATTTGGCTATCAGCCTGTCCTGTCTTTAAATATGCGTTTCACCGACGCCGCCACTCTCTTCTCCCTCTCTTCGCTCGCCCAGGCAGCACCAGGTCTCTGGAGCCACCAGCACGCCCACTACGCTTCCAGCAGCTATGGTAGTGGTAGCAGCCAGGGATACCAAACCGGTACCTTCTTCACCAACTGGGGCATCTACGCTCGCAACTACAAGGTCACCGATCTCCCCGCCAAGCAACTGACCAAGGTCAACTATGCCTTTGCCAACGTAAACAACGTCACCGGTGAGGTCGTACTTAGTGACGAGTGGGCGGACATTCAAATCCCCTACCCTGGTGATGTTGCCGGAAACGGCACTCTGCTTGGTAACTTTGGTGCGCTATTCAAGCTCAAGCAGCAGAACCGCCACCTGAGGGTTACTCTCTCCATCGGTGGCTGGAGCTTCAGAAACAACTTCAAGCCCGCTTTCTCCACCGAGGCTGGCAGGCAAAAGTTCTGCGACAGCTCGCTCGAGTTCGTCAAGGACCTTGGTCTCGATGGTATCGACATCGACTACGAGTACCCCGAAGACTTGGAGGCTAGTGCCAAATTCGCTGATGTCGTCAAGCGCTGCCGCAATGTAAGTTTGATATATCCCTTTTAACACATCATGAACAAAGCATCCTAACATTCCACCCCAGGCTTTCGACACCTACTCCGCCGCCCACGCCAACAACTACCACTTCATTATCAGCATCTCCTCTCCTGCCGGCCCCCAAAACTACGAAATCTTCCCCATCACAGAAATGGACCCCTACGTCGACAACTGGAACCTTATGGCCTTCGACTACCAAGGCCCTGGCTTCTCCAACTTCACCGGCCACAACAGCAACCTCTGGCCCAGCAAGACGAACCCCCGCTCCACCGACGGCTGGGACGCCAAGAACAAGAAGTTCACTGCCTTCAACACTGACCGCGCGATCCAGTACTACAAGAGCAAGGTCTCGAGCCCCAGCAAGATCCAGCTTGGCATGCCGCTGTACGGCCAGGCCTTTGCAAACGTCATGGATCCCAACCCCTTTGGCGACGGCACGGGCGCAAAGTTCAACGGTAGCATGCCTGGAAGCTGGCAGGCGGGTAACTACGACTACAAGGTGCTTCCGCTCAACAACTCGGGTACCGCATATGCTTCGTACGAGGCTGGTGCGGCGTGGACGTACAACCGCAAGACGCGCGATCTTGTTAGCTTTGATACTCCCCAGGTGGCTCAGTGGAAGACGCAGTACATCAAGGCGCAGCAGCTTGGTGGTGCTTGGTGGTGGGAGGCGTCTGGTGACCGTCCCGTCACTGACCCCAAGTCGCTTGTTCGCACTGTTGTTCAAGCGCTTGGTGGTGAGAGCGCGTTCAAGCCCACTGAGAACTTGCTGTACTTCCCTCAGAGCAAGTATGTCAATGTGCGCAATGCCAACGTTACTCGCGCTTAGGTGTGTGTGTGTGTATGCGGGGCTTGGTAGCTAAGTGTGTCGATGCGAAAGGAGTAGAGTAGAGATAT
This sequence comes from Bipolaris sorokiniana ND90Pr, assembly GCF_000338995.1. NCBI lineage: Eukaryota > Fungi > Ascomycota > Dothideomycetes > Pleosporales > Pleosporaceae > Bipolaris > Bipolaris sorokiniana. The sequence goes on along the minus strand of NW_006911908.1, from coordinate 436,603 downwards.
ATACAATATACCCGATTGGAATCATAGAATATACGTTTTGTGTTACACCTTCGCTTTCTCTCTCATGTCTTCGCATCTATAGTGGTATCTTAGTGTATGTATACATGTAGATTAATGCTGACGTTCACGCGGGTACACCCTTTTGTCGCAGTAAGCACCCAAACTTTTGGCATGGTGGATAGACTTTTCTCCCCTTGTCGCACGCCCGAGCATCGATTCTCTCCCGCGCTCGAAGATGCACGTCATCGAGTTGATCCGCCCGTAAGCACCGCAGTTCGTTGCTGATAAACAGAAATTCTACTACAAACGGTATGAAAGGTGAGAAGGGTGTTGGAAAGGGGACAGGGGGAAGGAAGGCGAAGCTGGTGAACATGCCGCCCTAGTTATTAGCATCTTGGTGTGTGAATTGGATACGAGATGTTGGCGGGTAATTAGAGTCAGTGTGTGGTTGTGTGGGCATCAAGATTCATTTCTGGTTTTGAGGTCGGCGACTTGTTGGATATCACGTCCTTTCGGCCGTATATGAAAAAGGAGACACGACCAGTGACTTCGTACAGACGCGCTGAGCTTTCGGGACGCCTGAAAACAGCAATAGCATGTCTTCCATTCTCAGCTGCAAAGATTGTCAGCAGATTCAACAATCTAGCCAACTTGCCTCGTGGAATCCATCTGCCGGATTAGCACGCCAGATGGAACCCGTCTCGATGCAGAGAAATTGGCTCGAGCAGGTACCAACAAGAGTACTCGACTTAGCAGATAAAAACGAGACGGTGAAATGCCATGAGAGCCCATCGGCCGGACCTGTTCGGACTTATTGCGGCCGTAAGCAGACAATCAGTAAGGCAGCAAAAAGATAGCATGTTCTTAGCGAAGAGGACGCGCGATGCGATGCGACACGATTCGTGGCTGTGTAGAGTGGGTACGCGGCGAGATATGAGTTCAGGCTAAATGCATTGATGATGATGACACGGGTGCTGGGGTGGTTTGTTCAGGCGGGGAGGAAAAGACGGGCAGGAAATTATGGAGCAGACAAGGTGCTGTAAGATTACGTTATGCTGGGGTGAAATCAGAGCCGCAGGGGCGAAGCTGGTGCGGCTCATCCCGGACCCACCTCCAAGAACACCCATCGCGCTTGAGGGCCACCATCAACATCATGAATGCCCTCATTGCTCGGCACGCCAGTCATCGAGGATTTTCGGCCAGGTCTTTGCGCAGTATTGGCACCACGTTCAATCCCTGCTTTCGTGCATCGAGATCAGTTAATACAATGGCTCAGCGACCCCGGCGATTTGCCCCACTGGATCCAGCAAAGAGGAAGGAGGGGGACCAGAGACCAGAGTTGAAAGGCATCGTATTCGATGTCGACGGGACATTATGTAACCAACCCCCTGGTTCTCACGGGTGGGATGATAATATACTAATGCGCGACAGGTCTGCCGCAGAATTACATGTTTGCAGAGATGCGTGCCACTCTCGGCATCGAGAAGCCGACCGATATTCTGGATCACGTGTACTCGCTGCCCGAGAGCGAGCAAGAAGAGGCACAGGAAAAGATTCGAAACATCGAGCGGACTGCAATGAAGTCGCAACAGCCACAGGCCGGCCTCGTGGAGCTGATGGAGTACCTAGACTCGCGGGGCGTCAAGAAGGGCATTTGCACGCGCAATTTCGATGCCCCGGTTGCCCATCTCCTCACCACATTTCTACCCCAGTCCAAGTTCAGCCCTATTGTGACGCGCGAGTTTAGGCCGCCCAAGCCCGACCCCGCTGGTATTCTGCACATTGCCAAGGACTGGATGCACGAAGATGGGGGAAACAGTTTGATCATGGTGGGAGATTCCATCGACGACATGACGGCGGGCCATCGTGCAGGAGCTGCAACGGTTTTGCTGGTCAATGATGTGAACAATCATCTCGCCGAGCACGAGCATACAGACCTTGTCGTCAAACGGCTTGATGATCTTATCGCCATCTTGGAGAACGGGTTCGAGGGAAGACAATGATGGGCGTATATAGCAAACAGCTTGGATGACTGCCTAACCAGGAAGCTCGTAGTACTACTAGAGTGAAATGGAAAAGCATTGACCATTTCCTCGAGCAATGCTGTACTGCTGCCAAAGCAACCTACAAACCACCTATTCAACTGTCCGCGATGAAATCCGCCTCGGCATTATTTAGAAAGTTACTCGTACGCTAGCTCTCTGCTCTATGACGTGCTGATCGATGGGCCATGAGTGTGAGTGCGTCTCGTGCGACATGTTCGGGGTGCAGTGTTACTTTTAGGAAGGTGAACATGGTCCGTTGATCCACCCTAGCTCCCCAACGCCACACGGCTAAGCTGCCGCGTCAAGCTTTTTGCACACAACACCAAGCACACCCAGCATTTTATAAGCGTTGAGCAGCCCTAAGCAACTAGTGATATGCGCAAGGTTGGTTATATCTGCTGCTATACCGATATGATCTAGCAGCAACTTGCAGGCCCTTGAAGTACCCTCATCCAGCGTCGACACATGTGCAACTCGACCCGTAGTATGTGACAGTGCTGCATACTAGTACATACACAGCTATCCGTTGTGTGTGTGTAATGCATGTAACATGTTGGCCCATCTCAGTCGCACTCAAAAGAAGATGCTTGGGCTGGTATGGGACTGGTCCGGTGGATCACAATACAGTTGTGGAGTTCGCCTTGCCACAATTAAGGCAGCTGTCTATTAGGATCCGAGGGGCTTGTTTCAAGGCCCACCAATCCGCGAGACTCATCCAACCAAGCCAGTGTGCTTGGCTATCTATTTATCTTGGCCAAGAGGCGGAGACCCATAATGTTGATCCGGACGTTGAGCTGCATATGGACCATATTAATGATTGGGGCGGGCTGGGAAGATCGCCTGGTCAACTACGTATCTCGTGCCTTGGCACCTGAGGGTATAACTATTTGCCTTGCTTCCTGCAAACGCGCCTTCTTCACCACATCATTGATTCCTGCCTCAAAGGGAGAAGGTTTGTGTGAGGTCCTTGAGACGCCGTCGCTGTCTTGCACTCCCTGTTTCTGTTCTCCTATCTATCCTGCAGTATGAAGTACAACGCACTCCTCACTGGCCTACTGGCTGTTACCCATGGCAGCGCCGTTTCCGCTTCAATCACTTCACACGTCGAGGGTGAAGTTGTCGAGCGACTTCATGGTGTCCCTGAGGGTTGGAGTCAAGTGGGCGCCCCCGATCCAGACCAGAAGCTGCGCTTTCGCATCGCAGTCCGCTCGGTGAGTAATTGCTTTCGCGACCCATGTTTAAGCCTTGCAATGCTGTTTACTGAATATTACAGGCGGATAGTGAGCTATTTGAGAGGACGCTCATGGAGGTTTCTTCTCCCAGTCACCCTCGCTACGGACAGCACTTGAAGCGACACGAGCTCAAGGATCTCGTCAAGCCACGAGCCGAGTCAACCTCAAACATTCTCAATTGGCTCCAAGAGTCTGGAATTGAGGCGAGAGACATCCAGAACGATGGAGAGTGGATCAGCTTCTATGCTCCGGTTAAGCGTGCCGAGCAAATGATGGGCACTACATTCAAGACCTATCAGAGCGAGGCCCGAGCCAATATCAAGAAGATCCGCTCTCTAGATTACTCGGTGCCGAAGCACATTCGAGATGACATCGACATCATCCAGCCTACGACGCGCTTCGGCCAGATCCAACCGGAGCGTAGCCAGGTTTTTAGTCAAGAGGAGGTCCCATTCTCAGCACTTGTTGTCAATGCGACGTGTAACACGAAAATCACTCCCGACTGCCTCGCCAACCTCTACAACTTCAAAGACTATAATGCCAGCGATGCTGACGTCACCATTGGAGTTAGCGGCTTCCTGGAGCAATATGCTCGCTTTGACGACTTGAAGCAATTCATAAGCACTTTCCAGCCAAAAGCAGCTGGTTCCACATTCCAAGTTACATCTATCAACGCAGGACCTTTTGACCAGAACTCGACAGCTGACAGTGTTGAAGCCAATCTCGACATTCAGTATACTGCAGGTCTTGTTGCGCCCGACATTGAAACTCGCTACTTCACCGTTCCCGGTCGCGGCATCCTGATTCCTGATCTAGACCAGCCTACGCAGAAAGACAACGCCAATGAGCCGTATCTGGATTACTTTACATATCTCAATGATCTCGAAGACGAAGAACTCCCCGAAGTGCTGACCACATCTTACGGTGAGAGTGAGCAGAGTGTACCCGCCGAATATGCAAAGAAGGTGTGCAATCTGATCGGCCAGTTGGGTGCTCGTGGTGTGTCCGTCATCTTCTCTAGCGGTGATACTGGCCCTGGCTCTGCATGCCAAACCAATGATGGAAAAAACACGACACGTTTCTTGCCCATCTTCCCTGCTTCTTGCCCCTACGTCACTTCGGTTGGCGGCACTGTTGGTGTTGAGCCTGAAAAGGCCGTCAGCTTCTCTTCGGGCGGCTTTTCTGACCTATGGCCTCGACCCGCTTACCAAGAGAAGGCTGTATCTGAATATCTCGAAAAGCTCGGAGACCGCTGGAACGGACTTTACAACCCCCAAGGACGCGGATTTCCCGATGTAGCTGCTCAGGGCCAAGGTTTCCAGGTGTTTGACAAGGGCAGGTTGATTTCGGTTGGAGGAACGAGCGCTTCAGCTCCTGTTTTCGCATCTGTAGTCGCACTCCTAAACAACGCTCGCAAGGCTGCGGGCATGTCTTCGCTCGGCTTCTTGAACCCATGGATCTACGAGCAAGGCTACAAGGGTTTGACCGATATCGTTGCTGGAGGCTCGAGAGGATGCACAGGGAGATCTATTTATTCAGGCCTCCGAGCACCACTCGTGCCATATGCTTCTTGGAATGCCACTGAAGGATGGGATCCAGTGACGGGCTATGGTACACCTGATTTCAAGCAGTTGCTCACCCTTGCCACGGTGCCTAAGTATGGCGAGCGCCGCGTCCGTCGTGGCGGTCTCGGTGGCCAGGCCTAGAGGACGTTTTGTGTGTGTCGAGCGTGAATGCTGAGCGACTTTGCGAGGCTTCATGCATCGCAGGATAGGAATGGACACTAGGTAGAACAGACATTCATGAAAATTAATCCTATGACGACTTTACAATTTTCCAAAAGTCCAAAAGTCTCCAAACCAAAGAACCGATGTTCTGTGCAGAAAGCGACATCTCAATGAATGCACCTCGGCACAAGAATGCCATAGTATTGTAAATTTTATTACAACCATGAGTATGGCTTTCCCAACCCCGCCACATGCCAGGCACGCGAAAGCCACATGCGGCAGTTGTCTACCGTAACAAGACGCAGACCACACGACCATGCGATCATACCTTTCATCACCAACCTCCGCAAACCTTGTGCGACATTTTTTACAACGGCTGCTGCTAACTCGGCGCCACTGAGCGCCACCCCCGAAACCTTAACGAGCTGCCTCATGCAGTTAATACGGCCCGCACCTTGTTCCCACCTAAGTAATACAAGCATTCGCCACGGTGCTTGACCCCTCGACATTGACGCGGCCAAATCCGATTGGAAAAAGACGCAGCCTGCCTCCCCTCCAATTATCATGTGTGACGGCCTACAACAATTTGCAGCGGGCCTGCGCATTGGACAGACCGTGGCACTGCAACACACTTCGGCTTTAACGAGAGAGATAAGAGTAGCCCGTTTCTCTCACACACAGCCAAAGAAGCCGCGTCGCCCGCTTCGCTATCTAGGAAATACGAGTGGGCGTGGCATTGCTTGGTTGCCGTGGCGGGGCTTGAAGAAGCTTTTGTTGTGCTACTAGTTTGATCCGTCGTTTTGTTTGCGGTGTTTATCACACAAATACTAACTTTGGATACTTCCACCGGTGCCTGAGCAGTATGTAAGGACATTTTGAAACCTTCTAGAGGGCATGTTCGACCTAGTCGATGAAATATAAAGCTGAGTAGACGTTGGCGAGCACTTTGCAAACGGCCGGTCGCGCATGTCGATTGCTAGTCAAGCAATGGTCCGAGCAAGCCGCGACTTGCCATCATACCCTCGCCTTCCTAACCAGGTATAGAGCTCGGCTCCAGTTTTCCAACCTACTATCGCTAATACATATCGGAATACAGCCAGATATGTGCCGCGTCGTAGGCAGGGTATGCCTGAATGATGTCAGTCCCGCGCGCTGCGCCTGTACTTGAAGAAGACTGCGCGCCCACTGCTTTGTCTCTCTCACGGCCATTGATAGTCACACCTTGGACGTGACTAACACTCAATCCCCGGCACCTCAAGACCGAAGCAAGTCATCATGCAGCTTCTTTCAATCATTGCCGTATGTGGCCTCACAGCCAGTGTCTCCGCTCGGAGCGCTCGTTCCGTTGGTAGGAAGGTGGAATTTCCTCGCCCTCGCATTGGTGTCCCGGCGCACAATGTGCAGCCTCACAAGCGCCAGGCTTCTCAGATCATAAACACTGAGGCTTCCAAGGGTGTGTATTTGAGAAAGAAGGGGCGTGAAACTAGCTAACGTCATATAGCCTTTGCTGTCAATGGCACTGCTGGAGCCATCCCCGAAGTCTACTTCGACATTGGCGAATCATACGCTGGTCTCCTCCCCATAAGCAAAGCTGCCAATGAATCTCGGGAGCTCTACTTTTGGTTCTTTCCTTCTGAGAACCAAGATGCTAGCGACGAAATCACCATCTGGTTGAACGGTAAGCCAAAAGTTGAATACCATCACAAATTGCCTCTAACAAACGATGCAGGTGGCCCTGGTTGCTCTTCTCTTGAAGGATTTCTCCAGGAAAATGGTCCCATTTCGTGGCAATACGGCAGCGGTCCAGGTCCTGTCTACAACCCATGGAACTGGGCAAACCTCACCAACATGGTCTGGGTCGAGCAGCCCGTTGGCACTGGCTTCTCTCAGGGAAAGCCCACTGCTACTAGTCAAGAGCAGACTGCCGAGGAGTTTCTTGGTTTCTTCAAGAACTTTATCGACACTTTTGGTCTGCAAAACCGCAAAGTGTACATCACCGGCGAGTCATACGCCGGCCGCTACGTCCCTTACATTGCCGATGCCATGCTGAGCAAGAATGACTCAACATACTACGATGTCAAGGGCGTCATGTTCTACGACCCCAGCGTAGCCGACGACGGCCTCCTGACCGACATCCCCGCGGTCCCCTACGTCGACCAATGGGCTGGTCTCTTCAACTTCAACCAAAGCTTCATGGACGACATCCACGCTCGCGCCGACGCCTGCGGCTACACCGAATACATGGAGAAATACCTCACTTTCCCCCCCACCAGCAAATTCCCCACCCCAGCCAACAACTCCAAAACAGAAGGCTGTTCCCTCTGGCAAGACATCCTTGACGCCGTTTTCTACACAAACCCCTGCTTCGACGTCTACGCAATCGCAACCACCTGCCCTCTCCTCTGGGACCCCCTCGGCTTCCCCGGCTCCTTCGACTACCTGCCTCCACGCACTGAAATCTACTTCAACCGCAGCGACGTCCAGGCCGCCATTAACGCGCCGATCCAGCCCTGGGCCGAGTGCTCCAACGGCGTCCTCGACACCGACACCTCGGCGCAATCGTCCTGGGAAGTCATCCCCCGCATCATCGACGCGCTTGACCGCACAATCATTGCGCACGGCGAACTCGATTACGTGCTGCTGCACAACGGCACGTTGATGGCAATCCAGAACATGACGTGGGGCGGCCTGCAAGGGTTCCAGAAGCCGCCGACTGACGATTTCTACGTCCCGTACCATGACGATTTGAGCCAGACGAGTTTGAGCGCAAAGGGCTTGATGGGCAAGACGATTACCGAGCGCAAGCTTACGTATGTGCAGCAGGCGCTGAGTGGGCATATGGTGCCGCAGTACCAGCCCAGCAGTGCGTATAGGCAGTTGGAGTTTTTGCTGGGCAGAGTCGAGAGTCTGACGTCCAGGGAGGGTTTTACGACACTGCCGAAGAGTGTGCAGAGTAATGGGACGAGTGTTGGGGAGAAGAGGGATTTGGGTGTTATGAGGGAGTTTAAGAGGTGGGTTTGAGCGAACCTATCTACTTCTTTCTCTATAAGGGGAAAAAAAGAAGAAAAGGAAGAAGATGTAGTAACGTCGTAATGTCCATATGTAAGATAATAAAAACAAAACACACATGCAAATTATCCTGCCACATTCTCGACTTCCCTCCCCCCATCCATCCCCAGTACCCCCTCCTGCCTCTCCTTCACTGCCTCTGGCACCTCCGCAAATATCTTGCCAATAGCCTCCACTGTCGTATTGCCCCCACTAAAAACAACACCAACATTCCACCCCTCCTCCCCGGCCTCCCTCTGCACCAACCCCCTAAACTCCTCATTAAACAGCACAACCGCGAGTCCCACGACCGCAGAGGGCTCCACAAAACACTTCATCCTCTCCAACACTAGTCTCATTGCCTTCTTAATCTGATCCTCAGTCACCGCAAACAAGCCTGCCACATACTCTGGCTTCGAAATAACACTCCAATTGTGCACGCCGAGTGGCGTACGCAAGCCGTCTGCAATCGTAAGCGTCTTGACAGATGTGACGCGCTCGCCCGCCGCAACACCCCTGCGCGCATCGTCGCCGCCCTGGAAACTCGGTTCCGCGCCGAACACACGGATGCCCGTACCATGCAAAGCGATCGCGATGCCGCTGAGCATGCCGCCGCCGCCACAGGGAGCGATAACCGCATCAAGTTTACTGTTCCCAGACGAAGACTGAGCGAGGAGCTTGGTAGCCTGCTCCTGGAGTTCGAGGGCCAGCGTGCCTTGGCCGAGGATAATGTTCGGGTGGTCATACGGAGGGATGAGAGTTGCGCCTGTGTCGTTGATTACGGTTGCGACGACGGCTTCGCGCTCGGTGCTTGTGGAGCCTGAGAAGTGAACGGTTGCGTTTTGGGCTTTTGTGCCTGCGATTTTCGAGGGGGTAGAGATCGTGGGCATGACGATGTGGGCGGGGATGGAGAAGGTGCGGGCGGCGAGGGCGAGGGCTTGTGCATGGTTTCCTGCAGACATAAATATTAGATTGGGGGGGGGTTGGAATGGAGGGGAGAGAGGAAAGTATGTATACCGCTGCTGTGTGTTACTACTCCTTTTTTTCGTACTTCATCTATACCCTCTTTCTCAATCAGGCGCGTGACGGCATGGAAGGCGCCGCGGACTTTGAATGCGCCAATGCGTTGGAAGTTTTCGCATTTGAAAAAAATGTTTATTTTTGGATGGACGGGTTCTTGGCCTTCCCATTGAGTTCCTTCCAGTGCTTCGGCTGCCTGGGGCGTCGAGGCAAGATTGCTCAGCGTGGTGTTGGTTAGCACGGGGGTATCGTGGATGTGGGGTTTGATAAGAGCATGAGCAGCTTCGACGTTTGAACGCGTCAAGGAGGGATGTATTTGTGTAGACGCCATGATTGCGGGTGAGAAAAAGGAGATAAGTAGTTTGGGGACATGTTTATTTGAGTCAGAGAATGTAGTTATGCGGTGCTGCTTAGATATACAGCGGGGAAGATGGCGTGCGTAGTGGGGGAGGCTCGCCACGAGTCATGGCTATGCCGCTGTTCCTGGGCCGATGACACGACGAACCCTTCTCCACAATTCAACCCCACACGTAGTTCCCGACTATGTTGTCGTTGTATTAAGATGCAAGGGGTCTAAGCAGTGACAGGGTTAGATGGTGGTGACAGGTACTTGACAGGAACGTGGTCTTCTTTGAACTACGCTGTAAAAACAACCATCTGTCTAACCTTTTTAGGCAAACGAGGACATCGTCAAGTCTGTGCAAATATTCAGTAGTTCGTTTGTCTACACAACAATGAAAAATGGCCACATTCACCTTGTTTCTTGATAGTTCTGTTAATTTTGCAAAACATAAAGCAAATATTTTAGTGAGATACAGAGGATATTGAAAGACTCATGGGGAGCCATGATTCAGATTCTGGTGATGTATGATCAACGTACTACTATCTCAATCTGAAAAGAACAAGATTGCTCAGCCAGAGACTCAGTCGTTGTATCCTATCTACCATTCATCAACCTATCCAGTATCCATGATTCATTATCCGTTATCCATCAATGACAATTACCATCCATCAGTGTCAGGCACCGTCCATCGGCGACAGTCACCACAGTCAGTGGCAGTCACCACAATCAGTGGCAGTTACTCTCTGCTCTATGTTAAGGGCCTTAATCAAGTCAGGATACCACGGCTTCTGAGGAGAATCGGGCGTGAGGAGACTGCTGACGCGCACGTTGACTTGGTTAGCACGGATCTTGAAGCCAGCAGCGCGATACAGATCAATTGCCGCCTGCTTGTCCCTGCTGCGAAAGTTTTCGAATATGTGAATGTCAAGGTCAGTCAGCTCCGTCATGTGGTCGGTGAGAAGGCGGAGGACGCGTGCACCAGGGCAGCATCGGTAGAGGTCTCCGATAGATCTGAACCAGATGACTTCGCGAGGCTCATAGGTGTCACGATTAAGGAAGCCACGACGTGTAGGATGGGGCAGCTCAAGGCGCGAGTCCATAATACCAATCTCGAGGGTGATGCGTCGGAGGGAGCTTAGAGCCCACCTTTGTGGGAGGAGAGGACCAATGGAGTTTCCATGTTTGTTCACGAGACCCCTGCGTGGCTCGAAGTCGATTGGAAACTTGAACTTGTGTAGTCCATAGAAGACCGACTTTGTGAGATCACGGAATTTCGACGAGACGCAAAGAAGATTGCTGAGCTCCTCAAAGAGGCTGCTCTTTGACATGATATCGTAGTAACGTCCATGAATGACACTACCGTTGTGACCGAGGGTGTAGAGGATGATCTTGCAAAGGATCTCGTTTGGCAGCTCGACAGAGCGGCGCCGAGCGGGCTCGACCATGGTAATCGTGGTGATCGGCGGAGGCATCTTGCTGAGAGCAGATGCTCGGATTGAACTTGAGAAGAGTAGTTTGCTTGCAAGTATAGAAGAAGGACAACTCGTTGCTTCAAAGCTGATGAGATTGAGTAGAAGAGGTAGAGTCGAGGGGAGAGGCAATTTTTATATGCGCAGGGAGACAAGGGTCCAGCGTGTTGACGGCACAAGGATGGCGCCGTGTGAAAATGAATGGAGACACACAAATTTCCCCAGTAAACAAGAGGAGAGTGAGGAGCTCAAGAAAATGCAAGGTCCCTGTCAAATTTTGATTCTCACGCTCGCTTCTGGCTGGTTTGTGCAGCTCCGTATGCGTCACTTCACTGTCTTGGCAGCTCTGGCCTGTGGCATATGTCTCTGTAGAACTGACATGAATCCTTCTGTGAGCTCCTAGTGGCTACAACAAGTTCACCGAAGGCGTACCAGCGGTGACTGTCCTTGGTCTGATGGTGAGATGCCTGCGGTGATCCCCTTTGTAAACACAAAAAACAGTGCCCGGAAAGGAGTAAGACTCGTCAGACAGGGGATCACCGCTTGTGGGGGAAATCCACTGCAGACTGAAGACTAATGGATTTGGGGGATGCGGGGAGTCCCTGGGCCGCAAGTGAAAACGTCGAGTGCTTGCTTGCTGCGCTTTGTGAGCCGTGCCCCAGTGGTACGAACAGAGTCGTAGAACAGATATCTTGTCCTTGACTGAGGTGGTAGAACCCGTGTGGACAAGATACCCAAGAGTTCAAGAAAATCTCTATCCTCACTCTTTCTGAAATGCTCTGATCATAGCAAGTCTCCAGATGGTACGACCTGTGAGACCCCCGTGTATAGGCAGTAGTTTCTGGCGCGCTAAGTCGACCCGTCCACGGCCACAACACCATCCATCAACAAAGACACCCATGGCATGAGGTGTCGGAGTAACCCCCAGAAACAGGCTGAATTCTTGACAGGAAAATTGACAATCCACTTTTACGGGGCCACGAAGACGGAGAGTCTATTGGCGAACGGCCACCTCCCGCAACCACGCAGATAAATCGAGATTCTGAAACGACGGAGCGCAGCTACTCACACATGCAACAGCGTTCGATCAGAGACGAAATCGATCGAACCGATACACCGAAACGAGTACTGGCACAATTGGGATTGGTACCGCACAAGGTTGTGCCGGATGCTGGGCAAACTCATCAGGCGGGGCCCGAAGATGTCCATTTCAGAACAAGGATATGCTGAACTTGGCCAGTGACATATTCAGACTGTCAAGGGAGTTACAGGAGATCCATTAGATAACCAGGATAAGATACTGTTCGCTTCCTCAATTGCCACGCGCCATGTCTGAACAACCCGGCAAGGGGGTTCCATGATTTGCAGAAAACCGAACATAACGCAAACAAGCTCATTCAAGGATCTCTAGAAGAAACCCGAGAGCTTTTCACAATTAACAATTGACCATAACGACGAAATATCGTCGATATCATATCAACGGTTAAATGAGAGGCAATAGAGCAAGACGACCAACCCCGTGGCATTGATTGAGTAAGGAATCCAGGATTCGAAAGGCATACAAGGATCCAGAGAAGCCTTTGGGCGGGCCCCTCAAATCCAGAAGCTGACAGGGTCGCAGAGAACCCAGGGTAGCGTCAATGAAACGGGCGTTTGCAGTCGACTGCCGCCACATTTGGAATTCAGAGATGAGGTCTCTGGGCGAACAAAAGTCCAACAGGCAGTATGGCACATGTTGGTGGGCGATATACAGACAAGGGCAACGACAGGTTCAACAGAGGAACGGTTTCGTTCAACATGGGCATGCACAGGAATGCAGTCACCCACGACAGTGTTGAACGCGAATCTGCAAGATATATTAGTTGTGATTCACGAGAACAAGCTACATCTAAAGTGCACGTGGATTAGTAGCGCGGCGAGGTTAGAGGACGACTGCGGGCAGCAGGTAGAGAGGTTCGTGGTGAGAGGAGAGTAAACAGAAGGGAGGCGGCTGGCAAGGAAAAGACATGGCTCTGGAGTGGCCCATGCACCCACGCTAGTACTAGTCACCATTGCCGTTGTCCGCCCATAGCTGCGGACAACCACTTCACATCGCTCCAACATAAATCCGCCGTTTTGCATGCACATTGTTTCTAGATCTTGCCCTGTGATGCTATGACCAAGAGGTCTCATGCCAGTATATCCGCTTTGCATGCAGAGCCTCTGGAGCGGCAAGCATCATACGATGGCGAAGGCAGCGCCAGCCATGAGGACGGCGGTGCGTCAGCGCTGAAAAAGGCGCGCTCTTTTATGGCCACTCTGGTAAGCTAAGCCGTGTATAGATCACGTGAAAGCGCAACTGACGCAGATAGGCCTGCGACGTATGTAGGTCGAGAAAGACTCGATGCGACGAAGACCGACCAAGATGTGGCTACTGCAGAACCATGAATCTCGAGTGCACTTACCAAGCACCGCGAGCAACAAAGAAGGACCAGTCCATGGCAGTAGCTATAAACGCTATCCGAAGGCTTGAATCCAAGATTGAAGATCTCACTACAGCCATCAATGCACCCAAGGCTGCAGTCACGTTGCCGCTTTCCCCTGCAGGTCCCATCCCGGACCATCACTCGCCCTATGCCACTTTCTCTCAGCCCAGCCCTGGGAGCCATGCCACAGCCGCACCTTCAAATAGTTTGCATCGCAACAGGCTGAGCATACACGACATTGCAATGTCCCCACAGGTTGTTGGAACGCCAGCCAAGAGCCCCTTTGCACTCCCAGAAATACAGGGCGCAGTGGATCTCTCCTTCAGCCAGCATCGGGTTGCCTTGTGGCCTGCCGTTCAACAGGTTCTTCCTGAAGTGTTTGTCTCAGCACGCAAAGAGCTTCCCGAAGACTACATTGTCGAAATCGAGAACCATAGGCTGCCACTGCCAATGGACATTAGTCATCCATACAACACTAGTCCCGATAGTTGGTTGATGAGTCTCCCGCAGTCGGCGGTAAAAGGCCTCGCAGATGCATACTTTGCGGTATTCCATCGCAACACGCCTATACTAGACAAGTACCACTTCTTCTCGAGCACGTTGGGTATAGCGATGGATAACGAATTCGGTTATAAAATCGAGACGGCTTTGGTACTTGTTGTACTAGCGTTGGGATGCTTAGCTGCCAAGGCGCATGAAGAAGGCGACTTTAGTCTTCCTTCTCGGCACTCTGCGACTGGGCGAGGCTTTATTCCTCCCGACTGGTACGAGCTCATTGTTGACGAACCTCCTGGCCTCAAGTTCTTCAATGAAGCCCGGAAGCGTTTTGGGTTTCTCATGTGCCAGACGGATCTCCAGGCTGGCCAGTTTTACATGCTATCGACGCTTTACTACGCCCAAATCCTGCGACCCTTGGATTCCTGGACTACCGTGAACAGAGCTGCCCTGTGTTGTGCGAGCATTCTCAAACGCACGTCAACGATCGATTATGAGATGTGGGAGGGGGACATGCTCTCGAGGCTCTTCTGGTGCACCTTGATGTACGAGACAGTGATTACACAGGAGCTGGATCTACTGCCCCATAGTGGGCTGTTGGACTACGAGTCAGATATACCTTTGCCAAAGTTTACACAATGTCCACGACCTAAGACGTTGATTTCGGGACTACTCAGCGACGAAGATGATTCTCTATTCAACTTCCATTTTCTTGCCCAAGCCGCGCATCGCATCATTCTCACTCGGGTGAAGCAGAGTCTGTATACGTTCGCAGAGAAGGAAGGCTATCCTAGTGCCAGTCTGACAGCAGAAATGCATCACCAACTCGAGCAATGGCGGGAAAATCTTCCGCCAACACTTCAGTTCTCTGACAATGACGATGCGAGCGACCCAGCCAGCCCTGCGCATGTTATTGCAAAGGCCATGCTGCGCAGTCGCTATCTAGTCGCAAAGTTGCACATTGGACGGCCTTTTCTCTACAAAGCATTGCATGCGCCTGCATATACCAACGAGTCCGAGTACGACGAAGTGCGCAAGGGCCTTCGAGGTGGCATGTATTGGCCGACAACCATGGGCTTGTGTACACAAATGTTAACGGCTCTTCCTATAAAGTTTGGGTGGTGCTGCCAGTGTTTTGGGCAGGTTCTGCTGTTCCACGCCGTAGCGCTGTCTCCCGACGCCAAGTTGCGAGACACGTTACCTGAGGGATGGCGAGAATGGGTAGGGATCATGATGGCACTGATTCAGAGCTGTGCAGAGAGCAGTCCTGGTATCGCAAAGGACTATGAATTGTTGCGCTTGCTAGACGGATGAGTGTGTCTGGGTCGGCATTACTCAGAGTCTATGTATAGTAGGCACTAACCAGAAGGCTGCGGAGCTGACGGACCCCTCAACCAGGATCGCATGCTTAGAGAATACGTACGGCGCAATTGGTCGCCGTACACGACCGCGCCATATTATACGCGGTGCCACAGTGAGCAGACTCTAGCCACGCGTGGCGTGGTAGGCAATACAGACTACTGCGTAGGCGCTTTACGGGGGAAAGGTACGTAGTGCTGGAGGGGCACGGGGTTGGGTGGGATGTAGGCTTAGCGCCAATGGTATGTCTCCATTTGAGCTGGGTACGAGCGGCGGCTTGCGTGTACTCGCGATTACGGGAGGCGCTTGTTAGACTTTAGCTAGCAAGTTTATTTGAAATGGCACGACCTCGTAAATGAAAGGGGGCCTTGAACAGGGCAGCTGGCATCAGCCCAGTCAAGAGAGTCGATAGAGGAGTACGATAATGCCCAGCAGGCTGCCCAGAGGCCATACATACTATCTGCACTCGTACATGTGAATTCTCGCCTTGGATCGACAACTGGCAGCATCGCGGTTTCCTGGCGTTTCAGCCCTTTCCGTGCCGGCAGCTATCCCCGATTCACCCGCGCTAGTCCCGTCTGGGAACTAGTCGTCGTGCTGCATAACAAGGATACAAACCACTCCGGTCTGACACGCACTTCTCCTTTGGAAACACGACTACCAACAACTTTCTTACGCTCCTTTCGTCTTCCTTTGCTGGCTTCCGGACTCGATTTGTTGCGTCTCGCTACCCTTCCACACCTCTTACCTCGCCATTCACCGCCCTATTTTATTCCTGGGATATTCCTTTTGCCCTAGCGCTGCCGTTTTCCGTTCCTGGTCGGTTTGCGCAACCTAGGCTGTTGTATCCTACCCTCTGTCGACTCGAATTCCCTGCAGTCATCCCAATATTGCCGGAGTCTGCCTCGTGGCGCGCACATCGCGTACACCCTTTGTGTGTATCTGGACGCCGGAGAGAAACGATTGCGACACCTGCCAGTGCTGGAGTTGAGACAGCACCACAAAACCGGGCCTCTACGTGCCCTGAGGCGCTGCATGCCCACCTATTCTATCGAAATTCGAACAATTAGAGTCAATCATGGGTGATTACTCATACCAATCGTTGGCAAACCTGGGGCCGCAAGGCCGGTGGCGTCGTGTCTTGCTCGTCGCCATGGTGCCAATGGTGCTAGCATTTATTTACTACAGCACTCCCTCCTCATACATACCTGCTGGTCTTTCTTCTTCACCGTAAGAACACACTTCCACCCCGATAGTCTCGACCCCGCTGACATTCTCTAGATATCCACATACCCAAAATGTAACCCTACCACAAGACGATCTAACCATGTCGACGATAATAAAAGCCCTCTATGGCCCCGTATTACACCCAATAGATGCCCCAGAGTTCACAGATGAAGATGGAGATGTATACCGGTTATCCGGAGAACCGAGATTTAAGAGCAAGCTGGGGAAGAAGGTCCTTATCTTGGATATTGACAGTAGGCCCTTGACGGAGGAGGGCCAGCTTATGAACAAGCACTTGAAGTGGAAGGGCATGCGGTCACTTTCCGCCGGTATGCTGGGTCATTACATGTTTGGTACGTATTCCGGAGACGGATGTGGGGCACCAATGGATCCATGGCACGGCGCAATCTAAGCAATGCCTTGAAAGACCAAACCCCCACCTTTTGGTACGAATGGAACGCCCGCGCTAACATTTCAACAGCTCAAATACACGGTTACGACTACAAGTTTATCCGCGCACCCGACTATGAAGACCGCTGGGGCACCTGGGTCAAGGTACCCATGATGAAAGAAGCCCTCAAGACGCACGAATACATTGTCTTCATGGACTCAGACGTTATGTTCCACTACCCGCACCTCCCTCTCGAATGGCTCCTAAACTACTGGAACATGACCGACGACACCCTTGCCATGATGTCCATCGACCCCAACGAGCCCCAAAACTATGACTCAAAGGGTAACCGCTACCTCAACACGGGCTTCGTTATTGCCCGCCAGAGCAAGCGCACCCAGGAAATGTACAAGGCCTGGGCCGAGTGCCCCTCGGAAACCCGCTACAAGGGCTGCGCAAAGTGGAAAAAGGGCTGGGCCCACGAACAAGCCGCCTTTGGAAACTACCTCCGCTACGATTACGATCGTCCAGACGATATTCGCGTCTTGCCTTGCGTCGAGGCTAACGGTGCGCCTGAAGCGGAGAAGAGGGGTGGTTGCAAGGGCGTTTTCGTCAGGCACTTCTGGGTCGACAAGGGACTCGTGGCGAAGAGTCTTGCCGATAACGTTATGCAGTATTTCTTGCCGAGACTGCATGAGACATATCTGGCATCGTCGAACGAACACATTGTTGATGCCAAGGGATATAGGCTTGAGGGCGCGGAGCTGATTGAGATGACGGATGCGGAGAAGGAGGCCGCGAGGAAGGGCAAGGGCAAGAATCAGAAGGATGAGGGATGGTAGTTTTTTTCATTTCTATCATTCTTTTCCTTCTTTTCTTTGACTCCTTTTTCTTTCTCATTTTTTGTTTACCAACGTTTTGCCCTGGGTATGATATGTGCGGTTTTTCTGATGAGCAAATATTTATAGAAGAACGGGAAGTGGCAGATTCACCATGTCTGCATCTTTCTTGTTTTGCATGTATGTACGTTTTTGGGGAGGGAGGTTGGTTCTGACGGCTTCTTTTTTTCGGGAGTTTAAGTCCTAGGATTACATAATATGTATGAAATCAATTGGGTATAACTATTGCAATATGGACCCTGCGGGGGCAGTAACTGATGACTTTGTACATGAGATGTGAGTTCACCCTTGAGTTCTCGCTGCCACGATAGTGAACCTTTTGCCCATACATGCCCTTCATTTCGCCATAGAGGTTCTCTCTTGTTCCGCTGGATGTTCATCCTAAGAAACGAATTATGATCTCCCCTTTCTTCAGTGTTGTACCACAGAAAACGTCCTATTGTGTGGCGCAGCCGCACAAAGTTGATTTCCCTCTCGCGCTCTTCCAGTAGTCTGCAGATTTTCGAGGTGCGGATATATTGGCCTGAGGTGCCGTATCTTTCTCGCACATGAAGGCTTCGGCCATGGGTAACCAGTTCTACGCAAAAGATTGAAATCAATCAACATGGTGTTTTGTTTGTAGTAGGATTCTTGGGCGAGCGACGCCAAATTCCTGTTTCTGGTCGCGATCAGAGGAAACAGTTGATCCTCTAAGTCTGTTTTGTGTGCCTTTTCTAGATCAAATTCGGCAACAACCAGAATTCGGAAGTGAGTAAAAAACTTGTCGGGGATGAGCAGTTGTGATAGAACCTCCAGCTTAAGCTCATTAGGAAGCTGAGGTCAGTCGTGAAAAGTGGTTGGCGCTCCATGAGCTACAGGCGACCCCTCAACCTTGGAAAAGCCAGGAAGCGTTGTCATGGTACATTTAGTGCAGACTCAGCCGTCTTAAAACTGTTGTTAACAATTGAAAGAGTTATTAAGATGGAAATATTTAAGGCAACTCACTGATGATTCCAGCTGTTACAGATGTTTGCGCAAGTTGGAAATGCAGAGTGTGAGGGGACTAGTTGAGCTTTGAGTATATCGTGTTGAAAGATGGTGGGAGACCTTGAACCTAAGTGCCAGCGCTGCAGGTGAGACATGAGTACGGGCAAAAAGGGAAGGGAAGTAATTGCTGCTTATTCAAGGCGAAGGTACTCTCACTCATATTTGTTGTGGCAGTATGAGAATTTGGTCCGCCAATTATCAACCAGGAAAGACAGCACTGGAGATTTGATTTATTTACACGCACGTTTGTCTTCTTGTATACAACCAGAACAGACTAACTTGCTACCAATGAAATCAATCCCATTTCATGCTAATATCAACTAGTCAAGGTGTTTTCAGCACCCCTAGCCACTACCGTCTCACTTCCACAACCATGGTTAGATACTGCAAGCAATGAGTAGCAGTATATCTATGTGGCATCCAGAAGTATGAAAAAAAAAGACCTAAATATTACGCATGCGATGAGGTACAAAACGCCCCACGCCAACATTCCCGCTTAATTCCACATCTTTTTACGCTTGCACGATGGGTTTGATCAAGCTCTCGCGGCAATGGCGCACTACACCTATTAATCACGCTCGACTAGTCGAACGACCATTTTACGCATCAATTTCTCGGCTTGCTCCTCTTCTACCACCACCGCATCCTCCTCCGCCTCCTCCGCCACCACCAACTCTTTCACCTCCATCACTTCCACTGCTACCAGCACGACCGCCGTCTCTGCCGTTGCCTTTGCCTGCATTCCTATAAAATTGGAACTACGTCAGTATCCCCGATCGAACGCGCATACTTGAAGTAACTTCAAAAAAGGTCTACCAGCAACCCTGTGCGACACACGAGAGAAAACTGCACTGTCTAAGAAGCACTATGGGCACCACGCGAGGATCCATGCATATCGGGAATGACAAAAAAGGCCGTGCATCACAATCCCATCTCACGGTCCTACTTTCTTCTAAAAAGAGTCTAGAAAAAGCCGATAGGGATACTAGAAAAGCCTAAGAAACCATCTTTCTACACCTCATGCTCAATATCCTCCACCCTTGGCACCTTGTGCAAACTAACACCACAAAACCTCGCCGTAAGCTCGCACTATGTCGATTCGTCAGCTCAATCGTCGCTCCGAAGAAATGCAAGCCCCAAGAGACATTATGTACGTAGTCTTGCAAACGGAGTGAAAAGGAAGGGAAAGGGGGGAGGAAACATACACACTCCCGAATAACCTCAACATCCTCCTTCGCCACCCCAATCCTCCGCAAACCCCGCAGATGCCACGCCGATTCGCGAGTGAGATTCTGCATGAAGATACCCGTCAGGACTGTTATTTCCGTCTCGACATCGTTGAGCACACTGTGATCAGACAGAAAGAGTCCGTAGGTGATGTTTTTGGTAAGCCAACCTGGTAAACCCATACATCAGCATCCTCATCTATTCTCCTCTTTCTTCTTGAGCAAAAGGGAGGAGAGGGAAGATCGTACCAAAATCCTTATTAGCATCCAAAGTATTATTAATCGTACCCTGAAGATTATGCTTGTACAACCGTCCCAACCACGCTTCGCCGCGCTGCAAATTCGCTTCGTCGCATTGCCAGCCCTCTCTGTTCACACCCCCTCCGAGTTAGCACGTCGTCTCAATTGCCCTTTTATACAACACTTCAAAAACTAAGATGAAAAACAAGCATGAGAAAGGAAGGGGAGAGCAGGAAGGGGGACATCATACCGCGTAGCCGTAAAATCCCTATCCTCCTCCCTCTCCACCGCAGCATCAATATCAAACACCGCCTCAAGCGGCTTGCACACACCCACGATAATCACGAGTTTAAACAGTACCTCGCGCATGCGCCGCAGCAGCTTCTGTCTCTCCTCTGCACTTTGGTACTCGGGCCGCGCAATCAGGTGTTTGTAGAGGCAAGGCGCGAAGTTGGATTGGCCGCCGCTGACTATGGCTGCAAGCTACATTTTTGACACATACGTTTGTTAATGGGGGGTTTGTTCGCGGTGGGGTACTTTGTGGAAGGGGAAAGGGATGGATTAGACTTACAGCGAGTAGATACCACTTATCATCTCCAAGCGCTCTAGCCGGGAACTTTTCTTCAATCGCTTTGAATAGCGCGAGAGCTTCGTCGGTGGTGGGGTCGCGGGTCGCGGGTGTCGAGGTGGTAGTAGTAGCCATCTTGATTCCGTATGATTAATCTTGCTTTGAGAATTCCGTCAAGTGAAGAAAGACCACAGAGTTTGTTTTGTAAGGGCAAAAAAATTTGGATGTGAGAGATACAAACGTTGTTTTCTCTTGCAAGTCTCTTGTCATGTCATGGCTTTTTATTTAGGGCTTGAGCTGGCCAGATTTCGGGACTGCACGGGAGGGTAGGTACGTAGTACGTACACATAAGCATTGGAGGGTGGGGCGGCCGGAGTGTCCAACGCGCGCGCCGCCCTAAAGCGGGGTAGTGAGGCTTGCACTACATGGCTTTTGCGGAAGGGATGTTCCTCAGAGAAGGAAGCAAGGCTTTTGCAGATCATGTAGCTAGTATCCTTCTGAAATTAAAGAGAGCCATGGAATAGCTGCAATGTGCGAAGAGCAGATATACAAAACAAATACTTCCTTCGAGTGGACTATGCCTAAGCTTGAGAAAGGTGGTATCGCATTTCGCACCTTAATTGTCATCACTGTTGCAGTCCAACATCATTCTCAAAAAACATATCGCATCTTGCATGATTTGAACAAAAAACGAAGAATATAACATATACTATGAGATATGAAACATATACATCCCAAGCATCAAGGCCTAAACCCATCATCCTTACTAGAAGGTTCCGCTCTATACCGATTCTATACGCTAAGAAGACGCCAAAAAGCAAAGTAGCAATCTACTCTCCACTGTCTTTACTCAACTCGGTTGACCAATATCCCAAGCGGGGTCAAGGATATCAGCGTTGAACCAATCCAGCGATGGCTGCGACTGGAACAACTGCCACATCATGTTATCATTCCAGGAAGAAGCCATCATGCCATTGTTTGCATCGCCGTCGCTACTGGACATTATATCAGGACCATGGTTGAAAGGCATTGATGTAGGATATGCTGCCAAAGACGTGTTGGGATCCGATGTTGGTTGTTGCATTTGGTTTTGTGCGCTTGGGCTCCCTACCAGGGGCTTGCAAAGACCGAGAAGTGTTGCGCAGAGTCGATGCAAACGGTTGACGTATTTATTCTCTGTAACGAGGGACGAGATGCTATCAATGACATCTTCGAGAAGCTGAAAGTCGCGAGGATCAGAGGTTCCAACCACGTTGCAGAAGACGACAAAGAACGGACACAGAGGATGGGACAACAAAGTCCTATGTAATGTCAGCAAGCCATGCATAGCTCTAGATGCTACATCTTACCATGACAAATACGGGTCAAAGCCTTCGATGAAATGATCCAAGGTCCTTGCGAGCTGTTCGATCATCTTGACACATTCGAGCGCCTTCCGTGCACTCTGAAGACACTCTTCTCGCTCCAGATAGTTTGTCGTGACAGTGGGGCTCAACCTGTGGACAGATGTCAAGAGGGAGAAATACTTGAACTCCATGCTTTTGTAGTGAATAAGAGCGTCAGTCCTACTATCCAAGAGGTGCAATTGACGCTCCTACGCAGTAGTTAGTACCCTCGCACCAATTCTAATTACGGACCGGGTAGATTACCTTCTCCATCAGAATATATATGTCTTTCATCTGAGCTCTTAACTGGGCTACCTCTTCTTTCAGAGCACCCGGCAATCGTTTAGTGCGCTGAGGGAGGGACAAGTCTAGGATCTTGTCTTGCACAGAGATCAACTCCAGAACACTCATTGCATTTGAAGGGTCTGCTCGCAGTTGATCGTGAATCTTGATTTGAAATTTGGGAAGTGACCTCGGCCGAAGAAGCAACAGACTCATGGCACTATCGAGCTCTGCACAATGGGCAACTACGGCGTAAATCTCGCGCTCCTCGTCAGTCTCTGGTACGGTCTTGTCAATATTATGGTATCCGAGTGCTACAATGGTTTGTGACGCGTGAGCGGTGAGTTCCCAACACTGTACCGGATTGCCTATGATTTGCATCATGATGGCCTGTGTATGGTGAGCTACAAAGTAACATTGACAAGGCCAGATGACTTACTCCTGTCACCAAAGCCTGCACTAGAAGGAGCGAGGGTGAGGTCATGAAGCTTATGTTGTCTAAGGCGGTAAGTGCGGCTATTATGTGATCGTACTCCATCTGTTGGATTTGCTTTTGCACTGCAGCGCTTTTGGGTGCTTGTAACTGGCTGGCGTACATGACGGCAGCGGCTTGGAAATGGATTACAACCTTGTAGAGATTCAAGGTCTTGTCGTCGGCAGTGCCTGCCATTAGAGCAAGAGCGATTCTCTCAATGGCCTTGGTCGGTATATGGTCGATAGTATGATGGCGAACGGCGGCTTCACTCCGTGCCTTGAATTCATCTAAAGTGGCTGTCAGCCTGATAGTAAACCGCGAAGCAGGTGAACATACTTCCAAGAATGACATTGACAATTTCGCGCTGGGAAAGGTCTGTGGAAATGTGCATCGACCTGTCAAAAGTACTGCGGTCTGTCAAGTTTTGTGCAGGCGCATGTGACAATTGATCAACAAAGGACATGGCAGTCTCAAGAACCGAACGTTGGTGTCCAGATAGTAATCCATTGGTAGAGAGCTCTTTGGTGATGTGCAGACGAGCTTCGTTTGCTGTTTGTGAAGTCGTGTCAACTTCTGGCGTTGTCGGAGGTATTGACACTTCTTGGGAGCTAGTTGTACGCTTCCTTTTTGCTGGTCGATCGGGTATTGCTTCAGTGCTTGGCTTGACAGAGGTGTTTGTGATATCAGGCTCCTGGGTTGGGTTGGGAGGACTGCGATGAGCACCATGTAGAGAGTGTTCCAGGGAGGACAGTCTCTGTACAAGCGCTTGTATTTTATCATCGCTGTACAATCGTTAGATGTGAGCATGGGGACTTAACAAAAGTCTCCACAGTGGGGCAAGCGCAAAACTTGGTGTTGCCACTGCTGCTCTTGCTAAACGCGGTGTACTACAATGAGCGTGGGGTACTTACGTTCGGACCTTGGGTCGGGGAACACGCTTGTGCCTGTTTCGCAAGCACTCGGCCTTAGCCGCTACGCAGTTTGCACATGGCTCTTTGCGGTCGCATTTGACCTGGTGGCAGTTAGTGTCGGATGCAGGCCGTAGACAAGCTCCGAGACGGTTGACCAGCGTAGTTTGGTCAAAGCCATGGTCACTCGGCGACTACAAGGGGATTGTGGATAGAGTAAAGGTACCTTTCGGGAATGGCACAAGTCGCATGCGGGAACACCCCCGTGAGCAACCCAGTTCTCTTCTGGCATTAAGTAAGCTGTTTCTCGACGTATGTAATGTAAATTCTGTGAAGAGTCCAGCCACAGTGACTACTTGGGGTGTGCAGAGTGTTTGAACTCGGTGGTCTTGGCAAACTAACCGGAGAGAAGCCGCTCCGAGGGCCGAAGTGGCAGGCACGACCCTTGCAGCCTCAAACGACGCGTTGCTGCTTCATGATTTGCGCGTGGCCTCGTCAGCAAGCTCAAACCCTATCATAGCTTGATCAGATGATTTTGGGGTTAGTGGTATGGCTATGTGTCAGGAAAGCGTCTTTTGTATGGGCTTTGCAATTTCTCCTGTAAGCACACACGTCAGGCGGTACATGGTTGCCCAAAGCAGACAGGAAAAAGTGCTGGATTGGGAGTTGGCATTGTGAGGTGGTGCTGTGGTTGATCGCAAAAGAAAGCATATCAGTGGGAAAGTAGTGCATGCATCCAGGCACGGGGTAGTTGTGGCAGCGGCATGACGTGCATGCGGGTGAGTTGGCGTGTACATAGATACTACACACACCAGTTGGGAGGAAGGGGGCAACGTGAAGAAGAACAGCAAAGGGCAGGAAACTGGGTTTGACATGAACCCACCGTGTTTCTGTTTCAAGACGAGATGGATGTGCACACATTTGCACTGCACAGCATCCCCACTGTGAACGGGTGCTCCCGTGGGCTAGCCCTGTTTGGCAGGAGGAGCCCATCCGACGTGAATCCACCTGGCCAGAAGCAAGGGGATGCAGGGAGAAACTATGGGAATATGGCGGATTTGCGGGACGAGCGTTTATTGCGCGAATGGCAGGGCGGCGGGCGGACTGCAGATGACGAAATAGTCGGAGGGAGCACAAATACAGTACAGTCACGGAGTGGAGGTGCGGGCAGAGAACATTTTCTTTTACCTGATGGGTTCCACCACCAAACGAACGACGAATGGAAATGACACTGCCCGTCCACGTTTTCCCGAGCGTGGTCGGTTGGAGACGGTCTTGGTGCTGGATGAGTCAGCAGGGACGCGACGATGAGGGAGCGCAGTGCACACTACTAGTAGGATATGTGTGTACTACGGACGTAAGTAAGTATATAGGCAGACATGTCGGCAAGTAAGAATCTGCACCAGAATGTACGGAGATCGGTACATATGTACGGAGCATGTACATAACAGGGCAATTAATTGCTGCCGCCGTGTGTCATCCAAGCAAGGGGCCATGGTTGTGTGGCGCCGGGGGGTCAGCGTCGAGCCCAGCACTGGGGCGAGAGCGGGCAGGCTCTCAGAGACAACATGCAGCGGCGTCACCGCTCCATGGCCGGCGGCGGGGGCGCATTACTTACACAGACTGCGCAACCAGCAGCAACCAGCAGCATGGAATCTTCTGCGTTAATGGCACTATGTGGGCGACCCAATCAGCGCCCGTCCAGCGGCTGGCAGCGTGGGGGGACCGCGGCATCGTGTCTGTGTGTGTGCATGTCGCGATAAGGCAGTGGCGGGGCCCACAACGTCCCGCCACTCGTCCTCTGCGCCTGCCATTGGCTCGCGCCTGCCCACGAGCCGCCATTCTTATCTCTTCCTCCCGCCGAGCTCACACACACCCTCCCTCTCCCTCACACATGCAACCCTCCAGCTTTCCACCCACCCACTACCCACTACCCACTACCCACCATCCCCCCAGCCATTGCCATGACAGGCCTGCGCATCCCCGGCGCGGGAGCTAGTTCGGGCCCAAAAGAAAAGAGTACCTGCACACCCGCCATGGCCCACGCCTGCACATGCTGCTAAAGCCTCCTCCCACGGACGAGTGCTCTACTCTTTTCGTAGCCCGCCCTCCCTACTATTACTCCCTACCTACCTACATACATACACACACTCTACTTGCCGCGCCCAATCGCCCGTCTTTCCTCGTCCACCCACGGGCGCACACGTCCCAGTCCATCCCTTTGATTGTGCCTTTGCCCACTCGGATGCTCCCGTGTGCCCCGTCTGTCCGGCTCTGAGGGTGAGTAGTGGTCGACGATTGCTTATCTTGTGCCTCCAGCCGCCCAGGCTGCCCTGCCCACTTGTCTGTGCCTGTCCACACATACATATACATTAGTCGAGCCTGGCCACCCCCAGCTAACTCAACTGTCCCCCCATATAGCCACACGTCCACGCTCATTTCCCTCCTGCCCACTCTCTTGCTCTCCATCCCTCTTGCCGGCCTTCGATGAGCTGCCGGGTGCTTTCCCAACAACCACGCTACCATCACCACCGACCCAGGTCGACCCCCCATGTTCCTTGACAATACGCAACCTCCCACCCACCTGCCTGGAGAGCCGGCGGCGGCCCAAGACGCACAGCTGCCACGGGGAGAATGTACCTTCATCCTCTCGTCTCCGGCTGACAATGGCGCCCGCCAGCGCTGCTCCTGCCGCTGCTTCTATCCCGACTCCATGGTACGGTCGCTCTGCGGCTGCGGACACCAGGCCTGGATCCATGAGGCCGAGCCCGCTTCCGCCGTCTCAATGGACGCATACATGCACGCAGTAGACCAGATGAAGCAACTGCAGCGTGAAATCAGGCGCTTCGAGACGTTGGAGCACGACCTCAAGCAAGAGCTGTTCCGCGAGAGAATGGCGCGCGAAGAACTCACCAGGACCAACAATGCAGTCCAGGCTCGCATATACCAAAACATGCAGCTCTTGAAACTGTCCATGGACGATCGCGTCGAGGCTGTTGTGGATAGAACTACGGAGCTCAGCGACCAGATCAAATTGCAGGGTGAGCGCTTGACCATGGTTGATGAGTTTAGCATGGAGTTGGAAAACAGAGTCGATCGCATCGAGCAGTTTGGCGACATATCCAGAGGCCAAACACCTGCTCCTGCAACACCCAAACCACGCCGCGCAACTCCACAGGCACCGCCAGTGCCATCGCTACCAGCTTTGATGCAAGCAAACCATACTCTTGGCCAACTTCCCATTCGCAACGACAAAAAGTATCCCCTTTCGTGGAGCGCCCGCGTCATCTTTGTGCCTCGCAAGTTGCAAAAGTTCGCCTTTGATCCCGACAGCAATGCGTATCGACGGTGTGCATCGCGCAAGCTGCACCAAAATATTGAATTTCCCAGCCAGGACAGCTCCTGTTTCGCAAATCACATTGAGACTGCCTTCAAGGGTGTCTTCCGAGGAAGACCATGGATGCCAATGACTGGTCACCGGCCCGCAGACGAACCGTTTGGCCGCATGGCCCTTACGCTTTTGCCTCCTGATCTTGTGCACCGCGCAGTATGGGATTTCCCATTCCTGGAAGATCATTGCATCGCTCATGACAAGATGCAAGGAGATGTTCTTTACATCACTCTTCAATACGAAGACGTAACCTGGAACGAGATACGCTTCCTCCCTCCTGTCACTGGTGCCGACGACACTTGCTGGGAGCATGACGAGGAGCTCGACGGCACTGCCAAATACAAGAGCTTGGACTCAGAGATTATGTACGATTACCAGGATCCTCCTCCTACCTATTCATCTCGAACTCACTCCATGGCGACTAGGGCGCCTTCGGGACTGGACGTCCTTGCTAACTCGGCTGCTATGCTGAGTCCTATTGAGCGTATTCAGACGGCATCATCAACTCGCTCATCCAGGCCGGCTCCTTTGAGCCCCATCCAGCGTACCCCAACACGGTCGTCGAATCACTCTACCACTACCCCTCGCTTTTCATCTGAGCGGAGTAGCCTTCGTAGCTTTGATAACGAGACTACTGATGATGAGCACCGCGACAAGAAGCCCAAGCTGCGAATGAAGCAAAGCATGCCTCATGTCAGTACTGGCATCCATGCACAGCAACCCATGTATGTCTCGGGTCGCTCAAAGCGAAAGATGCCTGTAAGAGAAAAGGGCCCCAAGGAACCACTGCACTTCAGTGTCGCTGGCGTCGCCAAGGGTGGTCTTCACTTTTTACATCCGCGCTCATCAAAGGGCAAAGAAGTAGCTCATAACCCATGAAAAAAATGATGCTTAGTTCCGCGGAGCTGACACGAACATGTTTTCCTATGTTCATTTGGTAGAGGCGTTTATGAGTAAAAACCTCGCTCTTCAAGGATACCCATTGGCGTTGTATAGTATGAGTTCATATTTTTGTTTTATTCGAGCGCAGTTTTGTTATTGTCTGGAGATTACTGGATATCGCACGTATTTATAGTCAACATTGGTCGGGCATTATGGCCTGTCTTTCTTTTCTGTTCTGTTCTCAACTATAGACGGTGGGAAGATAACAAGCGTGTCATTTTTGTTTGCTTTCAGGCAGGCTTTGTGCTAGCAGGAGATACTACAAAAAACGCAATTCTACTTGTGCAACACACGACCCAGTGCCATCTTGTCTTCCTCGACAAAATACTTTCCTATATCTTGGCAGCTTTCATTTTTTGATAAGGAGGCATTAGCCGTGTCCTCATTTGCAACCTGCAATCTAAAGTTTTGCTCTGTCCGGGAATTTGTCGTGCTGCTGTGGAGCAAAAGATTGAACAGGATTACTGTGTAGTGACCAAAGCATGATAACAAATACTCTTGATTGATAGCCGCTATCGCACGCTTTCTTGTGCAGCCGAGGCACGGCGCGCTGATAACGGGGCCCCGCCGATTAAATAGTGCCAAGATAAGATGGAGAGAGTTTACCGCTCTGGAGATTTACCAGAAATGACTGTATAGGATTTGAATGCATGTTTCTTGTCATATGTCTGTGTGGCGTCTTCTTTGTGCGTCGAGATATTAGTGCAGCATGGCAAATCGATTGGTCCATTTTGTCCCATACGTTGTGGGCAGTACTGTTCAATAGGAATATAGAAAAGTCAATGAGAGAAATGTCACAGTCGATATCTGACATAGCTATGAGATATCATGTTCTTCATTTGTTGTTGTTCGAGACAGAACCGCAGCGCCTTCTCCAATTCTTCGTCCATGTCCGTGATGCGGAGAAAGGTAGTATCAGTGGAGCCCATACCACCTACCCCACCTCCACTCCAACCATACCCACAACCATGAATCTCTTCAGCCTTACATACCTACCAACTGCGAATTCCAACATAATTGGAAAAAATTATCTGGTGCGCAAAATTCAGCTTGCACTTGCAAACAGACAAACTAATAAGCGACCCTATGGTTGAAATCTCAAGCCCTTCTCTCCGAAATCGCTTCCCAAAGCGGCCCGTTTCTTATCATCTGCTAACCCTTTATCTCCGCTCCGCACTTCATCCAACCCCAAACCCCTTCTGATCCCTACACGCCGATCCCGCGTTGAACGGTGCAGCAGCCCCCCGAACCACTCACAGCAGGCGTGTCACGAGGGTAACATAAGCGGTATTGGTCAAAACCTGGAAAGGGTTACGTCGCGGCGAACATGTGGCTGCACAGGGATTGAGCTTAGCGGATACACCAGGGCAGGCGTGTTGATGTAACTCCACGGCGAGAGAGGTTGCACGACTGACTGACTAGCAGGTTGGATGATACGGATTGTGATCTGATCGGTCGTACAAAAAGGTTGCTACTTCCCAATGCCTTGATTCTTCTTCCCATCGTCGCGTTTCGTGGTGTTCTTCTTTCCTTCTTGGTTCATTACCACCCCAACCTGTTGGACCCTCGTCTCGAGGACAACTTGAATCCGCATCCTACAACCCCGCCATTACAATCGCGCAGGTCGAGAAAAAAATGTCGGAGAACCAGGACCCGGAGTTGGCGAAGGGTGATGCCCTTAAAGTTACTGCTTCGGCTTCATCGTCCAAACATCCGGTTCCTGTCGAAGGCACAACACAACACCTCCCCACCTACGAACACGAAAAGGCTTTAACATGGAAACTCGATATCCGCATCTTGCCGATGCTAGCTGTGATGTACTTGTTCAATGCTCTTGACAAGGGCAACCTAGGTAATGCCAAAACGGATGGTATGGATAAAGACTTGCATTTCAAGGGGAATCAGTATAATATCATGCTGAGCATCTTTTACGTGCCATACGTAATTTTTGCACCCCCCGTTGGCATGCTGGGAAAGAAGTACGGTCCGCACCGTGTACTACCGATTATGATGTTTTCTTTTGGCAGTGCAACGTTGTTGGCTGCCAGTGTGCATAATTGGAGTGGCATGATGGCGTTGCGATGGTTTTTGGGTAAGTCACGTGACGTGTGAATTCACAAATTCGAGTATATGAATGTTCATGGACTAACTGGGTGTATAGGAATGGCAGAGAGCGCCTTTTTCCCTCTAGTCATCTACTATCTGACCACTTTCTACCGCCGTGGCGAACTCGCACGACGCCTTGCTATTTTCTACGCTGCTTCGAACATTGCGAATGCGTTCTCTGGACTCCTCGCTTTCGGCGTATTTCAAATTGAGTCGAAATTAGATTCCTGGAGATATCTGTTCATTATTGAGGGCTCTCTCACAGTTCTTTTTTCCTTCTTCGCATACTGGTATCTCCCCAAGAATGCGTACGAAGCCAAGTTTCTCAACGAAGCGGAGAAAGAACTGGCCTTCACCCGTATTCAGATTGACTCTTCGTCCGTCGTCAACCAAGAGTTCAACCTGAAAGACGCACTCGGCATTTTCAAGGAACCGTCGACATACGGATTTCTCCTCATTGAAATCTGCCTTGGTGTACCCTTGCAATCGGTATCGCTCTTCTTGCCGCAGATCGTGGGTAGATTGGGCTACGACAAGATCAAGACAAACCTTTACACAGTCGCACCAAACGTCGTCGGTGCCTGTGTTCTCCTCATCCTGGCCTTTGCCTCAGATTATACGCGTCTTCGGTCCCCCTTCATCGCCCTCGGCTTCCTCCTGACTTTCATCGGCTTCATCATCTATGCCACCATTGATGTCGAGCACTCGCTTACTGTCGCCTACTATGCCTGCTTCATGATGACGTGGGGAACATCTGCGCCTTCAGTGCTGCTCTCTACATGGTACAACAACAACGTCGCAGACGAGAACCGACGTGTGACACTTACCTCTGTTGGTGTGCCGCTGGCAAACTTGATGGGCGTTGTTAGCTCGAACATCTTCAGACCTCAGGATGCGCCAGCGTACATTCCAGCGCTGGCCACAACGGCGGCGTTTGGGGCCACAGGCTGCTTGTGTGCGGTGCTGTTGGGCACGTATATGATGATTGATAACAAGAGGAGGAATGCTCGCCAGGGCGTCAATCTCACCGCCAAAGACGTATCGACAGAGAAATTGAGAGATGGACCAAAGAACCCAGAATTCAGATGGTTCTTGTAAGATTTGCTTGTGGGCTTCAATGGGAAAAGTTTCAATCGCGAATTATTTAGACGGGACATAAAACCTAGTGTGCAAAGACAAATTGTTCTACATGTAGATAATACGGTGTAAAAAAGAATGCTGTACGTCGAACAAGAAATCGTGTACATTGCGAGCTTGAGCCAGGGGACGGAAATGCTCCTGAAGCCACCGTGCCTGACATGGTCACGCGTCCCCCGGTTCCCCGAATAAGCACGAGACAAGCGCGGAGGCTAGCGCATTGTCGTGTCTGCCTTGCCGCCAACTTGGCTCAGCAAGTACAGGATGGGAAACGTAGAATGACGGAACATGATCAGACTATATGCTACACGGCTACAAGAACATGGACAATCGTGGATGAATAGACCACACATGCAGCAGCTGTAAGTAAGCATCAGTCTTGGAGGGATCGACGGGCTCAGCGTTAGCGCCATCTCTTATCGCCGAGGCTGGTGCGGCGGCTCCTACATCATTCGTCGCGCAACCTCACGCGCCTCACTTGCGGCCCCGAACCATCACGGGTCCCAGCTTGGAGCTTAAAGCTGCCTAGCACCCTGTTGTCGCCGAGACTATCTATACTCACTCCTCTATCCATCCTTCTTTCTCCATCATTCCTGCGCATAGCGCTCTTCTCTCCTTGTAAGCAACGACTCATTACGTTGCATCCGATACACATCCGATCATTCTACGAGCGTTAGTGAGCTCTGAGAGCCCCAACCTATCCTCATCATGGTGGTCAAAGCAGCGGTGCCATTTCTCGTGGCGATGATGCTGTTGACGGGTGTATGCAATACACTGTTGACAAAGTATCAAGTATGACAACCCCCTTGGCATGAGTCAATGAGCTGGAATGCTGACGCCTGTGACCAGGACATGCAATGCGTCAAGAACTGCGACTCGCCCTCGTCGAAACAAAAGGAACACTTTGAGCAGCCTGTCCTCCAGACGCTGCAGATGTTCATTGGAGAGATGGGCTGCTGGCTTGTCATCGGCGCGTTCACTCTCTACCAGCGATACGCGACTGCGAAGGCAGGCTACGAACCCGTTCCTGGCTCGGCTACCCCGGCTTCAGATGATGTTAGCGAGACAACTCCTATTGTGAACCCGTTGAAGCCTGCGCATCCCGATGATGAAGGTAGGATCCCGCTACAAGGAAAGAGCATCTTCCTGTTGGCACTTCCAGCGTGCTGCGACATTGCCGGAACTACGCTCATGAACGTTGGACTGCTGTTTGTCGCAGCTAGTATCTACCAGATGACCAGAGGCGCGCTCGTGCTCTTTGTTGGTCTGTTCAGCGTGTGGTTCCTCAAGCGTCATCTCGGACTGTACAAGTGGTTCTCGCTCTTTGTGGTTGTGACGGGTGTTGCAATCGTTGGACTCGCTGGTGCCATCACCAGGGATGACAAAGCGACGCCTGGCCATAAGTCGATTCACGACTCTGTTGCTGGATCAGAGGCCAAGGCGGCTGCTTCTCAAGCTGCCATGACTGTCATTGGTGTCTTGCTTATTGCTGGCGCGCAGATCTTCACTGCCACTCAGTTCGTACTTGAGGAGAGGATCATGGAGAAGTACTCCATGGAGCCCATCAAGGTTGTTGGCTGGGAAGGTGTCTTTGGATTCCTGGTCACATTCATTGGCATGATCGTTTTGCACTTGACTATCGGAACTGGGTACTTCAATGCCAGAGAGGGCCTGTACCAGATGTTCCACTACCGCGCCATCGCCGTATCCTCGGTATTGATTATGATCAGTATCGGGTATGTATATTTCGTCTTCTCTGGTGCGATATTCACTAACTTTGTGTAGTGGATTCAACTTCTTCGGTCTCTCTGTTACCCGCACCGTCTCCGCTACTTCGCGTTCGACAATTGATACTTGCCGCACGCTCTTCATCTGGATCGTGTCGCTGGGACTTGGCTGGGAAACATTCAAGTGGCTGCAGGTTCTCGGTTTCGCTCTGTTGGTGTACGGAACCTTTTTGTTCAACGACTTGATCCGCCCACCGCTAAAGGCGTGTGTAGAGAGGCACCACGAGCCTCTGCTACCTGAGGAGCCGATTGAGCACCACTAGTTTAGGCGATGCAAAGTAGACGGGTAAAGACGCATTGTGCATGCGGAACTTGGAGGGTGGCGTTTTTCGGGCGCACTGGCAGAACCTACAGAATGTCTTTGTTTTTTCACTATATTAAATCATATTCTATCATATCATTAGCCCCAAAATTACAACGACTTCACACCTCTGCTTATCTGAGTGTGGCAAGGCATATCGTGGCTATCTTATCAGCTTTGTGGCTGGTGACCTATGTGGTCTGTGCTTTATTTAGCGCGCACTCACCTCGCTAAGGACGTCGATTTCGTATGTGAGCATCTCGACTTCGATAACAACGGCTCGACTTTTCTGAACACCCACGCCCGGAGTTCAGTTACGCCCATCGACAGTTCGACAAAATGGCCACCACTCAAACCGCAATGTGAGTATCACCGCTCGCCACCGCGGCAGCCAAGCGCGCAATTAGGAATGGCTACTGACGGCATGCAGCTCCAAGAGGAGAAAGTTCGTTGCTGGTACGATATACCCTTTCCACAGTCAGAGGATGGAGAAGAAAGAGTTTGGGAGAGAATCAGAGGCACAGCTACATTGAGTCCTCGCCGCCAGGGCCGTAGTGTGTCGGATGCGAGATGTCGAAATAGTGCGCACACAGGAATAGTTGGCTAACTCAACACCTACAGACGGTGTTTTCTACGCCGAGCTGAACGAGTTCTTCCAGCGCGAGCTGGCCGAGGAGGGCTACTCCGGCGTCGAGGTCCGCGTCACTCCCACCGTTACCGACATCATCATCCGCGCCACACACACCCAGGAGGTTCTTGGAGAGCAGGGTCGCCGCATCCGTGAGCTCACCTCGCTTATCCAGAAGCGCTTCAAGTTCCCCGAGAACTCCGTCTCCCTCTACGCCGCCAAGGTCCAGAACCGTGGTCTCTCCGCCGTCGCCCAGTGCGAGTCCCTCCGATACAAGCTTCTCAATGGTTTGGCTGTCCGAAGGGCCTGCTACGGTGTGCTGAGGTTCATCATGGAGTCTGGCGCCAAGGGTTGCGAGGTCGTCGTCTCCGGAAAGCTCAGGGCCGCCCGTGCTAAGAGCATGAAGTTCACTGTATGCATTCTTGTTGTCGTCGTTTTAGGGCTGGTATACTAACAAGCGCAGGACGGTTTCATGATCCACTCTGGTCAGCCCGCTAAGGACTTCATTGACCACGCCACCCGCCACGTCCTGCTCCGCCAGGGTGTGCTCGGTATCAAGGTCAAGATTATGCGCGGCTCCGACCCCGAGGGCAAGGCCGGCCCATCCAAGTCTCTTCCCGACGCCGTTACCATCATCGAGCCCAAGGAGGAGCAGCCCGTTGTCCAGCCCATGTCGCAAGACTACGGTGCCAAGGCCATTGCCGCTCAACAGGCAGCGGAACAGGCCAGGCAGGCTGAGCAGGGCGAGGGCGAGGCCCAGCCAGCTGGTGAGGGTTACTCTGGTGAGCAGTAGGTTTGATCTTTACTGCGGGCGCAATGAGGTTACGAAAAAGGCATTTAGCGAAAGGTTATGATGCCGTTACGAACCCTGACATAAATTCCTTTGCACTTTCGGAACGGGCTGAGCTGTTTTTGGTAGGGAGGGAATAAGGAGTCTCTACTGCTTCACTGCTATGTACTCAATGAAACCACCCAAATATCAAAGATGGCTTTGACCAACTGAAGGCTTTTCGTCGCATCGCATTTGTTTGTTCTTTTACATTTATGTCTGGGTTGTCAGTTCGGAAAAGTTGTAGTTGATGGTATTTCCTAGTCATGTTCTCTTTACCCATGTGTCGCGTCTCATGCGTTGCCCTATCGGGACATGATCCCGGGTCTTGAGTTCGGAGTTACTACCCCTCTCACCGCGATACCTAGCATGTCATCTGTTTCGAAACACTGCAGGTCTATACAGTGGGCCTCATGACCCTAGGTTTAATTGGCGGAAGTAATGTTCACGACACTTTATTTTCGGGTCTTTGCGACGTTCTGGAGCATGATATGACCAAAATAAGGCAGGCGGATCACCAGTGCCAGCCGTTTGTCCGTTAGCCATGTATTACAGGACCTTAAGAAGTGGATGTTCAGGCATTGTATATATATTGAGCATCATCCTTTGCGTGTAGAGTTGTTCTGAGCCGCCCTTCACTCTCTCGCACTCTGACACGACCGCCCACGATGCGTCTCACCCACCTGATCTCGACGCTGCTCTGCGCCAGCAACACGGTACTCGCGGCGCTCCCCTACAAAGGCGTAGACTGGTCCTCCCTCCTCGTCGAAGAAGCCGCAGGCAAAAAGTACAAAAACTCCGCCGGCACCGTGCAACCCCTCGAAACCATCCTCAAATCCTCGGGCGTAAACACCGTCCGCCAGCGCCTCTGGGTCAACCCCTCCGGCGGCACCTACAACCTCGACTACAACCTCAAGCTCGGCAAGCGCGCCCAAGCCGCCGGGTTGGGTATCTTCCTCGACCTGCACTACAGCGACTCCTGGGCCGACCCGGCAAAACAAGTCACGCCGGCTGCATGGCAGAGTCTCAACCGCGAAGCCCTCATCAAGCAAGTCTACGATTATACAAAGAACGTCCTCGATACCTTCCAGCGCAACGGCGTTCCCTTGAAACTCGTGTCCATCGGCAACGAAATTACTCCCGGTCTCCTTTTTCCCATTGGAAAACTCTCGGGCAGTTCCAAGGGTCCGGCGGCAAATGTCGCTGCGCTGCTTAAATCCGCGAGCCGCGCTATTAAAGAGTCGAGTATGAGTCCGAAGCCGAAAATCATGATTCATCTGGATAACGGATGGAATTGGGAGACGCAGAAGTGGTGGTATGATCTTGTGCTTGGATCGGGTGGCGGGCTTTCGTTGTCCGATTTCGATGTCCAGGGTGTGTCGTATTATCCGTTTTACAATGCGGCGGCTACGCTGGCGGCGGTGGGGTCGTCGTTGAGTAACATGGCGAGCAAGTATGGGAAGGAGGTTATGGTTGTTGAGGTATGTATTCCTCTTTTTTTTTCTTTAGAAATTTGGGGAGAGTTTTTTTGTGCGGGTTTGGAGAGGGTAAATGATTTGCTGACTTGAGTTTGTACAGACTAACTGGCCGTCTTGGTGCCCAAATCCAAAGTATGCGTTTCCATCGGATACTAAGTCCATTCCTATCTCGGTTGATGGACAGACGACCTGGATGAAGGAGGTGGCTAAGCGCGTGGCTGGCGCTTCGGGTGGAAAGGGTACGGGTCTTTTCTACTGGGAGCCTGCGTGGATTGACAACGCGGGCTTGGGTAGCAGCTGTGGATGGAATTTGATGTTTGGTGATGACGGCAAGGTCATGAACAGTTTGGCCGTATTTGGATCAATCTAGATTCTTGGATTGGAGACGAGAAATGGGAAACGAGGAAGAGACGGAAGGAAGGATTCAGTGTACATATTTGCTACAGTTCGACATACATACATACCACCAGCGGAACAAGACGAGTTGCACAGCTTTACTGGTCAAAGTTCTTGACTTCAGGCATCATACCCAAACCTTTGCCTTCCTGCTGCTTTTGGCCTTCGCCTTCAATCACGCCGCCTGCCTTCCTTTCATTGACATGCTTCCTGAGTAGACTAAGAATCTCACTGCCCTTCCACCTGGTGGGAACAGGTCTGTACGCAGGCTTGAAAGTGCCCACAGTCTGCGCCCATTCGCCCTCTCCAGGATCCCTCTTGCGCTCGTCCTTTTCTGGCAACTTGGTCTGCGTCGCCGCATCCAAGCCCTGTGCGTTAGAGGTAGACAAGGTCGAACCACCCCCCTCGGCTGTCTCGTGCGATGTGGGAGTGGGCTCTTGCGTCGCCCAGTAGTAAATGTCCCAATCGTTTTCGTCGAGGAAAGTGTCGTATTGCTGCATGAGGGAAGGAGACATGGTGCCGAGATGAGCATCAGCGAAGGTGCTGAGCAGGAGGTCACTCTCTAGTGTTCCCCTTTTGCGGCTCTGGTCTACTTGACGTTAGCTGACATTTCCAATAATGCATCGTGGTGCCTTGAACATGAGCAAGCATCATGTGAAGCACGAGCCGGGGAATCGTAGGAACCGACATAATAATCTTGCACGCATCGTGTTCGCGTCCTCGCCCGTCCGCTTCAGTGGCTCAACCTTGAACTTGGCGCCTTCCATCTCGCCGACACCCAGCTCGCTGTTGGTTCCACTCACATCTTGAGCCTTGCTACTCTGTGTGCCACCAGTCATACGCTCAGTGTTCTCAGGTGAAGAGTCCTTTGGCGCAAACTTGTCGTCCACCTGAGTAATCAACTCTGGCGGGGCAGAGTCTTTGCCAACAGATGGCATTTTATTGGCAATAGTCGAGGCGGAGTTGGTCAAGTGCGGGTTCAGAGGCTTCTCAATCTGGTACTTGCGGTAGGTTTCCGAGGTGTCGTTTGTGCGCTTGTTGAGCGCATCGAACTCGCCATTGCGGAGTGGAGCGATGCTGAAAGTGCGACATTGAGTGCGCTGGAGCGAGAGAAGAGCTCGTGACGAGCGGGTAACAATTCTGGAAGACGCCATTGTAATGTGTATTAAAAGAGTACGTTGAGGAGCGTCAATTGCACTTTACAGTGGAGGGATAGTGAGGTGGGTTACCGAGGACGATGGAAAACGTCACTGGTCCGAGCTCTTGGATTACTAACGCGAAAATGATCCCTGCTGATCGGTTTAGAGAGTCTATTACTCCTACACATCGCCCAATAGCATGTCTTCATCAGAATTCGGCATATATTCTGATGATTTTGTTAATGACATTATGCAATCGATATTCTGGGGATTTCTACTCGAAATCATGTTCTCCGAAGTTAAGCGTAAATCTTGTCGAAACCCAAAATGCATAACTACCGAAATTCATCGTCATATGAAAGCTAGAAGCATTTTTTCTACCTGTATAGTACATTTTACATTGTATCCTGTGAGTTGCTTCACGTAGGGAAATACACTCTGCGTCAGCACCTCAAATTCGCCAAAGGCAAGCTGCAAGAAACATGTGCAGGGACAAACATACTATGCATGCGGCTTATGGGTTTTAACACATGCCCGTTTTAGTTGATGCATAGTAACGACGCTTTTACCTGATCAGCGGCAACAGCACACAGTTATCCTCGAAAACACATCAATGAAGCGGCAATATCCGCTGTAAACTCAATAACACGAAGTTCATTGATCTCTTGTTATATCGCTGAAAGTGCGTATCAACAAACTCAACCTAAATCCCACAAGTCAAATTAAGTGCCAGCACCTTGAAGTAAATCAACGATCCAGTGCACGCACACATGTGAACAAAAAATGCAACTCCAAGTTGTAGACCCCCAGCATCAAGAGTAATATCGCAAGCAGCTTCATGCATCGCCCCGAACCCCTCAGCGTTCCAGACCCAGCTGAGCTCAGCTGTTGCCGGTGCTAGTGTAGCCACACGCTCGTCACGAGCCATGGTGTATGTGCACAGGATCAGGAGTCGATACACTGGTCGCATTTCCCAGTTCAGGCTCCTGATTTGCTTCTGGGCCGAAAAAGTGGGGTTTTCCGGATAGGTGCCGCGGACGTGGTGGTCGTTACCAAACACCTACCACACCTCTGTGCACGCGAAACGCGCGCCCTCTCTAAGCGAGGTCGCGATCTAGAGTCGGCTGCGGTTGAAACCCTATCGACTCTGTCGCTTCGACGGAATTTGCCATCACAATCTTGTATGAAGCTGATGGTTTCAGTGTTGTGCGCATTAGGTGACTGGGTCACTGAACAAGGAGGGGGTGAAGAGCGGTGGCGAACATGAGTTTAGGGAATGATCATGTGAAAAACGGCGTTGGTGGACTTCGACCATGCTGCCGGCGCATACGTGCCCAAGGAGATGGAGACGAGTCCGCCATCGGTCCCCGCGGAGGAACTCCTCAGCCACATAACCGACACTATGGTATGACTCTCCGATCAACGTGGGAAAGCCACCAGTCAGTTATTTTTTTATCCTGGACAAAAACTCCCTTCTTTTACACCTCAACGGCCTCGAGGCTTAGAGTTCCTCGGAGACGTCGTCGCGAGCTGAGAAGCTGCAGGTCCTGCTGACCTACCAGTCCTTTTTCAAGAGAAAAGAAATGAAAAACAAAGACTGGGAAAGTCGCAACACTTCTGGTCGCAACAATTTCGGGGTATGCCGTTGTGCACGTTTGAGAATGGCTACTTTGTTTTGCCGGTTGCCATCTCGATGACTGCGAATGCGAACATGGCATGATGTTTGAGCGTTTTGTTGACAACAGAAGCATCTCGGCATATCCGAGTATCCATAATTGCTTCCTGCTCGCTTGGAAACGCTGCCTAGTGCACGGGTACCTTGCATTCGTCCGCTGCGCAACGATATCGTATGATGATGCGTCCAGGTACCGGTAGATTAGTGTGTATCATTATTGTGGGAAAAGCCAGAGAATTTTGTGGCTATTTTTTTGAAGAGTTGTCGGGCGTAATGGGGAGCTAATGGATTCGGCAATTTCTTGGAAGTAGAGTGATGAATGCAATGTGCATTGCACAAAACTGCTGATGATAGATTCAATCGATCATCAAAAAATATAGAAAAATGATGAAACGCAGAAACACCAATCCGCAGTGGAAACGTTCAGTAGGCTGTATCAAGACTGTATTTGTGAGTGAATGGACCACCAGTAGCCATGCAAAGGTATCTTGAGAACATGTATGGCTCTTCCGTGACTCAATTCGTTTCTCGATGCAGGTTACAATACACAATCATGCTTCTCAGCTTCTCTATTTCCTGATTATTAGAGCCGATCTGGGTTCATATTTATACCAACCATGTAGATGCAGTATTCATCACTTTGACAACTTCCTATACCAAGTGTCAGATGTGCTGTAGTAGGAAACCCAAAATAGCCTAACCCAATCAAGCGTGTATGGAACTCCAGAATCAGGGTGTTGTATATGCCAAGGGATTCCTAGAGTCCGGTCCCCTAAAACCCTCATAAACATGGACGTGAACGGCCCTAGGACCAGCGAGCGGGTCAGGCCGTCGCTGGAAATGACGTCCAGCAAGTTCACCAAAAAGAAATCATGTAATGACGTGAAGACATCAGAAAACCTGGCTTGGTTACTGTGAGGGTGGGGACTGTTTGCAATGCAGTGTACTTCTCGTAACCTGATAGAGACACAGAGACCAGCCGTCGTGAGGTAGTGCTTTTATGACCCGACTACTTTTCGAGGTTTTCTCTTCGATAAATACTGCTTCAAAGACCGTTCACAACATCAAGATCACGGCTGCTGTTTGCAGTTCATGCTAGCCTTTCTCACTAACCATAAATGTTTTAGTGCGCCTGAACTGAGGAACGACTCGTCATCCTTCCCCTCAGACCTCTTCCAACGCCTCATCACACCACGAGTCCACACAGCCCTATGAAGAAAATCCTGTTTCCTGTACTTTAACAGTTTGTGAGGAGAATTCGGAGATGGGATTTTCACATCATAACTTCAATATTTGCGTCCGCTGACGTCAAACATTGTCTCACTTTTCTCGGGCCCACCAGTCTGTCACTAGCCTTCATCAGTGGATCACTGACCTGGCAGTTGACCATATGCAACCCTCGCAGCAGCATTATTGTTCAGACTCCAATTCTGGAGATACGCTATTATAGCCCGAAACCCATATATCAAGTGGCAAGACAGATGCTCCACACAAGAACCGAGTCTGCGATACTGAGTCTGCTACAAC
The DNA here is from genome assembly GCF_000338995.1 of Bipolaris sorokiniana ND90Pr. Classification (NCBI taxonomy): domain Eukaryota; kingdom Fungi; phylum Ascomycota; class Dothideomycetes; order Pleosporales; family Pleosporaceae; genus Bipolaris; species Bipolaris sorokiniana. Next base: position 395,437 of record NW_006911908.1, on the reverse strand, counting down.
TGGTGGTTTCAACAGAATACCACCGGAATACCACATGGAAGTATTTTTTTTTCTATTCAAGCAGACTGATAGAATCGCCATTGTGCATTCTGTTCTTCAGTAGAAGATGCTCCCCAGGAAAATTAGATTTTACCGGGAATGCATATGTGGCCAAAGCATTCATTGGTTAGTATGAGAAACTCGAACAATGAGCCTGCGGCATCTTCCGTATTTTCTAAGTATGTTCATGTGGCTGATCTAGACAGACAACCATGAGTCAGTTGCCCCTGAGGTCCCGTCTCCACTCGTTACTGTACATTTGCCGCGGTTGCCGCGCGCTGTTACCACAACGAATTGCTTACAGCAAAACCTCCCTACTCAGCTTTTGCCACTGGGTAGCTGTGGCTTATTTTGACATGACCGAACTACGGTTTCACCATGCTACTGGGACGCGAAAGGCGCCGGCTTTGGCGCCGGCTTTAGCGCCGTGCTCGCGTAAATACCGCGTCTTTCGGAGGCCGAACTGGCAAATGTCTTTTGGTAAGCTTAACTACCAATCCATCTCTATCAAGTTAGCCACTCCAGTATTGCTCGTCACATGTATTCCCTGGATGAATTCATGGCGCTACGTGAGCGTCGTTCTGCACTGATTACCAATGGACAACATACTACACCGACATTTTGGAAGGCCTGATTACAGAGAGCCGCTTCTACCCCTCACGATAACCATGATAGAAACTAGTGATTCAGGGTAGTTATAACCAGCCAGCTCTTATTTCAACTTTGGCGGCATGTAAGGTCGTTTGAGGCTATTGAGGCCATCTAATATTTGACACAATTCCGATAAACAGGTTGCCCCGCTTCCGATGCTGTGTGCTTGATTGCGGCATTTTCTTGCCGATTGCTGGGAATTCACCGTATAGCGCGTGACAACCTCAGGACATGACAGTGGCGCTTATTGCCGGCTGGTGTGGCTTGTCAAAGCTAAGCAGTGGCAGTCAGCTGATAGGATAATGAGTGCCGCCAAACCGGGTCCTCAAGTAGAGAGGAGCCTACACAAGTGTAAGTATCCACACAGCTTATTATAAAAAGGGACTGTTGGTGGGGCTGCCGTCCTCCCCAGGGGCTAACAAGCACTCGGTAATACGGATCAGCGTGATACCCCAGTGTCAGATTCGCAATGCCATTCGAATACAATAAAAATTAAACCGATCGACCTAGACCGCTTCGAGTCTGAAAAGACGACTACATCAGAGAGGTCCAATGGGTTGCAAGACTGACTCTCGAAATAAGCTGTCTATAGATTAGGCTCGGTATACGAATCAACTGGAGTAATTCTACTACGGACTTCATAATCTAGCTAATTTACCCTCCTGAGACACTCCTGAATTCATGAGGATATGCAGGGGCTTGGGTTACCTCTCCATGTAAGTTTTACTATAGTACCAGTTGGTCTCACTGAAAATCTCGCAATTTCTATCAAGATCGAATATTATCATCCAATTACAGTTAAACGCGCGCGCCGAGACGAAGAGAGTTTCTTTGAAGTGTGTACACGTAGTTTGGACGGCCCGGAAGTGTGAACCTTGGTACGGTCGAGTCGGCCTCGACACGAACTCTGTGTATTAGCTGCCTAAGTCAACAGCGCATGTGAATTGGCTGGATAGCCCCACTTTTTGCGGGTCAATTGACCGAGCGACATAGGTGTATTTTGATGCTGAAATGGAGTGAATTGCTGCTAATTTAACGGCCTGTGGTTCTGTTCGACCCACATAAGATGACTAACCAGCTGGCTCAGTACGCAGTGCCTAAGACGATTAGCCCCGATCACTATGAGGATAACACAGCATAATCACCCGCACCGAGGATAGTACTATGGCATAAGCACCTAACATAACTATCCGCATGTTCTTGGCGCTACCTAAGGCTTCCAACATTGGGCCACTATAGGCTCACGAGTGCCAACACGGGCCGCGGAAGACGGGACTTTGCAGCGCAGAAGCGAGGCGGGAGTTATGTTCTTGCCTCAATACTACACCCTGTCTCGGGTCAGATCTGTAATGAACTCGGCAAAGGTCAGACCACTTGACTCAAGCGATGTAAGAACACTGCGAGCCACAGCTATGGGGTAACCGTCATCGCAAGCCCGCGCTGTCACAACCCCACACCTGTCAGCTCGTTCCAAGTTAAGATCAGCCCTCGGAGAGCCCGAAAAGTACCCCACAGCTATGACCCATCGTGCCTCGAAACAAAAGCCAGGCGGGTAGGGGTAAGCGACACCCGCATGGCCTATGCATGTGGGTGTTGCCAGTATGGGCCAGGTTCAGTTGGCACGTCAGCCGTGGGAAATCCAGATCCGCGGTTGATGGTCCCTTTCAAGTGGCCGCGGTAAGACAGGTTATTGGCGACGGAACCGTTGGACCGCAAAGCTAGCCTTTTTCGTCTGTCGAGGGACTTTGGTACACTGTCAAACTCGAGGACACACTAGGGGTATCATCATATTCATTTCAGCCTGATTGTGTACAAGGCGCTTGGGAGCTATGCATATGCACGCTATTCACTCTGTATCTTCTCCTAAATCCCACACTGCCTAACGGCTAGAGTGGTTTGCAGCCGCTTGAGGCAAGGCTACTATGCGAAAAGGTTGTTGAATTAGCGCACGCCTGCCTGCTTGCTTGAATGCACTGTCGCTAACCTACTATGCACATAGTGAACGTATATCGGGGTCATCGATCGGCACCGGGAATGTACTCGCTTAACATACTTACCGCGGAGGGAGATCGACACAAGCGACTTAAGCAATGGGGGGATTTTGGGACTTGCCATCATGATGGTGCAGTCATCATGGCATGACACGCAGGGACCGTCGATGTGGCAGTGATGCAGCTTCTCAGAAATGATGGTAAGCTGAGGTGATGCGATGCGTTAGCTTCACGAATAATACGACACTCGTTGGAAACGAGAGGCACTGTGGCTAAGGGGTTCGAGGCGCGGACGTTTGGGGCGTAGCGAGTGGGTGTGGCCAACACGTTGGGCAAAGAAATGTTCATTGTAAGGAACTTCAGGCACCATTGTCTTGCACACGATGACGCTGGATGGGCTGATGCACAGGTGATGCTGATGATGCTGATGGTAAACTACAGCGGAAACCTCGTGCGACGAGTTTACCATACCTTTGGCCTATAGTCTTTGTGACACACTGGACGAAGACGGACTCGCTGAGTAAGAGACCATTTCTTTCATCGTCTTACAACCGTTCAACAAAGTCACCTATCCGCCCTCGATTGTTGCCACTATCAGACTGGCTGCTCGCCCCACTACCCCCCAGGTACCGGATCCAGACTGTTCAGGAATCCCAATTTAGCCTCGCTTGGGAGACAGGAAACGCCTATCTTTTTTGGCGAGAGCAGCGGAAGCTGCCTGCCTGTTCCCCCCTTCGCCCCCCACTCCCACCCCCTCAACAGCCTACCAGCCTGGTGAGAGAGACAAGCCGCTTTGCTTTTTCCCTTTGTTGGCAACAATCGGGACCGCACTAGCAAGGAAAGGTGGGGACATTGACGTGCTTGGCTCCACTCACATCCTCCTTGTCTAGTGGTAGCGCAAAAAGGAATGAGAGCCACGCAAAAGAGGCTTAGATGTCGATCATACGGCTAGCAGACCACATCCGGGGGTGGTTGTTGTGGATCCTGGATTCTCTAGTGTACCTTGCAGTTGCCAGAAGCCGTGTATTTTCTTCTTTTTCGCTGGGTATGGGTGTTTCCTTTTACGCGTGTTCGTTTGGGTGTAGGGCTTACCCTGAGTTACGTGCAGGTGGTGCGGTACCTTTGTCGCGAAAGATTATTTTCAGGGGCCGGGGGTGTGGGTGCGGGTGAAGGGGGGTAGGGTCCTTTCAGGCTGACGATCCATTTTTTTTATATAGGAGTGTGAATTCCCACGGAAATGAACAGCATCACAACTACAAGTACACGTACAAGAACAACTTCAAAAGCCTACATCTCTACATTCGACTCGATCACAACCTTGACACAAACATCAACACACTCACAACTCTTTTGTACAACTGTGCAATAGAGTCTCTTCCGTTGCTCTTCAACAACACCAACAACAACAATCAATCGCATCTCATCTACACTTGAAATCACCAAGTACTACTACTCTTCGTAGTAACTACCAACAAAAATCATACCACCAACAACAACCAACAACCGACCTTCCAAAATGGCTCCCCGATCATGGACTGTCCTCCCTCCCTGCCCAGGCCCCCCACCAACCCGACCCCTCCCACCAATCCCCACTCAATAGACGAATCCCGCCAATCCAAACTATGCGCATTGAACAACGCGCCTGGGGAGGTTAAATGATGCAAGTCAAAAGCCGAGGCCAAAGGGCCAACTTCGAGGACCAAACCAGATACGGACAGAAGAAGAGGGACTCCGCAATTTTCAACAATAACAACACCAGCATGTGTGATCATGGAAAGGGTGCAAGTCCCCCGAGACAACAAACGACGATGACGAGATGATTTATCTTTTTTTTTGGAATTATTGCGAATATACCAGTAGCTGCTATGCTACAACTACGCGCTTTGTGGTTTTTTGTTTTTTTAAACAAATTTCGATTCTTGAGGAAAGGAAACCACGAAGAGAGGGTGTGTTTTATTATCATTCTAATCTAGGACTTCTTGAGTCCGAATATCTTTTTTTGAGTAGGAGAGAGAGAGAGGGATTGGAGAGTTTTGAAGGGAGATGCAGACGAGTCTTTTGAGTTTCTTTCTAGTTTTAATCTGAGTTTCAATCAACTATCCATATTTTCAAACATTCATAATTCTTCTCTGCATTGTCGAAAAGTGACGCTAATCCCATGGCACACAAAATAGTACAATTTTAATAAGCATATGTGCATACATACACGGTGACAGAAGAAATGTGCAGGGCAAAAAAAAAGGTCTTGTTCGTGCATTCCAAGGAACAGGTGCCCGTTACATCATCTTCATCCCACTCATTTCGCGTTCGCAACTTAGCACAGAGATGTCATACCTTTTTTCACGCGAGCTCGCTACTTTCCACCAGCAAACACAAGGCCATTGTCATGCCTAACCTTGTGCATGATGGCTAGCGTGTCCCTTGAGTGCTTCTCCAATCGGCTCAATTCCACTTGGTCCTTTTCTTCGATACACCTTCCGAATTCCCTCGCTTCTTCAATCAGATTAAGCTTTTCAGGCGTCTTGATACCAGGGATATCCTCTCTTGTCTTCTTCTTTGGATCCCACAGGGTAACCTTGTTTATATCGGTGATAGTCGGTACAATAAGTGTCCCCTTTTCTCCATAAATCTCAGACGGCGCGTCGGAGTTGTAAATCTTGGAGTGGCAGAGATGTACGGTAAAGTTGGGGTATGTCAGGATCAGACGACCAGCGCCATCTGCTCCAGTCGCAATCTTGACCGGCCAGTACTGCGAGTCGAGGGGTGCACCAAAGAGATCAACGGCGGCTGCGACACAGTATACGCCAAGGTCGACTAATGCACCACCGCCCATCTCGAGGTTGAAGATGTTGGGTACCTCGCCCTGTAGAACCTTTTCGTATCGGCTGCTGTACTGGGCAAAATTGATTGAGGCGCCATACAGCGGGCCTATATCGGCAATCTTTTGCTTCAGTAGCTTGAAATTTGCTTCTTGAATATGGCGGAACGCCTCGACAAAGATGACGTGGTTTTCTTTTGCAAGCGCAAAAAGATGGTCGAGTTCGGAGACAGTGCTGCAGCTGGGCTTCTCTAGGATGACATTCTTTCCCGAGGTAAGAAACAGCTTGGCTTGTTCGTAGTGCAGGATATTGGGGCTGGCAATGTAGATGGTGTCGATCTTGTCACCGCTAGCGAGGGCATTGAGGTCCGTGTAGCAGGTGATGTTGTTGGTGGTGTATTTGGATGAAAACTCCTTTGCAGTCTCTTCTTTTCGGGAATAGACGGCTGTGAGGTTGTATTTGCCAGTTGCGTGGGCGGCCTCTACGAAGGAGTGGGTGATCCAGTTTGTTCCAATGATTCCAAGGTTGATCATTTTGGCGGCTGTGATGTGAGTGTAGATGTGGCAGAGTGACAATGAAGCTAGGTGAGAAAAATATATAGGCAACTTCAGTGATATGTCAGCACGCAAGACTTTTCTGTTGGGTGGGTTGGTGTTTGAGGGGCAGTCGCGTCTGAGTGACCCCACTAGGTAGCTGGATGTGATGTGATGTCATTGGCCGACTGTTGTAGTTTCCCAAAACGGAAGTACTAGCTCGCAGAAAACTGTACTTGTGCACAAGAGGAGATGCAGAATTGCTAACGGTGATTTGTGATAATGTATTGTTATTACTAAGGCGTGCTTCACATGGGCCGAGTTGACTAATACTCTCGATTTCTTCATGTGTAAAACCAGAGCTCCTACCAAGGAGGGTATCATCTGCTGACAGTTGTCTCGTATCGTGGAAACATGTCATGCTATATATGTGTGAGACCAAATTCGCAACCCTATCCCATTCGATGAAACGAGACTTCACAGGACGTTGGGCGATCGTAATGTAAAAAACAAGCAAGAAAAGACGCGGATCTGTCCGCTACCACATGGGCAATAGAAAAAACAAAAAAGTGACGGCAGAACAAAACTCCAAAACTCCACGCGCTGACAAATGAGTGCTTTGAAAATGCAATAATGCTTGCAATGACGCCAGGTAACCCTTGCTGATATGCTGCTTTCATGATTAGTCCTCCCAAATGGTCTCGAGGTCCAGGTCTCCTCGTCGTTCAGCTCCGCAGACACTCCACCTCTTTCTAGAATCTCGCTTGCCAAAGCCCATGCTGCTGCGCCCACGACCTTCAGGGCCATCCAAGCTAGACCTCCTTGCATCTCCACCGTCTTCGCGATCGGCGGCGGCTTTTAGTTTTGCGATGCGGTCAGCCTCGATTGCTTCTTCCTCGGCATCTGGACTGTCCTCGATGGTTTCGAGAGACGAGATGGAGGGACTGCGGGAGCGCATAGACGTGGGGGTAGAGGGGACAGACGAAGATGCAAGTGAGGCAGGATAGTTCTCGTTGAACTTTGCCGGAGCAAAGAGAGGCGAAGAGGCAGTCGAGGTGGGTGTGCTAGCAAAAGGATTGCTGGTAGGCGGGTGGCCAAAGGGAATGGAGACGTGGTAGAGGGGCGAGACTGGACGTCGTCGCCGGGAGAGTGAAGGGGTGTTGCTGTAGAGGCTGGAGACGGTGGTGCCGACTCTGGGCTTGAGCTCGAGCTCTGCGTCTTCGGAGATGTCGCAGACGCTTGGGGCGCCATCAAAGGAGCCCATGGAGACTGGACGAGTGGTGAGTGGGCGGGAGTCGAGCGCGCGGGGGCTGCGCGTTCGCTTTGGCGAGGGCAGAGGGGACGTGGGCCTGGCGAGCTGTACTGGGCTGGATGAAAGCACAAAGTTGGAGGCGGGTTGCATGACAGTCGGTAGCGAGTGGGCTCGTGCCATAGGTATGGCCGATCCGCTGCGCGAGCGGAGGTGAGAGCGCGCATAGGACAGTGTGCTCGGTTGGTGCGTCGAGAGGGAAGCGATGGTGTCTGGCTGAGGGTCCGTTTGCGAGCGGGGAGTCGAGGGGCGGCGTGAGGTCATGGTGGAGTCGGAGGTGTTTGCGAGCTGGCGTGGCATGGTGGTGCTTTCTCCCATGGTGGATGGCGTGTCGTCGAGTATAGGGCGTGATTTGAGGGCCGAGGATGGGGCAGTTGTGTTGGTTGGCGGAGTAGTGGTGTTGGTGGCAGCAGCAGCAGCAGCAGCAGCAGCAGGGAGAGAGCAGAGAGGGAGAGCTATAGGGCCGTCGTGAGGATGGTGGTTGGCATCAGGCGGCGGCGAGGGGAGGTTTAGGGCAGTCATGGCGGCGGTCTGCGCGTATACATAGTCTTGGTAGTCTCGCGAAGCCTTTGGCACGCGGCGGCGGCGAAACTAAGAAGCGCAGGGGGTAGTGCAGTGCTCGTGTCGTTCTGGGCCGTGTGCCAACCGCCCGACGCACAATGCACCTTTGGGCGTTTCAGCCGCCGGGAATTGACTGCGTTGACACGAGCGCAGGGCGGACGATGCCGAGTTGTTTGATGCGAAAGCGGTCACATGGACAGGCGAGACTGGTAGCTGGAGGTGGGTGATGTCGTGGAGCTGAGGACGTCGGAGCAGTGTGCGAGGAGGAGCGTCGCGATACTGTGGGCGGTTGCGATGGGCGGAGAGGCCGGCTAGGCGGTGGTACCTGCCGCCGGGACCGCCGCTATCGAATCTGGGGCAGGTAGGCTGCGAGCAAGCAACTACCCGACGCCCTCATGCATGCATCCTCACTTACTCACATATATTGCACCCACTGCACAGCCTCATTGCATATACTTACTTAACTCTCATCAAGACACCACCTCCCAGCAATCTGCTGAAATCAAACAAAGTCGTGTGGGTGCGTGAGTGTGAGTGTGAGTGTGTGCGTGTGCAGCCGCCATGGTGATCCCTGGCCAGTCCAAAGACGGGCTCCCAGGCTAGACAGACCCTGAATGGGTGCCTGCATTCGACCTAGCCCAACGTCTTCGACAGGCCCCGACAGGCCAATCACGCCCCCGACCACGGCCAATCCTGGCCTGATCATGTACGCATCTAGTATGGAACTTGGTATGGACTTGTCTGTATACGTCTGTACCTACATACTATGTACACTGTACTTACATGTGCACATGTGAATGTATCCACCTCACCATTGGCCCTGATCACACCTCGATTGTAGCAGTGCTGAGGCTTGGGGCTTTGACTGCAACAACAAGAGCAGCAACAACAACAACAAAATCAACCACAACGCCCACTGATGACGGAGCTAGTACCTCCGCTACACCGGTGAACCTCCATGTAAACACTGCACGGCCCTCGCTTTTTCCCTTCTCACACCGCAATCCCACCCTTGGTCGCAGCACTGAGACGCGTCGCGCAACTTACCAAACCGCAACATGCACCAGCTTCTTGACCTTCTCCTGCATACCACATACATACGTCTCCACCTCCCGTCAACCCCGACTCAACTCCCCCTCTCCTTATCCACTCGTCTTCCTCGATATCGCCTTCTTGCCGCTGCGCATGTACACACATGTCCAAGTACTGACTGATATGCATCCTTAGCTCCGCACACTGACTAGCCGCATCCACTCCATTGGCGGTGTAGCTGGAAAAAAAATCGTTATACTCTCGCATCTCCCCTGGCTAAGCCGGAACTTTGCTTCCCACTCCTGTCCTTTTTCCCCCGCAAGGTTTATCCCAAAAGCTAAATATGACGAGTGAGACCAAACCATCTCCTACCACGGCGCCAACACTTATTCTGCTTTGTGCCCCGACGCGGAGGCATTGACATGTACATTTATAGTAAATGTGGCGTCATATCATCAAGGCGGCACATCCCGAGCTAGCTAGCCAGCCTTGCCTGTCTGTCGCCATAGTCAAATCGATAATCGATAGTTAATCGATATGCCCAGGCTCCGCGTTATGGGGACCACAGTCATCAATCATGCTCTCCCGACTTGGCCGAGTTAACGCCCACTTTGAACTTCATGCTCGGCCTCGGCATATGCTCGATGCTAGCGCGCGCACGTTGACTCTCCATCGTCCCAACACCCCGCTTGCCTGCAGTATTTACCATCGTCTCCCCACTCTCGGACGGGCGCTCCGGTGCGTTTGCTTTGACCAACAAAAGGCTCGCTGTTCGTAATTCTTTTTGCTGTGTCTTTGTCATTCACTACGCTAGCCCAACCAAGTAGGCGCCTTGGCACCTGCAGATCAACCCTCCGGCACGCCTACTTTCCACAAGTCATTGAGACATTCTGCTACAACGCTTCATGTTCAGATGCCCAAATCTCAAAAGGACCGTGCAAGCCTGTTTTGTTCGTCTAGCTAGGCTATAGTTGTATGCAGACGAGCCTACATAGCGCCTGTACTGCACCTCACTCGATCCTCGGTGCACAATTTATGCCTCTTCAAATACCTCTACTCTTCATCAATCATTTCTTCAAAACACTTCTATTCGTAATACTTGGGAAGCGCAGCAATCATGGTTATCTATCCAATTCATGTGGGTTATGGATTGCATCGCATCACTGCGGCAAAAGAACATAACGACACGCTTTGCAAAGACGGTACTCGTACGTCATTTCTCACCTAAGCTTCATCAGTCATATGCTCCAGCGTTACCGCACGGTTGAACACAATCACATGAGCCACGAATAGTTGGAATGCTTAATCTTACTACGCACGGCAAGATTGCTGGGGTTTCCAAGCAACCTCGGGGTAACTTGCGATAGAAAAAACGTACTAGCTACTTGCAACCACTTGTGGAAACTCCGGTACACGGAAAGCGCAATATGAGAACGGGTTGATATTATAGCGGGGATTGGAAGATCGCTACTTTGAGGTCCTAGTTGTCATCCTAATCAAGGTTTTACCCCACACCTTTCCCCACACTCCACAACCCGACAATTATCTCGACCGACCTCGTCCGAGGTTTACCTTTCCCTAGATTGCAAAAAGTAGGCAAATACGGCTAGACCTGCTGGTTTCCTTGTACTTTTCCCATGTATATATATACCACAATGTATACTGCCACATAGGTAACGACCTTGTACCTAGGCACTATGAGACCTCAGAATTTCTTGGTCTGCGGAGCTGTGGCTCTTGCCCAGCAAGTCTACGTCCCCGCCCAAGGACCAGTTTTGCTACCACAGTGTGCGGCAAATAACAGCTACGCAACTGCGCTTCCTGTATACAGCTTCCGGGACTTCAGTCTTACGCAGACTGAAACTGTTCGTACAGCAACCTCAATTCCCCCACCAACAGCTACGACCACTTATGCACCACCCTATCAGTCTCTCAGTAACCTTGTGCCCGATCTCGCAACAACACAATGGGGAAACTGGTATCCCGGATCCAACACTACTGCAACAGACACTGCCAGCCCATACGGAAACGCTTCCTGGTCTGCTCTTTGGGCAACCGTTCCCTGGGTAAATTTTACACGAGGCATCTACTCTACCACCGTGTCGCCAACTCCAGTACCGACTAGTGAGCTTGTCCTACCTCCGCCCGAGCCTCTGGTTCCCCAGAGCTGTTACTATTTCCCGGCCGACTTTATGCTCGGTGTTGCTGCAGCAGCAGTCCAAATTGAGGGTGCTATCGCCGACGAGGGTCGAACACCAGCCCACAATGATGTTGCCAGCCTCAACGTCCCAGGCCAAGCGCCAAACTGGGTAGCCATTGAGAACTACTATCTCTACAAGCAAGACATTGAGCGCATCGCATCCATGGGCGTAAAGTATTACCGCTTCTCCATTCCATGGACACGTATCCTCCCTTTTATACTCCCAGGTACACCGGTCAATGAGCCAGGCCTTGCGCACTATGACGAACTCATCGACTTTGTTCTGGAAAAAGGCATGCTGCCGGCTATTGCCATCTTCCACAACGACAGCCCGTTCCAATTCTTCTCCAACATCAGCGATGTGTTCATCAAGCCAGGCACTGGCGGCATTGGCTACCTGGACGGTTGCTTCCAGTGTAGCTACAAGAACGTGACGTGGGAAGATGCCTTTGTCAACTATGGCAAGATCCTCATGACGCATTTTGCCGACCGCGTCCCTATCTGGTGGTCATACAACGAGCCGCTCCTCGGCTCTAGAAACGGGAAGTCTGTTAATTCTGTTATCAAGTCGCACGCAAGACTCTACCACTTTTACAAGGAAGAAATCGGCGGCAAGGGCAAATTCTCACTTACCCTGAGCGACAACTTTGGCGTCCCCCGCGATCCAAACAACCCCGCCGACGTCGACGCCGCCAACCACTTCAACGAGTTCCAACTCGCTACCTTCGCCAACCCCATCTTCCTCGGAAAAGACTACCCAGAAGCCTTTAAAATGAGCATAGCAGACTACGTGCCCCTCAGCAAATCCGACCTCGACTACATCAACGGCACTGCGGACTTCTTCTCCATCCAGCCCTACACCGCCACCGTCGTCAGCCCCCCACCCAACGACACCATCGCCGACTGCGCCGCAAACATCACACACCCCTTACGCCCATACTGCGTCACACAGAGCCAAACCACCACCACCGGTTGGAACTTTGGCTACCGCAGCCAATCCTACGTCTACATCACCCCATCCTACTTCCGCACCTACCTCTCCTACCTCTACAATACCTGGCGCCACCCCGTCGCCGTAACCGAATTCGGTTTCCCGGTCTTCGCCGAGTCCCAAAAAACCCAAGCAGACCAAGAATTCGACAGCCCCCGCTCCCAATACTACCAGGCCTATCTCGATGAGGGTCTCAAAGCGATTTGGGAGGATGGAGTGAAGTTTATAGGCGCGTTTGCTTGGTGTTGGGCTGATAATTGGGAGTTTGGTGACTACAATCAGCAGTTTGGGATCCAGACAGTTAATCGTACGACTCAGGTGCGGAGGTACAAGAAGAGTTTCTTTGATCTTGTGGATTTTATCGAGAGTAGACGGCAGAAGGCTTAAAATGGACTTTACGGCTTTGACAAGAAAGGAATGGAAAAAAAGAGCAAGGGAGATAATGGTTGTGTATATGTTGGATAATTGCCTCTGTCACACCTCAGCGCAGCTTGCAGTTTTCCTGCCAATATCAGTCGTGTTAGTCACATAGGTACATTGCGATGTGCATGCTACCTCTCTCACCCCATGTAGGATGAGACAGGTCTCTTAATTCTATCCACTCCATCTATGTATACAATGGCCTCTCTAGGCAGATAGTGAATGAGCATACCTTCACTTCTACAGTGTATGGTACCAACATACAATGTACATTGTATTTATCTGTCAAATTTTTTTCTTGGTTGGATAAATCACATGTGAAATACCTCGCTTTTTTTGTTCTACTTTACACAAGTCTTGCTTCGTGATACCCTCCAACGCCTTAACCCTCACCAATCGCATACTAGGAGGAACCTCAATCACGCTGATATCTAGATGTAAATAGTTCGGTCATTACGCCTGGAAGTGCGTTGCTAAGGAGCATTGAAGTGAGGACGTAGGCAAGCACACATGAGAAAGTTGATCGCCAATGATCATTTGATGCGAGCAATCAGCGCTTCCATCAGACTGGGGTTGGCGGCAAGACAAGGAATGACAATTCACGATTAAATCACTGACATCGCATTGGGCCAACACAGTATACACGATGATTCAGTGATAGTTGATCAATTCGATTCGATTGGTATATAACCCCCAGGACATCTAATGCCAAGAACACTTACGCCATGCTCTACAAGAACACCTCAAGGTTGAACTCTAGCGTGCTGACGGGGTATCTATAGTCATGATTAGCACACAACTTCAAAAGCGCGACCATCAAGAACTTACGGAAGCTCAAACTTTTGCAGTACACTCGGGTGCAAGATACCAAAAACACCAATGGTGTGGTTCTTGCCACCGAGGTTCACCTTGATAGCCGCTGCGTGTCCGGGAAGGAAAGTAGCATCTACATCATATTAGCGCACATTCAAAGTAACAATTCCCCACATCTGCACTTACCATCAACCTCTTCTATCCAGTAACCCTGGAGCTGCTCATTCTTCAATCCATCTTCCCGTGTCAGAAAGGCAGATCGAAGCATGAGCATCAGCCTGTCCAGCAGGCCATGTACTTGCTCAAACCCGCTAGTCTTGCCCATGTAGGCCGCTGCAAAGTGTCGCTCGTTCTTGCTCTTTCTCTCCTGCTCCAAGTCAACAAGCCCAATATCGCTGACCTCGAAAATCTTCATAGGAACTGAGTGGTGCTTGTTTGAGTTGATCGTCTTCAGCAAACCGGGTAACAGCGACGTTCGTACAATCTGGTATTCAGCAGTCTTGGGATTTGCAAGCTTCACTGCCGTCTTTCCATCGTCTTTTCGGTTCAGCCACTCAAAGTTCTCCTCGTGTGAGCATAGGATGAGAGGCATAACTTCCGTCCATCCTGCAGAAGCAGATTCTAATCGCACAATGTCACCGAGCTTGTTGATCGGTAATGGTGCTGAAACAGCAGCAGTCTTGTTCGGATAAACTCGTGGCAACTTGTTGAAGCCATAAGCGATGGCATAATCCTCCATTATGTCGGCCTGGTGCAGAATGTCCGCTCGAGTAATTGGTACCGAGACATCGAGAATGTTCTTATCTGACTTTGATGGCGAGACATCATGACCCATACGCGACAAAAGCTTGCAAATCTCTTCTGGCGACAAGTCCAGGCCAGTAACCTGATTCAAGTAGTCAACCTCTGCCTGCGTCTGCCTTGGCGACAAGTCTGGCGATTCTCTCGACTCGCCATTGTGTGGTGAATTGATCTTGATTGGCTCTATCGATTCAGCGTATCCAGCGAACATGGCTACGAGCATGTGGCAGACAATCTCAACCTTGGTCTTGTCGGTGGCAGTAATCTCGATGAACACGTTCTTCGTGTCCAAAGTGATCTTGCTGTGGTTGCCGTTGATTATAGGAGGTAGTGAGAGAACGGTTCTGTTCGAGTCGTAAATGACGGGGTATACGGGTGAGTCGCGGATGATGTGCAGGAACCGTCCGAGATGTTTGTCTTTCTGCTTCACGTTAGAGACAAAGTAAAAAGAGATTAGATAAGAGACACAAACATCGTAAAACTCCATGAGCTCCTTGGCGTTCATCTCCTTGGTCTGGTTCAAAGGGACGAACTTGATCTGCTCTGGTGGTAGCGCTTCATAGGAGAAGGGACCCTTGATTGCTGTCGCGCATTAGCCACTGCACTCAACATCCTAAGATACACCACCTACTATCCAGGTCGTGTGTTCCTATGGATACCAGCGTCCTCTGGCGCGCCAAATTTGAGTGTAGCTTGTCTTGTAGGGCAATGAAGGATTCGTAGCGTTCTTTTGTAAAAGTGATGCCTCTTAGAATGACACCTGAACAAAGCTCTCGTATTTGCTTAGTCTATGCATAGTCAGAAACCATCTTCCCATGAAGCTATAGGGTGTTTGCTGGCCTAAGTCTGACATACCTCGGGCTTGATATCCAAAACCTCCAACTCTCCACTTTTCGGCGGTGTCAGAGTCCATTTGGGCAGCTTTTGTTGTTCCAGAAAAACCTTCAAATTCATGGCAATACCCTCAAAGCATAGCATATCATATCGGTTGGCTGGGATTTCAATCTTGAGCTGTGGTGGCTGCGCCAGATCTTCGGGCTTTGTGCTTTCGCTCGTGTCCTCGTCCAACTCGATGCCAAATTCGAAACATAGCTCGTCAAACTCTTGCGTCGTGTATGTTCGGCCCAACTCCTTGAAAAGAGCAGCCTTGTCCACGGCGATGGTCGGCATCTTGAAGACTTCAGACGCGGTCTGGTGTGAATGGAGGGGTAGTTGGAGGGGTAGTTGCGCGTGGGGAGCGACTCGTCAAGATTGTGGGGAGTCAACTATTCGCAGAGTCTTTTGCGCTAGTTGCCTGTGAAGGATCCGTGCTAAGAAGGACCTTGGATTCCGCGAAGTGCTCAATTGGCCGGCTGCGGTTGCGGCGTAAATTATTTGGTATGACTCCAAGCGTCCAGAGCACCTGTCGGAGGTGTGTCGGACCGGATCAGGCACTAATCTCAATCAAGTAACCAGGCCTGAGACTATCACCCTCCATGCGTCAGGCTGTCACTTGGCGTACTACTTTCAAAAGGCATTGTTATACATATTGAAATACTATATAGTCAACTATGGTTCGTCTCCAGATTCGCGATTTTCTGATATGCCGCTATATGCAACCTGAACCGCTCAGACGCCGTCAATGCCAATGGGACTCCTCCAGCGCAACCACCCAATTAATCTCCACTTCTCAGTGCCTTTGAGATCTTGTATGGCTTCCCCTATGATACTCGTCCACATCTCAGGACTCCTGATATATAAATTCCCAATTCGAAGAAAGCCGTTTTCACAACCAAAGCAAGAGTATGTATGTCGGCAGCCTGTGATCCCATGCCAGCACGCGACCTGGCAATTGAAATGAAGGTACAAAAGAAGCTGCTCTTAGGTCAGTGTAGAACCGGCAGTGCCTTTTTGACACTGCGCAGCATAATATGACGACACGGTCATCATAAGCCGAATCTAAGATGGTGGTACATGTGTGTTTAATCCTTCCAGTCCCATACTTGCTTGAGGAAGTGTGCCATGTTGACCTTCTTGGACTTCATCTCAACCATCCACGGATGCTCGAGCATCCGCCAAGGTGTGGCTCTTCGAGGGCAATCTTTCTCAAGACTACAAATTGTAAGCGGAAATCATACTTTAGGGAAAAAAACATGTACGTACCAGCACTCGATGAAGTACTTGAAGTTTTCTGTCCACTTGATGCCATTTTCAGGCTCGTCCTTTAGCTTGGGGATGGGCTGCCGCACAATGTACGTGAGCAGATCGATTAGACCAGCACGAGGGTTCATCTCCGTGCCATCTGCTGGGAAGGGGAATCGATGCTGAGCGACCTCAAGAAGAGTCACGCCTAAGCTCCACACGTCACTGGTGATGGTGTAGCTCTGTCCGGTAATGCGCTCTGGTGCCATGTAGTATGATGTTCCAATGAAGGTATTGGCATCACCTTTTGTTCCAAACTCTCCAGATACACCAAAGTCACATAGTTTGACTTGCCCATTCCGACATAGTAGAATGTTGCTGGGCTTGATGTCTCGATGGATGATGCGGTGAGAGTGGAGATATGTCAAGCCATTCAGCACACCTTCAGCAACCTTGCCTAGTACCTTCTCGCCTGTTCGGCCTCCAAGCTTTTTGACTTCGCGATATACCGCGTCTAGCGAACCACCCTCGCAAAACTCCATGGCGATGCTGATAGTTCCCGTGCTGTCGTCCATAAAGGCACCGTAATAGCGGCAAATGTGGTCACTAGCACAGTTCTTGTTAAAGGATAGCTCTCGTACGATTTGCTTCTTCACGTCAGGGTCGGGATTCGTGGTGATGATCTAGAACAAATGTTAGCAACGCAATGTGCAGCACAATGAAAATGACGCACCTTTAGAGCAAATGTAGTCTTGCCGCCCTTAAGTACGCACTTGGTGACGGCTCCTCCAGCACCTTCACCCAAACTGCCCTTTTCCTCTATCAGGCCTCTTGCACTCGCTGCTCGCCATGCCGCATCATCGAGATCGTCAACCTCCAATGGCCGCCCCTTCTCTACAGCCATGGCGTCTAGATCTGGCAATGGCTGACTGCTGTTGACACGCTCCATGGATTGTGCGCCCTCACTGCCTCCTTGTGATATGGCAGAAATAGGATCTTTCTGCAGGCCTGGAAAGCCCAATGCGGCATGGTATGAAGAAGCCGAGCTGGTTACTGGCATTTCGCCGAAGCTACCAGACCTCGAATGAGCGCTGGCATCGCTCGAGCCCGAACCCGAGGCGGAGAGGCCTGGGCCGATTTGTAGTGGTGGTAAGCCGCGGGGTCCCTGCCTGCCCTCGTGCGGCGCATTGTTGGAGCCCATGGGAGTCATGATGTTTAGCTTGGGTGGCTGTGGACGCGACTGTGTGAAGTTTCCGTTTGCATCGTTTGTGACGGGACGTTGGTTTGGCGAGGGTGGTATGGAGAGACCGAGAGATGGCGGGCCTCTTCTTCCGGGGCGTGCGCCGGGGATGGGCGGGCGAAGGAGGGGCGCGGGGGCCGACATGTTTGGCTGTGATTGCGGCGAAGGGCCGTTGCTAAACGACTGCATCTACGTTGACTTCCTGCCACAGAAGAGGGACGCTGGCAGCTTGGACCAGGGTGGTATGGTGGGTGTTGTTGAGGGTGCACGTTGAGGGTATTCGGTCCCAGCCGAGTGGGTCGCTGCACACAGCCGAGGTAGGCAGGCGGTTCGCTGGGTCTTGAGAAAGAGAGGGATAGAGACAAGGGAATAGAGAAATAGAAGCGTTGGGGCCAAAGAGTGAAGCTCTGGTGAGAATCGAGTGAGAGGAAGCCCGTGTCTGGGCACGAGTGACGTTGGCGGCCACGAGTCACTAATGCCAGGTGCGGGCGCGACTGACGGCAGGCGGCAGGCGCGAGTGGGCTCGGGTAAGGCCTTGCTCAGGAGGCTTTTTTTTCTTCGGCGGCGGGAGAGGGGCGAGAGGACAAGAGAGAAGCTCCAGGTCCAAGCCGGGGAGACGTCGGAGCTGCTTGCTGGGACCGCCAGAGCCTGCGGGTCCTTTAGGTTTCAAAAGTCGAGTGTGCTGGAGGGGCTCGGGACGGCGACTGTGGCGGAGGGTGGGCTAGGCGCGTGCGCGCGAGGCTTGCCGGGAAGCTCTCTGGGCGGATCTTCAGCGGTTCGAGGCTCGTTTGACGCCTCTCCAGCCTTCATTTGACGCGTGGACTAGTTGCACTCGACCAACGGCAATGTGGCCCAGCGGCACCAAAGCAACCAGGCAAGCAAGCGGGCGTCCGGGCAACAAGTGAGGCCAGCGAATGTGTGTGAGAGTGAGAGAGAGAGAGAGAGAGAGTGTGTGTGTGTGTGCACAACGTCGAAGAGATTGCGGCGCTGTCGAGCGGGGGAAATGCCACGGGACTGAACGAGAAGGCTGCTGTCGAGTGTTTCCGCAAGCGCTGAGAGGACGTCCGTCTTTATCACTGGTCCCGGATCTTGTTTCATATTCCACTCGCAAAGCCAAAGAGTCGTCTTAGTCGATGCGCCGGTTGGTCTCCGCGTCTACGATGCCGCCCTGGCCATGCACCTTTCTCGAAATACATTTCCCGTCTGCACTAGGAGCAGCCGTCTGACTATGTCTACACCCTCAGGAACCAGCTCCTGGCTCCTGTCCCTGGCAGCGCACGCGACAGGACCCTTACTGCGCTGCCACCCTGCCTGTACCCCGACCGTCTGATCATCTTAGTAGCGCCCAAGGCCGCCGTGTGGCTGACGTTGGACTACTCTGTTGGCTCAACCATCGGACCTACCGCAATCACCAACATGCCTATACTCGACCTTTTCCATCCTATGTACATGTTGCATCACCAGCAAAGCCTGTGTCTGCATCCTGGCCCAACCCTGCACCCTACCCTAGCTTGCTGTGCCCTACCCGACCCTTCTTCCTCCTTGGCCTTGGTACTAATTGCAGCACAACAACAATAACATCGACATCAACAACAGCATGTCGCTCTTCCAGCAAACGCTGCATCGCCAATCCCAGGCCCGTTGCAGAAAGGATGCGACCCATCTCAACGGGGCCGCGGGTCCGGGCGCTTGCGATAGCTGCCCCCCGCTAATGACTAAGTGCATGGGCTCAAGGGATCGATAGCAGAGCCCCGCTGCATAAAGATCTATCAATAGCAACACGACGTCCCGACTAAACACATGTCCAACGTCGTCATGATGTCCCAAAATCCCTCCTCCTCGTCCTAGCGGGCTGTGCACATGCTCAAGAATAGATATTTTCAATAAACTCAAACCAACCACCAACTGCCTTTTCCCCACCTCTTGCGCCAGAGGCACATGCAGTCGTGCGTCACGCCAGCTAGTCCGCACCATGCCCCTCTGGCTTTGCTGCTTCAACTATTACCACCGCATCCGACCATCGCCGAACTTTGATATGGCCAGCTACATGCCCGAGCATTTCGCCAACAGAGGAAAGGAAATAGTATCAGTCACAATGCCAATCGAATGGGTCTTCGCTCACTCTAAGCCGATGCAGTACCATCCTCAGTCACCTCAACATCAACCTTCTCACCCTCTGCACCACCATTTCCTCCTCTAGCTTTCATCTCCTCCCTCTGTCTTTCCTTGACTTTTTTCGGCTTCTTCGCGCTTACTGGCCCATCAGCACTCCTGTCCTTCCACTGTCTCAAAGTATCTCCGAGTCAGCTTTCGGTCGCACCGATATTTCTACTCCTATAACCATCTCTGTCCACCATAGGAACCGCACTCACCATGCCGCCGTAGCGATAATACGGAAACTCTTCTTTGAGACTTTTTGCATCTTCCACGCCCCCTGAGACCGCCTTCCAGCATGCTCCGGGACATACGAAATGCCATTTCTCCGTCGAGTCGATTTGGCACCGGACTAGCACCGGGCGCGGTGTAGAACAGAGCGTACATGACTTTGCCATTTGTGCAGAAGATGATTTCAGTTCACGTGTATTTAAACCCCCTTCGAAAAAGAATAAGGTATGAAAGATTGTTGGTTGCTAACTGCTAGAGCGGCATCTTTGTGATGGTCGAGCTAGCTGATGGCGAGAAGAGGTGATGACATCATGTCTTTGACCGTACTTTCTTTTTCATCTACACCATCATCTACACCAGCTTTTGCGAACAGATGGCAATGTATTAGAGACTATATTGCCATGGAAAAGCCAATTTCAATGTTATGACGAAAAAATATATACTTGGTATCATGACTACACGCCCCTGCACGATACGAATTCAAAGAATTACTCAAAACAGGACTTTTCCCGTATTCTTTGATATATGTCGATTCCAGTGCTCCCATCATACTCAAAATACATTCTAGAATAGTCCTCGAGACGCATTTCCTCCTCATTAAACCATACATGTCTTGGTCAACCGAAATACCTGGATAAAAAAACAGCCGCGACTAGAACAAAGCTGCCACTTGCAATCAGCCGCATTCACCGCAACGCAGTTACAATAACGACTAGTTTGTATATAAAACCAATAGAGTTTGACAAACAAACTAATATGCTACTAAACGGGTGTAACAGTGTCGAGCCACGAGTCTTACTATGGAGAAGACGAGCTACCTTTACCTTTACCTTTACCTTCGCGACGTCAACAGTAGAGTAGAAGAACATCGCTGGCTTAAGAGATGTACTAGAATGATTTCAAATTTTATTGAATTAGATAAATCTTCTACTGTATACGAAACCGTACTCTTATACTTAAGTTCTGGCAATAATAGTAGTATCGCCCGGAGTTACTCGTAACTCTGTGCACTAGCACGCTATGAGAAGATATATTCTATAATGCTAGTGTATAGTTACACCTCGTTGATATTACGCTGTTTTAGTGAGTGTAGTCTTTATCTGAGTATTTTAGTTGACCAGGACACGCTTGGGAACAATCAACTCGATTAATCCAAACCGTCATTTTTGTTTACTGTAGTAATACTCTCGCTACTACGTTTTTACATGGATTAAATCAAACGAATCAACGGATTATTTGTTTCCCAAAAACAAGTGGGCTATAGTGAAGTTGGGAGTTCATAGTGGCGTAGAAGGGAAGGTTAGTAGATTCAGGTTTCTAATTTTGGAAACCTTCAAGTTTAAATTTTATTAGTTTTCAATTCCGACCTGTGGGATGTATACAGTAGTAATTGTCACCCCGTTCCATATAACCTCATTCGCAGCGACACATGAAATCGCCATATCCTTATCACCCACAAAACAGCAGTTCCCCTTAGTCCAATTCCCTCAAAACCTGACCCTCTCTTTTCCCGAAGAAAGCAGGAAAAAAAACACCTAGCACTACTCACCCGACCCAGCCCAAACTAACCGCTGCTAATAGCTCCCCCTTTAAGAGCATTTTAGACTCACGCACCGGCTACAAATGAGGTACTAGCCTTACCCTCGGCCCGCACCGCTAGGCGAGGCTGGATGGAAGGGGGATGGACCCACTCCCATCTGCTGTGCCTTCGCTCCCGAGCCAGCAGCTGCAAGTCAACTTTTTGGGACTATATGCTTGCTGGACGCGGCGGTTGGACTGTGCGGTCGTGGTCCGAGGAAGGGGGGTCAGACGATGCTTTGTTCGTATTTGAAATTTTTTTCCTTCTCTCCTTTTTCTCTGAGGTCTTTCTCTTTCTCTGGGGGTGATGAGGGGGAAAACGAGATAAGGGTTTGGATGAGTAGTTATACGCGATAGGGGAGGGCAAGGATCAGGGGATTTAAATATTTGGTTGGTGTTTTTTTGAGTGGCAGGGCTGAACGATTTGTGTTGGTTAGTGGGGGATGCGGCGTATGGGCTGAGGTAATCTTTTTGAAACGAACGGACCATGAGTCAGTGCCGAGGATCTTAGACCGGTGCTTTTACGGAGAGTACGGAGAGTAGTATTACTTGTTTCGTCCGGCGTGTAGTTTACTAGCTGGGATGTGTAGTCTAGTGTACAGTTAGAAAGGTAATGTAGATGTGTCGGTGAGGGTTTGTCGTGTGTAGCACTACAGCGCTATGTCAACTATGTATTTAGAAGAGCGTATCGTGTTACTTGCATACTCATTCCAGATACGCTGTGGTAGTTGAATAGATATGCATGGATAGTTGCCTGGATCTTTTCGAATCTTACTACCATGCCCAACGCGCCATGTTCTTCACAGTGCCGATTCCCAATAAACCCAGTCAGTATTGATCACAATCCGGGATTCGTATGGATGACCCGGATTCGTAGGTCAGCTCAGAAATCAGGAAAGAGCAAAACAAGGTAAATCAATGTTGAATACTATCCCTGCAGATGTAATTGTCGAATGCTACAGTACAGTCCTGATTATCTCACTAGACATTATCCCTCCCACGTCTCCACCACCCATACTCTCCACTTTCCACAATTCACCTGATCTACTCTCTAGTAAGGGACATCAGACGGGCAGGGGGTCTCCTGGGAAGCAGGATAGGAAGTAGGAGTCTGACCGGGTTGAGCACCACCGGGAGCTCCGCTGTCATTGTCTCCATTGCCATTGTCGTTGTCGTCGCCATTGCCGTTGCCATTGTCGCTGTAGTCGCCATTGTCGCTGTAGTCGCCATTGTTGCTGTTGTCTCCATTGTCGTTGTTGTCGCCATTATCACCACCATTGTTGCCTCCGTTAGCACCGCCGTTGTTGCCTCCGTTAGCACCGCCATTGTTGCTTCCGTTAGCACCGCCGTTGTTGCTTCCGTTAGCACCGCCATTGTTGCTTCCGTTAGCACC
>NW_006911908.1:301690-371807 GCF_000338995.1 Bipolaris sorokiniana ND90Pr | reverse complement strand
GTTAGCACCGCCATTGTTGCTTCCGTTAGCACCAGCATTGTTGGCTCCGTTAGCACCGCCATTGTTGCCTCCGTTAGCACCGCCATTGTTGCTTCCGTTAGCACCAGCATTGTTGGCTCCGTTAGCACCAGCCATTGTTGCCTCCGTTAGCACCGCCGTTGTTGCTTCCGTTAGCACCGCCATTGTTGCTTCCGTTAGCACCAGCATTGTTGCCTCCGTTAGCACCGGGGCTAACATCCTGGCAAAGAAGAGCCTGGCCCGCAACTGGGATGACGCAGCACTTGGCTTGCTGACCCGTAGCCGCGCATCCGCTGATGAGTTGATTCGTGCTAGTGGGAGTGGTGGCCGCTACAACGATCAATCAGTGTCGTGCGATTAAAGCCGGGTGATGGTAGAGAGGAGAGAGACTTACGAGCTTTGCAGTTCAAGGCGGCGGCACCAAGGATATCAGTGGCACAGCATTGAGGGGTGCTGTATAGCCCAGGGGGGCAGACTGCAGAAGGATAACCGGTGAGGGGAGCGGCAGTGGCGCCGATAGCGAAGGCGAGGATAGTATAACGCATGTTGATTTTTTAGAAAGGTTCAAAGTGTTTTTTTTAGAAAGTTTCAAAGTAGTTTTTTTTAGAAAAGGTCTTAAGCGAGTGTGAATAAAGCGAAGGTAGGATGCTGGAGCTGATGATGATTCAACTGGTAGTGCAGGTTGTGGCCTCCATTTATACCTTTCATCAGCTGGAGTACTCGTGTTCCTTTCTGGTGCACTGATCAGGCCACGCGGTCTCTCTGATCAACCTTTCCAAGTTTTGATTACGTCTGTTTTCGTCCATGGAGCATTGTATGTGCACAGTACGTCGTCTAGATGCAACATGGCGGGCGCAACTTCAACTTCACAAGGTCCACCCTTGTGCGTCTCCTTGCTCCAGAGCTTACGCAGAACAACTAAGAGGCGTTGGGATCGCAAATACATTATTGGTGAGCTCCCGATAACACGTATAAGGAGACGGTGATCGTCGCGTATCCTATTGGGCTGTGGAGTTCTCAATCCAGCCGTAGAGTAGTCATTAGGGTCTCCTTGGGTTACACAACTTGCAGACACGAGACACATATATCCTCTCTCGAAACTCAACTTTCAGGACATACTGTACTGCTTAAGCCTGTTTCCGGGCCAACACGGACACGAGGCTTGAGCTGTCTTTGTGGATAGTGCAACCATCTCTGCGAGCACTTGTCGTCAGTAGCGCCTTGTCAGCAACGGAGAGAAGAAGGTTTGGGAAATGTTTAAAGCCGGGCAGGCATTAAAGAGAGAGCAAAACGAAATATTGGCTTGGGGGATTGCACCACGAATCAGCTATCAGCAGCCTGAAGTTACTTTGCACGTCGGCTGGTCGCGCCAGATACGGTTGGGGAACGAGAACCCGCATTGGGAACACAACCAAGCAATCTCAACTGAGGATCCAATCTGAGAACACTCAAAACGACCGGGTATGGGAGCAACCCTGTCAGGAACCGTTATGTGTGCGGTTGTCAAGCGCATGCTCGGTAGTCTACTGTGTTTATACGCCACTAGTAAGGGGTAACCCAGACTGGGGTAGCGAGTAAGAGCTATACTATAAATAGTGTAGCTTCCACCGTTGAGATTGTCTAGAACGGTCTGGTATTTCTCTGTATTAAGTTAGGGATAGAGTCATCCGAAAAAGAGCCTGATCATTATTTGAGCGTCTCTACAACACAATCCTTTTACCTGTGAGCACAG
Organism: Bipolaris sorokiniana ND90Pr; assembly: GCF_000338995.1. Taxonomy (NCBI): domain Eukaryota; kingdom Fungi; phylum Ascomycota; class Dothideomycetes; order Pleosporales; family Pleosporaceae; genus Bipolaris; species Bipolaris sorokiniana. Next base: position 370,057 of record NW_006911908.1, on the reverse strand, counting down.
TAAGCCGCTGAGCCTCGCCAACGTCTGGTGATCATGTACCTCGGATAACATACAGGAACCGTACTACAATGTTGTCACTGTGCTTGACGTCGGCAAACATGGCTGTTGTGCACCGCCACCGCACTGAAACAACTGGGTGCATTGGCGATATACACATCACTCAGTGAATGGATGATCTGCAGCCGGGACAGCCGGCTAGTGTCGCTTTACCGTGGCGACGGTAAGTATGCGACAGCGTATATTCTGAGGCAATTGATTGGTAAGTAAATCCAAGTAATGCAGGATATACAGCATATACATCCTGCTGACATGAGAATCGAGGATATCTCGATGCCGATCGTGACCTGGAGGTGGCTGTCAAGAGTTTCAGCTGACAAGGTTAAAAGTCGTTGCCGGCAGGGGATTTATCGTACTGGTGTAATACCGCCATTACAAAGCTTGATCCCCACCTTTCTCTCTTTTATTCTTTTTAAAATAGTTTCTTGAATACTGTATATGATACTAAGTATTAGGTATACTCTCAGAATTTATCTCACACAGATCAATTCTCTTAGAGTTACAGTTGGAGTTTGGGCTTCTTGTCTTTGGGTAGAGAATATTGGGCCAACAGAGATAACGCTAGCAAGAACTTCTAGCCGCTACCTCCGTATAGGCTGAAACTTTTGACAGCCACCTCTGTTCTGAAGTTACATCGCGGGGAAAAGCATAACAGTGTCGTGTGAGATAGTTCTCCCTTGTTTAGCGCCTTGGATCCGTATGTAAGGACTTTGCTTAGCTCAATCCTGTGCTTTCCTGGCGTGGACTCCTGAGGTTTAATTGCACCTTCACCATTGCGTACATGATGCAGATTGTATTGAATTCTTTTGAGTAATTATGGGCTTGTTGCTGGGAATTATTCATGCGTCATTACTTTGTGTTGTTACCATGTTCTTTGCGAGGGGCTGTTCAGGTGCTCAGAAGAAATTTCGGCCCCCTAAGATCATTGTGATCTTCGGCTGCTCCGCAATCTACTGACCAAGGCACCAGCTACCAACAGTCCCACCAACACTCCACTCTGCGCCGGAGCAAATATAGCAGATCGTACAATAACCAAGGTACCCACAGTCACAAATGTGACCGGAAGAATGGTAGTTGGACGGTAAGGTCGCTCAAGTTGTGGCTCTCGACGGCGGAGTATAAGGAGTCCGACCACAGTACTGACATAGAAAACCCATTCGGCCATGCCAACGAACGTTAGTAGTTCCCGAAAACTACCTGTCAGTATGTATATTAGGGTTACCACAAGAGCCAACCCGTTGGCATATCTGTGGTTTGTATTAGTAGGCCTCAGCGTAGAATAAATTACCAGGAGATCTTACATTGGAGCATCGAATCTGGATGACGAAGTGTCATCTCCGTCAGCTCTTTGCTTCAGTGGCATGCCCCTTTGGCTGAAGAATGCTGGAAGGTAATGGCGCTGTGATGCAGCCATGGTTAATCTGCCCACTGAGAACACGTTGCTGGTGATTGATCCCGCACAAGAAATAGCAACGAGGAGAGTAATAATGATGCCAGCAGGTCTCCCAAACAGAGCTGTTCCAGCGGCGACTGCAACCGCGTTGTTGCTACTCAGCTTGTCCCAAGGCACGAGGATGTAGTACGCGATATTGACCAGCTCAAAGGAAGTAAGAACTACGATCATTGCTGCTTTGATTGCCTTTGGGAGAGCACGGCCTGGGTCGCGAATCTCGCTCGCCACGATATTGGCCTAAAGTCGTCGTCAGCCAGCCAAACGCGTGTACAGCTTGTGCAAACTTACATTGTCCCACCCGTCATAAGCCCACAATCCACCGTAAATGGCTGCGCAGTAATGACCATAGCGGTCCCAGGCGCCCATAGACAACCAGTCAAGAACTTGGCCGTCCGACGTAGTTGGTCTCGGTTGAAACCAACTCTTTGAGTACCAGTCGCTAGAACCAGAAAGATGAGATTCCGGGTTCACCAAGTGGGCAATAACTGCAGTAAGCCCGCCGAGAACTATCAAGCTGACTGTTGATAGCTTGAAGACTGTAAAGGATTCGCTCAATCTCATCGTGAATTTGGTGTTGATGGAGTTGAGCAACACCATAGCGACAAAAACAATGACAGCAATGAGCTTGAGTAATCCAGCATCTGGTAAATTGTCTGAGCTGGTTGTGACTGAACTAATAGACTCCGCGATAACGATACTTTGAATGGCCATAGATGAGGGCTTCACGCCTAGGATATACACCCAAGCCATAAGGAACGCCGCGGTGTCTCCGTAAACGTGGCGTAAATATTCCTGCATGCCGCCATTGAGCGGTAAAGCAGCACCTAGTTCTGCGAAAGATGCAGCTCCTGCCCATGAGAGCAGCCCACCAAGTACCCAGACCAAGAGGGCAACACCTGGAGAAGGTACATTGCTGTCGACTTGTGCCGGTGACGCAAATACGCCTGAACCTATTTGCAGAGTAACAAGGACAGTAAATGCGTGGCGTGTGGTGAGCTGTTTGGGTAACTGGGTCACTCGTGGGGCGGATGGAGCTGCATCTTGTCGTCCAAGTAACAGGTCAGATTCAGTAGCGTTTGGCTTGTGCGGCTCTTCAGAATGGTTAATACTGTGTGTGTCGTCCATCACGAAGTGTCCAGCTACTGAAGAGATGGAGGTGGCTTGGAGATATAGCCCGCACTGCGTCACCTAATACTGGTTTTTGACCAAGGTTCACGGCCGTTCTTGCAACCAATCTTTAGTCATTTCCGATTGGCCCCGCACGCTAGCGAAAGATCTATCATGACCTTTCTCATCGAGCATAGCTCCTTACTAGGTTTCTTGGGCAGCTGACTGCTTCTTTTCTTAGAATGTGAAAAAATGGTACTCGGCTGACATCTCCTTTTCTTGAGTGAGTACAGAAAAATAGCTGCGTTGACTCGTCAACTAGGGGTACTTTTTGTGCTCTAGATTTAGAAGCAACGCTAACCCAGTTTGGGAGATAGTTTGGTGAGACGGAACATCAATTGTTTCTATGACAAAGGTTGTGAAGGTCACGGCTAATGGGAGAATTGCACAATAGGTGAACAAGGTTCAGGTATCGGTTGATTCTGGAATCTTGAATGTGGCGGTCTGTTTCGTTGCCCCGCCCTCCTCCCAATTGTTGAATATAATGTATATCGATGAACGCAATAAGGTGGGGCGGCATTATACTCTTGAGCCGTTCAGTATAGGGAGAGACCAAAGGGCTTGGTCAAATTGCACCAAGTTGAGCCGCAATATCAGAGTTGTACTCCCAACAGCAAAAATCAAACTAAGATACCAACAGCACTCAGCAAAAGCGGGGGTAGTATTGTACAAACCCTGTAGTTGTGGCATTACTCCAATCTTTGTAACACACTATGATCGATGTCATAATATCTTCTCTAGGAGGTATTGTAGTCTATGAGAGGCAGTTGTTATTGTGATAGCCAACCATTTCTGGTTTAACTTGTAGTGAATCATCTCCATGAATGTGGCGGTGTGAGCCACAAATCTGCAATGCCAAATTCAGAGTCTGCACTGCTACGTATGGCATAACAAGAACGCAGCCTATTCTACCTATGACGTAAAAGAACACAGTAAACTAACCATGATACCTACCTTGGCGCGAAAATCTATGGCCGCAAAATGTATCTCGATGGTCGTTGCGTCGAACACTGGAGCTGTGGCTGTGGTGGCTGAAAAGCTCGGTCCTCCTCTCTCGAGTGCCTGCCCAGATGCCCTGACACCCCTCTTCGCTTCCTCGCCAACACCAGGTACGTCAACACCACGCCCGCGCCCAACTCCCACCGCGCACTCACAAACTTACACTCCTCAGACACACATTCACCCACCCGACATGGACGCAAATCAGAATGACGAGCTCTACCCCATCGCCGTGCTCATCGATGAGCTCAAGCACGACGACGTTATTCTCCGCCTGAATGCAATTCATCGCTTAAACACGATTGCACTCGCCCTGGGTGCTGAGCGAACACGTGAGGAGTTGATACCCTTTCTAGATGGTGAGAAACTCGTTGAATGACCCTGGATGCGCTGTAAGCGGCTAACACGTGCCTGTAGAGTCCGTCGAAGACGAAGACGAGGTTCTCACAGCATTGAGCGAGGAGCTGGGAAAGTTTGTCGAATATGTGGGAGGCCCAGAACACGCACATGTGCTCCTCTCACCACTCGAAAACCTTGCAGCTATAGAGGAGCCCCTTGTCCGAGAGAAGGTGCGCGCACTCGTTTCTAACAGCCTGGGGTACAGCTAACGCGCACAGGCTGTCGAGTCCCTTAACAAGATCTGCGAGGAGCTCTCGCAGCAGCAGATTGAAGAAAACTTCATTCCTCTTGTCCTGCGCCTATCGAAAGCCGATTGGTTCACCTCCAAAATCTCCGCCACAGGTCTCTACCAGACCCCCTACTCCCGCGCCACACCCCCGTCACAAGAGGCCCTCAGGCAACACTACGGCCAGCTAGTACATGATGACACTCCCATGGTACGAAGGCAGGCGGCGAACAACCTGGCTAAATTCATCAAGGCCATGCCGCCATCCATTGTCATCGATGAGATGATCCCGCTTTTCCAGCACCTTGCCGCAGACGACCAGGACAGTGTCAGGCTGTTGACTGTTGACATTCTCATTGCCATCGCCGAAGCAGTACCCAAGGAGCAACAGTCGAGCCATGGGGTTTTGTTGACTGCGCTGCGCAGTTTGTTCGAGGACAAGAGCTGGAGGGTGCGGTACATGGTGGCAGACCGATTCGAGAAGGTGCGTTTCAGGTGGACATCAGGCAAGGCATGCGCTAACGGTATTAGATCGCAAAAGCAGTGGATGAGGAGGTCGTCAACCGAGACCTTGTGCCAGCATTCGTTAAGCTCCTCAAGGATACTGAGGCGGAGGTCCGTAGCGCGATTGCTGGTCAGATTCCAGGTAGGTGGTCACGGAACGATATTGTATGACAAAGGCTGAACATGGTAGGCTTCTGCGCACTCCTTGAGCGTGAGACCCTCCTACACGAGGTCATGCCCAGCATAGAGGAGCTGGTCTCCGATCAATCGCAGCATGTCCGCGCCGCGCTTGGCACTCAGATTAGTGGGCTGGCACCTATTCTTGGAAAGGAGGAGTAAGTTGGGCACTGACGCGTGACCACGTGCTGCAGTACTGACTCTGACTAGGACCATCTCACATCTCCTCCCCATGTTCCTGCAGATGCTCAAGGACGAGTTCCCCGACGTGCGACTGAACATTATCTCCAAGCTCGAGTCTGTCAACAACGTCATCGGCATTGAGCTTCTCTCGCAGTCTCTCCTTCCAGCCATCGTACAACTTGCCGAAGATAAGCAATGGCGCGTGCGTCTTGCTATCATCGAATACGTTCCTCTCCTCGCGTCCCAACTCGGTGTTCAGTTCTTCGACGAGAAGCTTAGCAGTTTGTGCATGAGCTGGCTTGGAGATACTGTCTTCTCGATCCGTGAGGCATCGACTCAGAATCTGAAGAAGCTCACCGAGGTCTTTGGCGTAGGGTGGGCCAACGATGCCATTGTTCCCAAGGTCATGGCCATGGGACAACACCCCAACTACCTGTACCGTATGACGACGTGCTTTGCAGTATCGACTCTTGCACCTGCTCTCAGCCTTGACGTCATTGAACAATCCATTATTCCCATGATGGATAAACTTGTCAACGATGACATTCCCAACATCCGGTTCAACGTGGCCAAATCGTATGGCCAACTGATCAACACACTCAAACAGCTTCCAGAGCAGGGTACGGTGATTGCTCTTGAGAAGGCAGGCACACCGGGTCAGGGATGTCAAAAGGCAACGGACGTCATCACGAAGAGCATTTTGCCCAACCTAGAGAAGCTACAGCAAGATGATGATGTGGACGTGCGATACTTTGCGACGACGGCAGCCCAAAGCTTCACCGAGGCAATGCAGACTTAGAGGGTCCAATTGCGTCCGTGTTGTTGAGCGCGGAGAATGACATGATGATTAGCATGTATGGGTAATGACGTAGAGTGCGAGTGAAAGTGAGAGTTTGGAGAGGAGCAATGTATGACGAATCCCTCGAGGTTTTGGTTGGAAGCTGTACCCAAACTCGGTGGGCTAGTGTTTGGTTCATGAGCATGACCACAAGATAACCCCTGTTAGATTTACCATGGGCAAGTTTATTTTCAAATGCATTACTTTGGCGTTAATGAAGTGCTCACATGGCAAGATATTCGGCAAGTGCAGTTGCTAATGTATTTTATTGCTTGCAGAGTGTTGCGAGACTAAGTACGGGAATCATGTTTGCAGTGTCGCAGGACGCTTATAGAGCACCAGCATCCTTGAGCAGGGTGTTGAGCTCGCCTTTCTTGGCCTGCAAATCGCTGTTTCCACCAATGTGCTGCTGGGCGATGAAGATGTTGGGGACGGTCCTCTGGCCAGTAATGTCGGCGAGCACAGACTGGATTGCCGAACCGTCGTCTATGGAAAAAGGGTCAGTTATCGTTCGGTTGTGTCAATAAGAAAGGTGTATGTACGTACCGACTTGGTCGAGCTCGATGGCGTAGAACTTTGCGCCGCTGGCGCTTAGCAGCTGCTTAGCATCATTGCAGTATGGACAGTAGGACTTTGAGAAGACGGCGACGGGGTTCTCATCGATGATGGACTGGACCTTGGTCTTTGTGGCGGACATGGTTGTGGGTGAGGGGGCGCGCGTGAAGAAGTGGCGCAGGAACGAAATTTTGGCGGTTGTAGGGTCTGGTTATGTGTATAAGTGGTTTGTATGATGAAGTCTGTGTGGAAGGAAGACGTACTCAAATAGCCAGAGGCGTTGTGGAGATTGGTAAGAGAAAGAGTATGTGCAATAGATCTGTTTGAAGTGTAGATGTACTATGTACGTCCAAGTGGATTAGTGATGCGCCCCCGCCGAATAGACAGCTTGACAGTGGATGATGCAATCGCTCATCCAGATTCGCTGCCAATTAGCGTCGGAGATGGACCGGCGATTGATTACCAAAGCAGATATATATGGCCCGTGCACCTAGCCATCGCCGTCGTCATGGCGCATAGGGCTGAGGCTATGCGGACAAAGGGCCAAGGCTTGACTAAGGGCTTTTGGACGTTTGACCAAGGAAAGAATAAGAAGTGGAATGGGTAGTATCGTCTTGCTTGGGATAGATGAAAGGCTGCAGTAAGAGGTGCACCGGGTCACGCAACTTCCGCATTCCGACGCGAGACTGAGCATTCCGAAGCTTCCTAGTACGCTTGCTCCTGCCCGTAACAACCGTCGAACCATCTTTCGCCATCCAGGCATTCAAGCACCAACCCAACAATCTCCCTTCATCACCACACACGCCCATCATCGCCTCTCTTATGCGTACTTGCGACCGCGCGCTACCATGACGTCTTCAGCGTCCGGCTCTATTGCCTTCTTCGTCCTTTCATTACTCTCTATATGCGGTCTTGTCCTTCTGCTGCTACGCTACTATCTCCCGCTTCGCACGACACCCGCATACGTCGTCTTACCCGTGTTCCTAGCGATAGCTCTTCCAGCCAGCATCATAATTCTGCTTCCCATCGATCTTGCAAGCAGTGCTGGACTCGATACAACTGACGGCGCAAGGGGGATATGGCTAAATGACACGGTTGTGTACAAGACATGGCGCGTCATCTACTGGCTCACGTTCGCCCTCACATGGGCTATACTGCCTATGCTCGGCGAATATTGCGACAGCGGATACAGGGAGCCCAAAGCCAGACTGCAGTATGCGCTTCGAAGTAACGGACGATACTGGCTCATCCTACTGGCATGCAGCGTTGTCGGCTCCGTCTATCTGATATGGTGGAACGGCTTCGAGGCCGACACCTTCAAGAGTTTAGTCATGGCGCTTGCCTATACTTGGGGTCTTATTTTAGGCATCTACCTCATGGGCCACGGGCTTGTCGCGTTCCCACGGAGTTTGTTTCGGTACGCGAGTGTTAGCGAACGATTAAAGAGAATACAGGGCCAGGCACCCAAAGTCCATGAAAGACTGACCGAGGCGTTGGAGAAGTTAGATCAGTACGAATTCCAGGTTGTGCAACTCAAGCAGAGGAAAAACGGTATTCCAAAGGAATTTCAAGAATGGATTGACGAAATAGCGGAGAGGAGCAGCCTGCCGGAAAGTCGGGCGGGTGTCCTTGGACGCGGAAATACAACAACGATTCCACCAGTCATCACGGAACGATACCTTGCAGAGCTGACGAGGAAGCTGAAGCGCGCACGACACGCAAAATGTCGCTTTGAGAACGAATGGGACCACATTGTACGGAAAGCCGTCCGGACACAAGCAATCCTCGACTCCAAGGCCAGCAAACATCTCGAGTTCAAGGGTGCAGCCAGACTGTCTCATACAGGCCTATTTGATCGCTTTACGCTTCTCACTCCCTTCACACGGTACCACCTCCACGCTCATATCATTCCTGCATTAACATACATGTCATGGGCTACGGCAATTCTAGCCTCCATCTCCATTGTCTGGTCAGAATGCGTTCGCGAAGCCCAGGATTTTGGTGGTCCCAAACTTTCTATCATCGGTTGGACAGTCGTCCATCGTCATGACAGCGGTCGCTCATCCGTTGGTTTCAACAGCCAGGTTATTGCTGCAGCTTGGCTATGCTATATGTGCATTTGCGCCTTCTACAGCCTTACTGAAGTCAAGATTTGGGGCAACAGAGCGCTCGTACGACGCAATACCTACCAGGAGAGTGCGACATGGTATGGTCTTCAGGTTGCGAAATTGACCGTTCCTCTGAGCTACAACTTCTTGACGATGACGGACAAGAACATTTGGAAAGGCACCATGTTCTACAAATTCCTTGGTCGGCTCATCGTCTTGACTCCACTCGGCGAAGGATTCAGCGCTTTCTTTCCCATCTTTATCCTCGTCCCGGTCTTTGCAACCGCGTTTGGTCTTTACGGCAAAGTGAAGAACATCTGCGGCTTTGGTGATCTTTTGGACGACGAAGAAGATGGAGCAGCAGGCACTGGTTCTTGGCGTGAAGGCCGCGCGTTAATCGCACGTGAAGTACAGGGTGCCAGCGGAAATGTCCTGGGTCTTTCTCAACGCACAACATCGCCGCCAAATGAACGTTACACAGACACGCCAACACCCGCATCATCCAGTCGTACTGCTTCAGCAGCAGCTACCAACGGTCCAAGTAGTATCACACAATCTCCAGGAGTCCGATCTGAGCAAAGGCGGCCTTTGCTAGACGACGACGAAGGCGAAGGAAACTTTTTCGAGAACTTTGCCTCCAGGGTCAAGAACACATTCGAGACTAACGACTTTTCCTTTACTCGGCCCAAGTGGCTTGGTGGCGAAGACGAAGTCGAAGCTGGACACAGTAGAAGACAGGCAGAGAGAGGTGAGAGCGATCGTACAAATGGGTTTCTGAGCTTGTTTGGTGGGAGGTCTGAGGAAGGGAGATTGAGATTGTAATTTTAGGTCCTACCTGGGTAATGGCGTTTGTTAAAGGCCTTAGATTTTAGATATTATTTGGATAGGTTGGACTTTGGAAGCATGCATAGCGACAGGCGAGGTATTACCACTACTACTTTGTAATACTGGGGAGTAGGTATTCTTGGAAAGCACGTTACCTTTGGCACTTTTTTTTATTTTACGGGCTGATGTCAGCGACGTCGACCATGAGCTAGTTTTACTGTTTCAATTTAACTCTACCGAAAGTTTCTGGTCTTAGTTCCATGCTTGTGCGTGCTGAGGCTGCATTCAATAGCGGGCTGCGCCTTCTACCACGGTCGGCATTGGTGAGGTCGAGGCGTCAGCTCAAGGATGTTCGTCCTCATGCTGAGGTCGGAGAAGGTTGAACCACTGAAACCAAACGAGAGTTTAGTGTACATCAAGCAAGAATCAGAATCTATTCGTACTCTAGCCACTCGGAGTTCCTAGAGATACAACGGTCGGGATAGAGCAGTCCCCACAAAAAGTATAGAATTCTACCAGTTATATTACTGAATAGGGAGAGTAATACAGAGTGAGGGCTGAATACCTCTCCATCTTCACTTACGGGCTGCAACGGTACTATTGATATATGTAGTGTGACTAGCGAGTGACAGTTGCTGGTTAATGTCGTCTGTCTCACTGGCAGCCACCAACCCACCCGATGACGTTGGGTTTCAATTGTGAAAAACAAGTACTCCTGATCCAGTATGTTACAAAATGTTCCAAGTACACAGATGTTTAATATACGATGGCCAACAATCTTTTAGTGTCAAAACAGTGTATAAAACACTCTGCACCAGTTGAAAGGGTTCAACCCGCCCCTGTTCATCGCAAACAACGCCAGAGAGTCGGACACCCGCGTTTCGAAACAATGTCCATGCGTAGAGCGGCTGGATTTCATCTTCATGAAAGAAAAGTCTATATACTGTTTACGAGCGAGCGAGCTGTTTATAAACGCCGGAAACTTACATTTACATTATCTTCAAAGTATTTATATATGAATTCACTTTCAGATTTTTCTTTTCACTCAGAACATACTTCGCATTCAAACAACATCCCATCTAAGCAGATATCGACAGCAGATTTCCTTCACAGACAAAACTACCATCCAAACCAACCAAAATATTTCCCACTATTACCAAAGCACTTGGCATTGACGCATCCAAGGCTCATATCCAGATTCAGAATACCATTGCGAATATGGACCAAATGCCTGACGGACTCGACATCCGCAGCTGAAGTCCGCTAAATTTGCGGTGTATTAACTTTGCGAGCATGAGTAGAACGTCATCTCTACTGTACTTAATCGACGTTTGAATTGCTTCGTAAATAGGAAATTCTTTTAATGGATTTTTGACCAGAGTATCTCCATGCGCCTCTGTGATTGGAGAACTTCGGAGGTATGTGATCAGTTTCTTGACAATTTTTAGTTTCCCGAGCTTGATGGCGTTGATCAGGGCGCTTCCAAAAACATCGTGTTGCAATGAAACAGGATGCAGCTCCTGAACCAGCGAACCTACACGACTAGCGCAATAAACAGCAATAGCAGCTGTAATTTTGAAATGAAAATCCAAGCTTCCGTTGAGTACTTTGAACCATGACTCGGTTGGTCGTTTGATAAGGTTCGATGTAGACGTATCTGTGAGGAGAGCGTTCAGGACAGTATCATTTCTGAGCATACAACAAATGCTCTGACAGATCTTAGCAATAATCTCTTTTGATATGTATGTATATTTCGACTGAGGAAGGCCATATCGATCTGCAGAGTCTAGTTGTTATGCCATATAGTTGAAAATATGCCTGATAGCCTTAGGTAGAGATTGATCGAAGTTTCCAGAATTCGCGACCTTGGTCTGTAGAAAGCGCGGCATGAGATGCAGAATTAGAGTGTAGCTTCCTGAAATCCACAATAAAATCGAGATTTGATCGTCCTTGTCTGAAAGAGAGTGAATATTACTGAAGAATGCACTTTGTGGCTGATTTTGAAGAATCTCTCGCTCGATCTCTTCCCTAAAGAGATCTATAACAATCAATCATGTTCAAGGGCAATTCGTGACAAACTTACTGCAACCCCCCCGTAGCTTCCATGATGAGGGAATCCCAGCACTGGATACAAGGTACCGAAAGATTGCGGCTTTTATCTTATCTGGTAGACCTGGGAAATCCATAATAGCAGTTCAAGTGATAGAAAGTCGGACTTGACGCAGAAGTGCGTTGTAGCCTCAAGGGCCCGAGAGAGCTTAGTTGGCGAAATCACTACTCAGTGCAGCCAGTGTTTTAAGTAGCACATGTACTCGTAGTGCTAAATCCACTACCACCTTCCAATGTACCATGGTTTTCAGGCAGGGATCTAAGCTAGTCAAAATCGCTATCTTGGGTAGTGGTGGCTCTCCCCTGATATTCCCCAATCATCGTTTTGGTGTATTCACCATTATAATTATAGTAAAGCTTTCAATTGGCTAAGTTATCGGCTTGTCCAATCGACTGCGCTTCAATCAATGTTCGATATTGGCCATCGGAAAGCCTGTAATAAAGATTAATGCGTAATTTAGAAAATCAAATGATGTCATCGCATCTGTATTTAGGCAGCAAACAGAACAAGTAGCAAATCGATGCGATTTTGTTCAGACTCATATCGATAGCGATATATCGCATGCTGAGGGCAAGGTATGATATGGGGCGCTTTGTTATTGGTAGACAACGACACCAGTGACGTTGCCTCAAGCTTCTTGAAAAGTTGCCGGCACACAATAAGAGTAATATTGCATATTCTTGTATTGAAAGAAGGCCAAGCGCTCGAATATTCTCTTGATTGGTTGCTTCAAATTTGGTGCATGCCTGTCTTTCCATAACATAAGAGTAGATAGTGTTAGAATGCTGGAGAGTCAAGCTAAATAACCTGCCGTGATTGGCTCAGTGGATCCGTGCGTTGCTGACGTAACACAAGCTCATCCAAGTCCGTCTACATCTGCGCATTGCGACCTACGACCCCCACTTAAACACCGCGACAATGGCTTCTGGATACGGACTTGCTGGTGGTACGTATTGATGCCTTCCATTTGGATATATTTTGGGCGTTTGGGAGGTGGCGGAAGGTTTCAAGGAGCGCAATGGCATCACGAAGAGCGGAACTGGAACGAATGCGAAGAGAGACGACGCCGAACACACGACGCGGATACCGAACCAATGTATACCGAAGGTTGGAGAGACGATGGAAGAGTGTTATGGATAGAAAGAGATTGTGGCCACCGCGCAGACCCGGGACCTGGGCCATCACCCCACGAGTACAACGGATTGAGATCTGGAGATGCTAGAGATGGACGCACGGCACGTACGCAAGCTATGGGACTTTTATACACACATACACCGCCAAGATATCCTCACCCGCAATACGCAAGCCAGGCCGTCAGACTCCCAATACCTGCTTGCTCGTTGGTCGACCTACCTTGAAACCTCCCACCGCCAACCCATTGCAGCTCCCCAATCCCTCCCCAATCTCCCGCCTATACTCTCTCTCCAAAAACCTCCGACATCCAGACTAACAAAACACCCCCTACAGGCCCATCCCGCTGCTTCCCCTTCTGGCAAGAAGTCCTCGCGTGCTACACGACCAACACAAACGCCGAGGACGACTCCGGCAAGGCAAAATGCGCCCCCGTTCTTGAAGACTACTACGAGTGTCTTCACCACAAGAAGGAGGTCTGTACTTCCCTTTCTCCTCCCACACTCAACACTCACATACACACTTGTCTCCAATACCAAAACTTACACATGTTTTGAACAGGCCGCACGCACTCTTGCCCTACAAGCCGCCTACCGCAAGGCCGAAGCCAACATAAAACGCGATGATGCGCCTTCTGCGGGCGAGATAAGGCGCCTGGGTGTTTTGGATGCCCCACTCGAGGAGAAGAATCTTAAGCCGAGCAAATGGTTTCCTCATAAGCAGATCAACTAGATGGGCGGCAGGTGGTGGATAAGGGCAGGTGAAACAATGATATGGGTGTGTGTATGCGTCGTCAGCCTCTGGTCAAGCAGGTATATGAAATACGCAAGAAGTGAAATTTCCAGACATGTTTCGTGTGATTGTGATGATTTCTATATTTTATTGCTCTGCCTATTCCACATCACGCGTCCTCTTCTATAGCGTCAACCCATGCATCACAGATGAGTGACAAGAAAAGAACAACAGCAACACCGGAAAAGGCAGCCGTCAAGGCAAAGATACAAAGATACATATCACCAACAACGATGGATGCTTCTTCTTCTCCGCCTCGCCCTTCTCCATTTTGGTTGAACCCCACAACACTCTCCCCATGTGCACAACGATAACGAATAACGCCATAGCGGAGTAGTCTAGCCAGTCCCCTCCTTATCCTTTTTTCCTGGGGTAACAAAAAACAAAACAAATACCCCTAAGTGGAAAATAATGATGCTAGTCATACAAGATGGGATTCCTCATCTGATCTGGCCCATGCCCTGCACAAGAAGAGAACTTTATACAGGTCGAATCAGAAAAGAGACAATGGAGAGGAAATGAAAAGAACCCGAAGCTAATCAAACAACATGCAAATATCCGGATTTGAGAAAGAAGAAACCAAGCACACACCCTCCAAACCCCGTCAAACGCCCTTTTCATTTTCCATGACAACAGTCCGATATCGATATATCGTGGGTGCTCATACTTGCATGTAATCATTCTCATTCAGGCCGTCTGTGCCTGTCTCTCTCTCCTGTACTCCCACTTCCCTGTTCCTTACATGTTCGCGGGGACGCTTGTGCGCGAAATATGCGGGGGCGGAGGCGGCGGTGTAGCAGTTGATCGACCGCCAAGACTACCCAGGCCATGAGCTTGAGCCATGCTACGATGGAATGAGCCGATCTTTTGGAAACCCCTATTTGGTTGCAATTTGGTCAGTTGATTGGTTCTTTCATTTATAACTAGGAGGGTTATACCACAAATGTGGTAAGACGGAGGTGTGGGACAAGTACGTACTTGGAAAGATCGTAGCTCTCTTCCTCGGGCTCTGCTTCTTCCTCAAAACTCCCCAGACTTGCTCCTCGTACCATTCCGCCGTTGCCTACAATTCCCAGTCCTAATCCATTGACATTACTATTTGACCGTGACCGTTGACTTCCAATCTCGCGCCGGCTGACAGGCCGAGAAACTGTGCGGCTTGGGCTCTCCGGACCAGCATCCTCATCGTCCTCGCCCTTCAATTCACCATCCTGGTCTTGGTCATCTTCAGGCTCGGCACTCCTGCCTGGTAGCACAGGCGGCGAGCTGGGGTGATTGTCATCTTCGTCGTCACCATCCTTGAAATCTGGACGCTGGAGTTTGATTGGACTGAGTTCAAGAGGTCCTTTGGCAGGCGTACTAGGGAGATCGACAAATTTCCAAAAGGGAGCAGGACTGGAAAAGGCCATATATTGGCTGGGCATCTGGGCAGTGCTGGGAGGCGCAAGGCGAGGTGCATGTCTCGTAACCAAAGGTGTGACAAGCGCATTATTCACCCGGCCTGTATCATAGCTACCGCCCATACTATTGGAGGCGGCATCAGAGTATAGAGTAGGCGGGGAATTTCCTACATCGGTCTTCATCCCAGGAACGCTTTGCTTGACAGGGTCTACACCAGGCGAAGACTCGAGGTGTTGTTGAGATTCGTCCTGCTTGATATAAGTACCTTGTCCCTCGTTGCTCCCATACATAAGTCGCTTCGCAGGCGTGACAAAACGATGATCCTGATCACGGGTGTTTGGGGACTGCTTGAATCCTCCATATGGACGTGGGCCACGGTCCGGGGTATATGACTCGTTTGCGACGGGGACGGAAGAAAGTGGAGGCGTTGCAGAGCGTGGGGGTGACTTGATGCGAGGGGCATATTGCTGAGAGCGATTGTCGCGCTCCAAAGCACCCACAAGACGCTCGGTGGCCTGGGTTGGATTTCCAAGTGCAGGCGAACTAGGCCCTGAGCCGTCGATGCGATACCCTATAGTCATACCACCACCCTTGCGAGGATTGAGAAGCTGCTTCTTGATAAATTCCTCCTTTTCGCTGTCGGCAATCTTCCACTTCATACCTTTTCCCGGTTCATCCGTGCGGCGTGCAACCTTTGCGAACGACTTGTTCAGAGACAGGTTGTGACGAATGCTGTTTTGCCATCCACTGTTGGTGTGTCGAAAAAATGCATAGCGCGCTTTGATGTAGTCGTAAATGTTGGCAAGGGTAAGCATCTCCTCCTCGCTGCTCAAAATTGCTTGGCCGATGAGCTGGGCATAGCTATGAGGTGGCTTGATATCTTTGGTTGAGTCTAGACTGTAGTCAATATCGTCTCCTGTGTCCAGAACGACAGACCGGGAGAAGGTAGCAGGCGAGCCTTTGCTGCGGGGGTCCTTGTCGGCACGAAATGTCATGGGCGTTCCTGGCTGACCACCCGGAGTAGATGTCATTTGGTTATAATAGGCTTGCGAAGACTGGTGCTTATGGCGAGGGTGCGAGGATGGTGGAAACGGATCATATTGATCCCGCTTTGGTGTCGGTCCGCTAGGGTGTGCATGCTGGTGAGACTTTGGCGGCGGGTTACCGTCATTGTCAGACTCGGCAGCATCTTCATTCTTAACCTGGCGCCATAGCATAGGATGAAAGTGGTCCTCTTGGTTAGCTAGGAGGAAAAGCATCTGGGTACTCATGATGCTGATGCAGATGCCTGAATGCAGGGCGGCCCGGTCTCCCCTGGTGAGATGGCGATCGTCCAGCTTGAGGCCATTGCGGCTGTTTACTGTAATGTACCATTTTTGGTCTGAGGGGTCAAAGTTGATCTCTGCATGAACACGGGAGATTTGGCGCTCGGGACCAAGGTCAATATGTACGCCCCAATCCTGGCGCTGCGAGTCGCTCATGGGCATACCAGCAAGGTCGGCCTGGGAGCTCTGAGGGTTGGCACGGCTGCTAGAGTCTACACGGCCAATCCTGACCTGCGTGTCCTGGACGAAGAAGCACCAATCACGCGCAGCAATCTTTGCAAAGGCGGCAATGTTCTTGCCCTCGTTGCGTTGCGACTGCAGGTCGTTTGCATAATCGATGGCGGCATTGGGCGTGTATGCGGGGGTACGGAGAGCAGCAATGACGAGGTTCTGGCGCTCGATGGGGTCCATGGGGTTGTCTGCATCGCCGCCGTTGGGGAGCGTCGTGTTGGAGTCGTTGCTGGCGACGGACTCGGTGATGCGGGTACGGGGAGGGTCTGCGGCAGCCGAGGCAGCTTCGTCCTGTCCAGAGCCGTTCAACTGTGCGAGTGAGTACAAGTTGGCCGCAACACTAGTAGTTGTTGGGCTGCTCACCCGCCTGCGCTTCCGCGAGGGCGTGGCATCTGGCGTGTCGGGGTCAGATTGCTGCTGGGGCTCTCTGCGCGAGCGGAGTCCACTGCGGCGGGTCGACATGGTGCATGCGCGTGTGAGACTGTGCCAGAAGCAATACGGTCAGCGAGTGCATGCAGCGGGAGGGTTCTGTCTTTGTATATTGCATATGTGTGTTTTGCAGGGCGCTGAACCATGGGTGTGGCCAGCGAGCCATGAAGGCGCGAATGGCTTGCGCCCCACCTGCGACTCGACACAGGCGCGCGCGCACACACACACAGACGAGCAAGGACTTGGTGCTTACCGCGAAACGCCGGTGCTCAGTTCCTAATGCAATGCGCACGGTGCGAAGAGCAACTAGCGAGGCAGCGGCGGGGGGTAGCGGAAGGGGGGGAGGTCGCAGGCGCGGAGGGTGGTGGTGATGGTGGTGGTGGAGTGGAAGAAGCGAGAAGGAGGCGTGCGGTGGGCGGCGGAAGCGTCGTCGTGGTTGCCCAGTGGTGTTTGTTATTCCACGACGCGACGGAACAGCTAGCGCGGGCGTGACGATGGGCGCGGATGGCACAGCAAGCAAGAGGGCCAGCGACGCGTGCGGGGGGAGAGGGCAGAGGGTGATGACCAGCACTTTGGGGGCCAGACGCGCCAAAGGGTAGGGTTCGGGGGGGGGGAAGCAAGAGGATAGCTATCGATAGACGGATATCGAGGGCGTGGAGATAGTCGCAGAGCCGCAGGAGGCCCAAAGAGACAAATTACGTCGCTGGCCTGCCCGATGCCCTCTGCTCTCCCCCAGCCCGGCATCCGTGCGCGCACCCCGTTGTCAATATTCACGCTACACATACGGAGGAGCCGGCGACGGGACATCAAGGACAAGCTCGCCGGACGAATGTGGCTTGTCAAACACCAGCTGTGTATCTAGACACCAACATACTCTTCCCTCCAGGCATACCGTCAACGCCGTGTTTATGTCACGCGATGCTCTTTGCCCATGTCCTGTCCAACGCACAACCACCATCATCGCCTGCGCACTGACAACAACAATGACGCTGCCGCTAACCAAAGCGTTCGCATACGCCGCCACACACCACACGAACCAGTCGCCAATCGTTGCCCCATCCATTCCCCAAGTGCTGACTCAGTGACGCGTGCAAACCAGCATTGCGCCCGCCCGCTGTCAAACAATGCCCTTGTTTATGGCTCCGTCATCAGAATCACTGCTACAAAAAGACTGCGTATATTTGCATATTAAGCATCCGAATACTATACACTTTCACACTACGCATGTAGGAGCAAGATTTTGCAACCGCCTGCCTGCCCTTGCTAGCCCTATCACGTGAGCGGCCCCGAGTTTGCTGCCCCTCATCCTTGACGCTCGTCATCCCACGTGGACTGCAAAAAAAAATTAACCTTGGTTTTCTACATGCATACATACACACACATACAATCACTTCACCAGATGCGGCAATTGACTTTGTTCGGATAAAAATAACTTGTTCATAACAGCTAGATGTGTATATATCTAAGCTAATCAAGATTAACGAATTACAACAGCAACTTATTGGCTGTAAAAAAATTCCTTGTTCCTTTCCCACTATGGCAAGCCCATCTATTTAAAGCTGCTAGTGTCCAGTGGGGCAGAAAGAGGAAGATTCCTCGAACTAGCACCAACGTGGATCGTCTTGGGGTACTCGGTAATGACCCAGTTCTGGCTGACAGTGTCCCAATTGCTGACATCACGGCGGGTGATGTTGGCAGTGAAAACGACGCTCTCGCCGGGCTGGATGGTCAAGCGGTCAAAGTCACGGAGCTGCACCTTGGGGTCGTGGGGGCCACCAAGCGAGATGTACGCCTGGGCCACCTCGTCACCAGCAACATCACCAGTGTTGGTGATCGTGGCCTCGACCTTGAACAGAACGTCCCAGAGCTGGGGGTTACCACCGGGCGCACCACCAGCCGCAATGCGGGCCTGAGGCGAACCATCGGTAGAGCCCTTGGGCCAGGTAACGTTGAGGCCGTACTCGGGATCCTGAGACGCCGTCTTGAGGTCAGTTGAGTTGAGGTAGGGGTAGATGAACGTGTCGGGGTAAACAAGGCCGGGAGGGTACTGGTAGTCCTCGGGGTTCTTGCTGAAGTTTCCGAATGTAGGGGCAGCCGAAGTCTGGCCGGTGAAGGGTTTGTAAGCCTTAGCAGACTGCGCAGTGACCTTGATGTCTGAGTATTCAAAAGTCGTATACGAAAGACCAAAGCCAAACTCGTACGTGGGCTCAATGCCCGCCTTGTCAAACGCGCGGTAGTCAATGAAGACGCCCTCTTCAAAATTGGCCTGGGGGCTGAGGATGCCGTTCGTGGGCTCATAAATGATATCAGGACCATATTCCTCTGCAGAGCTGCCAATGGTGAAGGGGAGCTTGCCACCAGGGTTGTGGTGTCCGTACAGAATATCGGCAATCGAGTTACCAGACTCCTGGCCAGGAAGACCAGCCCAGAGAATGGCAGTCACGTTGGCGTTCTCCTTCCAGGCATCGACAATGACTGGGCCGACAGAGTGGATAACTACAATGGTGTTGTTGCACAGAGCAGAGACGTTCTTGACGAGCACATCACCATTGCCCCACACAGTCAGGTTGTTGCGGTCACCCATGTTGTCTGTAATTCAAAGTTAGCAAAAGACAATGTCTATCCGGCGAAAAGACAAAACTTACTATCAACGGTGATGTAACCTTCACCAGAGTCGGCGTTGACGAAAACAATCGAGTGGCTGGCCCTGCTGGCCATGTTCTGGATCTGCGAAGTAGCGTAGTTGTCGGTGACTGAAGTGATCATGCCGCCGTTCTCGTTCACCTCGCGTTTGATGGCTTCGAGAGGAGTGATGAGGTAAGGGAAGTCTGCAGTTCCCGAACCCCAGCCCATGGCCAAGGTGCCAGAGTTGCAGCCACGGTCAGCGCATCCGTTGGGACCCAATGGGTTTTCGCCAGCATCTTCTCCAAATACAGCAGTCCACTTCTCTTTTCCAGAGAGAGGAAGGACGCCAGAGTTCTTGAGGAGAACAGTCGACTTGGCAGCAGAGCGGCGAATAGAGCGGAAGTGCTCCTCGCGAACATCAACGTGCTTGTTGACCAGACCGAAGCTCTTCTTTCCGAAAAAGTGCTCGAATCCGTATGTGCTAGTTTGCCAGCTGTCAAAGTTGACGGGGATAGACTCGTCAAGGCCAACAAAGTAGTATGCGGCCATGATACGGATAGCCGCATCGTCGAGACGCCACTGAGGAATG
The DNA here is from genome assembly GCF_000338995.1 of Bipolaris sorokiniana ND90Pr. Lineage (NCBI taxonomy): Eukaryota > Fungi > Ascomycota > Dothideomycetes > Pleosporales > Pleosporaceae > Bipolaris > Bipolaris sorokiniana. The sequence continues at coordinate 349,933 of NW_006911908.1, read as the reverse complement.
GTGCCGTTAAGAATTGAGACGGTCAGGTTAGTTCCCCAGAAAGAGAGTCCAGAGTTGAATCCAGTGTCACCAGGCATGGTCATGTCCAATCCGGCATAAGCCGAGGCAACACCCGAGTGCTGTGCATCCCAGTCAGATCTAAGCATAATGTTAGTTTCTCGTCTTACGCTTACAAAGCCTATCGGTGTACTTACAGAATGAAACCCTGGAAGCCAAGCTCGCCCTTGAGAATATAGTTTTGGAGGTACGAATTTTGGCAGACTTGCGAGTTGTTGGCCTTGTTGTAAGAGCACATGATGGAACCAGTACCAGCGCGGACGGCGTCGGCAAAGGGCCACAGGTAGAGCTCGTGTAGAGTCTTGTCATCGGTATTGGAGCTGATGGCATCGACAAAGGGGATGTCCTTGAAACCGCCGGGCTGACGGAAATGCTCTTGCTCATTCAGAAGGTAGTGCTTGGTGCAGGCGATGACACCAGCATCCTGGATACCGCGGACCGTTTCGGCCACGGCAATACCCGAGAGCACAGGATCAGGACTGAAGCCTTCCCAGTTACGCTACACGCTTGTTAGTGAATGCAAAAAACCTGAGTAGTGTAGCAAACTTACACCGCCCTTGGGGTGGCGACCAAGAGGTCCAATGGCAGGACCAAGCTGAATGTCGACACCCTTCTTACGGTGCTCCTTGCCCATCTCGTTACCGCGGGTGTAAAACTCATAACGGTCCCATGATGCAGCAACGGTGCCACCTGCTGGGAAAGCAGAGACGTAGTCCGCAAAACGGATGCCGAGAGGGCTGTCCTGGAGGCAGAGGGGATCAAAGTCAAGGCGAGGAATAGCGCCCACGTTACCAACACAGTGGTCGCTCTGCCATCCAGTGCCGGTGGTGAGGTTGACCTTCTCGATCAGAGTCAATTGGCTAACAAAAGCCTTTGCCTTTTCATAGGCAGCTGCCCAGTCCTTGGTGGTAGGGTCTACCCAACTGATGCACAGTTAGAGAGATGTTGCGAATATCAGGGTCTACGTCGTCAAGTTTGGGTGGCGCCATGGCTAGGGCCACCCGTCGCCCGCAAAAACAAGTGCCGAATGCACTACTTGCAGCAGCCAGGGTCTTTCAACGTAGAGACAGCATATACGTACGGACTTGGGTAGAATGGCGGGCTCTGGGCATTGTTCAAAGAACCACTGCCAGTGTCGTTGGTAGCACGAGGGAACCTGGGCGATGCCTTTTGTTGTTGTTGTTGTCAGTTTGAGTGTGCAAAGAGGGCGTTTGGGTGCAATTGCAAAGCGACTAAGCAGGGCCAGACTGGTATTGTCGGCAGAGTCATGTCGTCGGCATAAAGGCGTGGTGGCGTTGGTTTGGACGTACCTGGGCAAGGCCGACCAACAATGCTTGTGCAAGCCACAGCATGATGGCGTCTGGGTGACTAGGGAACGCAGAAGCAGAGACACGAGCAACACAGCAACAGACGCTACTTGTGAGGCAATCTGCAACGAGGACTTGAATGCAGTCGCAGACACAGTGCAGAAAAAACCTTGGGGCATCATGGTAGCTTTATTTCATTGCGCGCCCAAGCAAAGGACAAGGGCAGATCGTCCCCAACGACCTGTCTCCATGCTAGCACCATGCGCCTTGCCCCGTCGCATCCCCAGGCGCAAGCGGCAGTCCAGGATGGCTCTGGTTGCGGGGACCATGATGCATCATTGCCTGCTGACCCCTGCCCCGCCCCCTGAGGTCTCCTCCCGGGGCACCGCGTCTCCCTTTGGACGCCCAAGTGGCCGTGGTGCTGTTGGCTGTTGGCTGTTGGCTGCTGGCTGGAGGTCGGCTTCGGGTTTGGACATGGATATCTAACGGGCTGCCGAACAGTTGCAGAAGACCGCAAAGTCGGCATCGATATGTTGATGTTTACTTACATAGATTCCCTTCCCCATGCATCCACACCGGGAGGGCATCGACTGCACATCCATCTGCGCTCGAGTAGGGCGCCCGGCCAATGCATGAGCCGTGCACAGAGCCTTGTACATCGTCATCTACCATCCTCGGACGTGCACACAAACTCCCCCTCCGGAGCCTTCTTGGACGCCACACAACCGTCCAAACTCTGACAAGGAGGGTTGGATTGCGCGCTATCTGGCTGCTCGTCTCATTTCCCTCAAGCCCAGCACGGCGCCCAGCATGCGGGGTCCCTGTCGTCAACGAGCACTTGTTCCCTCGACTATGCCTCTGCCTGTCGCCCGCAAGCTACCACTGACCGATGCTCCGTTACCTTGGGACATGGCATGCCGTCAACTGCTCCCCGGAGCCTACCCACCATCACCTGCAGCCTCCACAACGTCTGCATACATACGTTGGCTATACTTCGGCAGTACCTTTTGGGAAACATTGGCCGTCGTGCCCACCCCAGATGGCCGTCTGGACGATGGCCGTTGGGTTGGTGACCAAGAGACTAGTATCCAGTAGGCCGCCATGCGCGTCTTAGCATCCTGTTCCACCGGGTGATGTGGTAAGCACCGAGCAAAACGGCTCCAGTTTCTCCTCCACTGCTCCACTCTTGGCAAGTAGTACATGCAAAAGTCACTCACGTCACCGACACGCCGCCTCCGATGTTGGCCCTTCGGTACCACGCTTCGGTCTCCAAGTAGCATCGCGTCTACGCCTACCGGAATTGCGCGCCGTCGGAGCCCTTCGGCATGTGATCAGGAATAGCGGCCTACCTGGGCTACCCATATCTTGTCATTGTAAGTAGTCGCGATGAAAATGGGACAAGGTACCGCAGGAGCTTCAACATCACATCGGGGGTACAAGGTGCGCGTTGTGCCTTCTCCATTTGCCGACAGTTCCAGGATTCGGCTTACAGAACAGGCTTTGCCCCTGTCGCACATCGGAGTATATACTCTGTATATCTATCTCTAATTACCTCGACTCTTACTAAGAGCCTCGGACGAACATCATGGTAGCCAGCCCTCTCATCTTTGGTCCGCTAGCAAAGGGGCGCACCGCTGCGCATCAACGACGAAGAATCATCATGGTACCTCTGCCGTCCAAGAAGCCGCATTGGCCAATGCCCTTGTACCCCGCATGGAGACGGCTTGCTAGCGTCGTTTTCTAGAACTTCACGCTTGGCATCCCCGTAGACTTGAAAACTTGCTTGGACACCTGACTCTCGATACGACAGTCTGGTTCGCTTCCTCGAAAGAAACATGGTAATGCAACCGTGATGAACACCCCGCGGTCGTCCTCTCCACCACATTAGCTCTTCATATTGTGGTTAGGGAATGCGAGTATGTACATAAAGTTACAGACGGGCGCTGTGCAAGAAAATGCGCTTGTTCAATTTCGAGCAAGACGTTAAACCAAGATTGCAGCTTTCGGGGACTGTCTTGCATGGCTTGGACGGACGTTAAGATGCGCTGACATCCAATCGCTTCGACAAAGGCTCGGGCCATGTCTAGTAAGCCTATCTCCAAGGCTACAACATGGAAGTAAACATGGAACACACTCCTTGCTCATTGTATTGGCGACGAGAGAAATCAATACAGCGCCGCTGACCCTGCAATTTTTGAGGCTTAAATTAGTCCGCAAACCCACGCAAATAGTACTTGTTCTACAAACCAGGTTGGGCATACGCGTAATCAAACCCGAAAAACCAGCCGCCTGATGCCGTTATGGCCTAGACCAAAAACAGTGGCTAACGACGTGGAGCAAAAGTAAGGGTAGTGGGGCTGCCAGAAAAGGCGGACATGACTACCACTACTTTTGCCAGACGCTGGGGACAAGCAATGCACGGGCTTGTAGTGACTTGTTGATGCAAAATAAACATTACCTCTCCTATACATACCCCTTGCTTGAGAGCCGAGTCGATATATATGTATGTACGCGAAAACTCCTCGCCGCCCTGGAAAGGCTCTGAAAAGGGCGCAAGGTCTCTGCTTGACACTGCACCAGCCCTAGAACCGGGCAGTGCTTCTCCAAGGGCTGAAGCTCTCGGGCGCCGCTCAGCCTCATCATGATTCCGCCAAGAAGAGAAATGTTCAGTCACAGGCCATCGAGATGTTGTCTGGATCTATTCCCAGGCACAATACTGTCATCGCAGTTAGGATGAGATTGGTGACGGATTCTCCCGACAAGATTCTGGTCAGGCCAACCATGTCCGAGGGCTCAAGGCAGTCGCAAGGCAGCACCGCCTTAGTTTGAGTCAACCGCCTTTTTCGAGTCAAGTCCATACGCATTTCTTGTCATATAACACTTGTATTCAGCCCAACGCTATGAACTCACAGACTTCTTCACCATCATCTTCACCATGGGCTGCAAACCCTCTCGAGCGGTACGACCGCACGCGAAAGCTGAGGCCTCTATCGCCATCGCGCCTACCTTTCACAAGGCTGAGCACGCGGACACACCACAAAAGTGCAAAGAGAGTGTACCACAACTATCACGACCTTTCTCTCACGACGACATTACAATCACATCTTCAGCCACGCTACCGATAGTCTGCCAAAGGCGGAACAGCGCGCCCACCACGACCATGGAAACAACACAAGAACCCACTGCCACCTTCAGCCTATTCCTCGCAGAGCATTGCCTTATGTCGATTCAACTCCCCGATGCCGAAATTGATGGGCCTACCGTTGCAACAGTCCCATCCACTCCGGCACCTCCGCAGCCCAGCGATGTTTTGGAAGAGTCTACCGTCCAGTGCATCACTTGCTGCACAGCGCTGCCCAACGAAAAGGACAAGTTTTTCAAGCCCTGTAAGAATTGTGATAGTGCATATTGCGGATCATGTATCAGATATTTGTTCATCGAAGCCTGTAACGACATGGCACGCATGCCACCACGGTGCTGCGGCCCGATCCAATTACATCACGCAAAACTTCATCTGAACGGGGAAGAAATTGCTGTGTTCAAAGCAAAGTACGAGGAGTGGCTGACTCCGAACCCCCTCTATTGCCCCGTACCTACATGCTCAGCTTTCATACCGGAACGACTTCTTCCTGAGCAGACAAAAACGAACAGAAAACGCACAGATTCTGGGACTGGAATACCAATTTCAAATACGTTTGCATGTCCTGCTTGCGAATCCAGCATCTGCTCAGACTGCCGACTGACAGCACACCCTTCCAGCGCGTGCAATGTCTCCGAGTTTGGCATCGACGAAGAGACCACTAGGCTTCTGAAGAGCTGGGGCTATAAGCAGTGCCCAAAATGCCGGCATGGAATCAAGCGTATGTTTGGGTGCACCCATATTCAATGTCGCTGTGGTGCTCATTTTTGTTACAATTGCATGGGTAATCCAGATCTTTGCGGGGATAGTTGTGTCGAAGACGAGGATTATGAAGTGGAGAGCGACGATGGGAGCATGTTGGAACCACCAGAGTCACCCGAAACATCTTCTACGCAAGGGGAACATCAAGATACTGAACCGCATGTTGCACCGCCAGCCGAAGCCGTGAATCTCGATAGGGGAAGTGCTTCATACTGGGCAGGGCAAGCCCTAGACTTTGGCGAAGAACCAGGCCAGGATTTTGCGGACCGCGCTTGGAACTGCTTCCATTTCTTCAAGCCATTCAAGATCGATTTGGCACAGGCACTGACTACAGATTCTTCGCACGCAACGCTGGAGTGCGTGAAATGCTGGAGCACAATATATCCAGTGATCAAAGAGCCGCCCCGTGTTTCGTGGATGGGGCAAGCCCAGACGATATCTATGGGGTCAAGAGTGAATAACACAAGTACAGAGCGTGTTATTGCCAGAGAGCATGGTCGCGGAGGGAGGCATGGTCAATACGTGCCTCCACGCAATCTCTTCCGCGACAACAACGCCACAATGAGAGCGACGCTTCGTCAAACCAACACGGCGCCTTCTCCTCTCTCACAAAGCGCGCCCGACCACGAATCCCCGCTTACGCAATACCTGAATCGGCATTGCGAATCAGTTGTTGATGTCTACGGCAACATCATCTCGCCAGCTGAACCACAACAGCAGCGCCGTGCATCAATGGACGACCACGACTTCCACCACATGTCTACATTGTCATTAAACAACGGCCCAACAGAAAAATCCTCCCTTCTTAACACATCATCTCCAAGCTCAACTACGCCTACTCCCAACCTTCGAATGAACATTGCTTACGACTGCTCTGACTGCAACCTGCTCGTCTGCAAGTCTTGCAAAGACGCCTTGATCGTTGCCCGAGATCTGGGCGTTGAGAAGCACAAAGCGTGGGTGCAAAGACTGCAGGAAGAGAGATTAGCACGGGATTCGTAGTCAAATCTTTTCCCTTGAAGTTTATGCGGCATGAATGGAGTTTTGATCTTTGTTCTTCATTAGGATATCAGCATTTTGAACTCGGCTTATGATGGCGTATATAAACGACTGACATGCATTTAATGTAGTTATATAATGAACACAAACAGTAGTACTGCACTACTGTCTGATAAAAAAACAATTGCAACGACCTCGACAACAACACTAGACTTTCTTTTCTCTCATCTCCCCTATACACAGCCTCTGTACAATCAAAGCAGTTCCCAACATACCCGTTGCTTCTTACCCTCCCTCCCCCTTTCTTTTCCTTCACCTCATCACTTATGCCCCCCCCCCCCCCCCAAATATGCCACCATGCTTTTCCCCTAATTCTTCACCGTACATATTCCCCACACTTCTTCTTCTTCTCTTCCCAACCTAAACAACCTGTGAACCCCTAGAAATGTTTAAAAAAAAAGCTGAAAAATCAAACATATAGAATATTTGTATCTGTCTTTCTCCAACGTTCTCACTCTCTCTTCCAAATTGTAAAACGCATCAAGTAATGGAGAGAGAGAGAGACAAACACATATATGTTATACGGCGAACTGAATTACTTTGCTACTAAACAGATAATTACCGCATAGACCATCACCTTTCTGCAACCATCTGCAACCAGGGTAACTGACAGCAGTCAGTTAATTGAAGAAAAGGCATCTTCTTAACCATGTGCTTCTCTTAATCAAGAAAAAACTACTACGAATACATCACACCAGACAATAACGAATCAAACAGTCAAACAGTCAAACACGCATGCCAAAAAGGTCGAGCTCAAGTTGACTACATTTTTTTGATACCGGTAAATGAAAAGTATTCACAGCCCGGTGCCCTCTCTTTCAAAGATGCTTGATATCGTGCTTCAGCTCCCTGTTGGTTCATCCAGTCGTGAAATAGCCTTGTTGTTCATTCGTTCGTTTCATCCACAACAGACCGTTAGACACAGACACGTCCGGCTTTCAGGCCGCAATGAGTGCTGGCGCTTTCTATGCGCCGAGGCTGGGGAAGGCGCTTGAGTCGGTGATGTTGGGACCGGGGGCACCACCGCGGCCACCACGACCACGGGCATCACCACGTCCACGAGTCTCACCGCCACGGCCACGTCCGCGGAACTCTCCACGACCCTCGCCGCGACCGCGTCCCTCGCCGTTTCCACGTCCACGTCCCTCGCCGCCACGGAATTCGCCACGGCCACGGCCGCGTCCTCGGGCGCCGCCCTCACGGGGAGGGGGAGCAAGCATACGGTCACCATCGAGCTCAACGTGAACCTTCTCCTTGCGCGCGCGCTCGCGCTTAGCCTTGCCTTGTCCACCGGCGATGAAGTCTTCTTGGTCGTCGCGGGAGAGCGCAGTACCTTCGGGGAACTTCTGGCTGCTGCCCTCGTTGGCCTTGCGAACGTTCTGGGCGGCAAGAGAAAGCTTCTTCTCGGCCAACTCAGCAAGGTAGGCAGTGTAGGACTTGCTCTTGTCCTCGGGCTCGGGCTCGGCGTTCTCGCCCTCGGCATCATCCCGGATAGCGTCCTTCTCTTCAGCCTGAGCGATGGCCTCGCCAGCCTGCTCATCAGCCAACTCAGCGTCACCGTCCTTTCCGCCCCAGCCGTGAGCAGCTTGCTTGTCGTGTTCGCTAAAAGACGTTAGCCTGGTGAAAGTAGGGTTAAAAGAGGGGGGGGGGATTTCTTACCTGATGCCGGTCCTGCTGTGACGGTCACCCTCGCCGCGGGCACCACCACGACCTCCACCGCGTCCACCGCGTCCACGACCGCGCTGGCCACCGCGAGCTCCAGTGCCAGTAGGCTCTAGTTGGGATTAGCATTGATACAGACCGACCATTAGATCCCCACTCACCACCAGATCCCCTTCCACGGTTCTTGTCAGATCCTACGCCACGATCCCGGAAAGCTGTGCTTCATTAGCTGTTGTTCGCATGGATGTTCTGCGGAGGTTCTAATGTATCTCTAGCACCCGACATGTCTGACATACCGTTCTCGTTGGCATTGTCGGTCTGCTTGGCACGGTTCTGGTGGCTCTGCCTCTCGGGGATGGACTTGGGGAGGTCGGATCCATCGCGCTTGCCATGCCTCATGACGGGCTTCTCAATTGCCCTTGTTGGCGGGTCAGCCGGCCTGTTGGGGTCGAGCTCAGGGTCGTTGCCTGCGGGGTCATGAGTGTTTGTTCTGCAACTGTGCCATGTATCCAGACGTACCCAGTAGCTCGTAAATGTTCTGCACTTGGAGTTAGCCATTGGAATGGACAGAGGACCGCAGCTGGCACTGCAGCTCCCAATTGCGAGGCACGGATTTGGATTTCGCAGTGGGGTGACCTGAGAGCTTACCTTTGAAGCGATTTGAGACATCTTGACGGATTGGAGCGCCTTTCGCGCTTTGCCCTTCTAGATGCACAACCTGCCGGGTGGAAAAAAGAATATGAGAGCTTCCCTACGGTGGTTAGGGACGTGGCTCTCAGATGTGGCTCGCGAACGGGGTAATGGGCGCGAAGTTGCGGGCAAGAGGTTCGAAAATCGGCGTGGGTTGCTGCCGTAAGCGAGTCAAGTGGGGCACAGACCATACGTAGAAGGCACAAAGAAGCACCAAAGGGAGCTCTCTGTGTTGCCGCGTACGGCGCTTGGATACATTATTGTACTTTCGCTTCTGAGTGGTAGAAGTGACTTTTTGCATATCCAGAAATGCTATTTCACAGGCCCATGGCGCCCGAAAGTGGTCGGCAGGATTTTGAATGGCTTGCTTATTCCAAGTGCGCATTCAGACGCAAGTCGAAGTTCACCCATAACAAGTCAGGTGCACCCCGCCTTGGAGCGAGAATAGGTGGCAGATAAACAATCAACACACTTGCCTTTACTTGTGAATATCATTATCAGATTCCTGTGACAAATTTTGAGAGGAACGAAAATGGCTGTTGCAACCGACTTTGCATTACAATATGTACAAAGCAAGGCTGAATCTCTAATCAAGAGGCCGCAGTGCCACAGTAGAAGACTGGGTTGCTTTGTAAAGCATGCCCACTTCTCATGGCCGGAGCCTAAAAAAAACTTCCCGTCACAAATACAACTGTCGCGTCCAGCCACAGATTGAATGAAAACTTTTAAATATCACTATCCCAAGGCGACGGGTCTTTCGTATCGAGCGCTGTCGTACGGTAATGACACATGGTCGGTTGGGTAAAAGCAGTTGTTGCGCCCGCTAAACAACGTCGTCAAGAAGGTATGAATAGGTGAGTTTTTACACGGTCCCTAGTAGACATCCGGAATAATCTTCTCTTACTATCGTATCGTTCTCGTAGCATTATCTGCTCTCGTACATGGTGGGAAAGTGCATGCTGGCGGACAGTCCGAATGGATCGGCGTCGAGCATTGGATCATAAGGGTCGAAGAGGTGGTTGTTGCTCATGCCATTGAAGACTTGGCCGCCGTCGTTTGGTGCTAATGGGGCCGGGCTGGTGAAAGGAGGGTTCTGGGAAGGCGGCATTGGCGGCGGCATATTGTTTGAAGGTGGGAAATTTTGTTGTGGAAATGGACCGGGACCGGCAGAGTGATCGCTCGGATCGTCGTGGTCGTAGGTGTCTGCTTGTTCCTCGTACTCCTGCTCTGTTAAAGGATATTAGCCTAGGATTACAAAGTCCTATACCTTAAGTAGAGGGGAAGAAAAGGAAACGGGTTAGCTTGCCCAGTTGACTCATGTGGTCCGTGAACTGCGTTTGGTAGAATGAGGAAGGACCGTTGTTCGGTGTTACACCGTTTCCGCTGTTACCGACTGTCGAAGCATTTGACATGCCATTTGAGGAAGGCTGGTTTGTTACTAGCGAAGGTCGTTGAGCTCCCATCATAGGGGTGAAGTTTGATCTAGGTGGCTGTGGTCGAAGTGGTTGCTGCTGCTGTGGCTGCTGCTGCTGTTGTTGCTGTTGCTGTTGCGGTTGCGGTTGCTGTTGCTGTTGTGAATGCATAGGTCCAAAATTGGGGGATACTGATTGACCATTGGGCATGAAATTGGGCGAGCGAGTCGCTGATTGAGCAGGAGATGAAAGATGGGAGCCCGGAGTAGGCTGGGTCAAGGGAGATCGCTGAATAGGACCATCAGGTTGGATCATGGGTAGGCCATTGGAGGCATCAATCTTGGGCGGACCTTGCAGCGAGCGCCTCTGTTGCTGTCTATTCAACATGGCACGTTGCTGGAGAGGAGCCTGGTTGGGCGAGGCATGTGCAGATAGTGGAGGTCTGGTGGCTCCGAGATTTGGACTGCCAGTCTTTGCGCGTAGCTCAGCCTGAACGTCGATGCCTAGAGGCGAGTAGCGGGTTAGCGCATGTTGCTTGATCAGACGTCTGGGGAAAACGGGGTCAAGACTACCTTTCTCTAGCAGAATCCTCTCAAGTAGAGAATTCTTATACCGGAGCATAAGGCACTCGTCAGCGGCATTGCGGTGACTATTTTGCAGGTTCTGGAGAGTATCCTCATGATGCTTAATGGTGCTCTCCAATTGCTTGATGTACTCTGTTCTTCGCTCACGGAAGGCGGCCTGGGCCTGCCTGTTCCGCTGCTTGCGCTCTTCCGAGGTGGCATAAATCTTACGAGGCTTTGTTAGTTCTATCATAGACGCGGTAGCGACTGCTGCAGTCATGGCCGGCAATTGGTGGCGGGAGGGCTCACAGGTTTACGGCCGCCTTTGCGCTTCTGCTGCTGGGGCTCTTCCTGGGGATATGGCTCGGCCAGGCCAGGCTCGGGCGACGATCCGATAGACGAGGTCGAACCGTCACGCTGAGCCTCTACTTTGCCCACGGGAGCCGTCATATCTGTTACGAGACTATCTCCCATCTGCGGCCAGCGCACCCCTCCGTCCTGATAGAGGGGCCGTTGGGCGCCAAGAGATGGGGAAAAGGCGACAAAGGCAGGTCGGTCAGGGTGACAAGAGGCTCTGGTCGCTTAGACGCGCTTGCAGTGGGCAGCCGCAGCGCCGGGACGGGGAATGGATACGGTGTGTATGGGGGATTGATAATGTCTGATAAGAAGAAAGGGTTGGGGCCTGTGGGTGGTCGCGCAGTAGTTGTGAGGTAAGCTCTTGGGTAATGGAAACAAAGATGGGCTCGAACGGAGGGGCGGAAGTGCTGGACTTGAAAAGGCGGGCGGACCACGCTCTTTTGCCCTGCCCAGCGCAGCCAGCTCGACTCCGTGTGGTTAAGGCTCGCGGCTGGCCGCCCCAGCAGTGCTTTGTCGGTGGGCGGGCGGGCGGACAGCAAATGGCCACTGTTGGCGCTCCGGCGCTGGGCACCACCCTCGCTATGACGGCCAAGCGGGCGGGATGAGCACTGGCTGGCCGCGAAGAAGTTTTTTCTTCTTTCGCGGGGGGGCCTGCGCAGCGGTAGCGGGCAGCGGCAGCAGTAGCAGCACCGTCGCATCATCAGCATCATCATCATCACGAGCGAGGGTGGCAGATTATGGCAGGCCCTGTGTCTGGGCGTGCGTTCAGTCGACGCCTTGGTGGAGGAGCCCTGAACATGCTGAACATGCTGAACATGGCTGCTGCTCACGGGCTGGACTGCCATGCCGTTTTAGGCCTAGCGTGCTACTAGCTCCCGCGCCACCACCACTTTTTGCACTGCTTTCTCCGGTTTCTCCAGCGCACGCAGACCAGCCGCCGCAGTGCTGGCTGCCACAAGAGACCGCTGGCGGATGATATGTAATGAACGCACCAGCCCTCTACTGTGCTCTGCGTACATATACTGCACATACTACAACACTCGACGCATCTGCCTGCTCACCCGCCCGCTGCCCCGCTGCGCCACGCGGCTCCGTCACTGCTGCACTCGCTCCGCGCCAGAAGGCAAGGCAGAGCAGAGGCCGACGTCGGCAGCGCCTGGGTTGGCACATACCGATGACCTTCTCGGCCGGCATATCACCTCTCCTCGTTCGCACACATGGGCTGACGGGAGTGAGGGGGCGCACCCGTCCGCGTCCATAGCTGTCTGCATGACATGCCCCGACCCCGACCGGCGCCGACAAAAGTCAAATCACAAATACCAACTCCTCGTCCATGGCCAATGTCACTGCACGAGGCGTTTGTCTACCCGCCCTGGCTGGCAGCGCACTTGCTCCCGCCGGGAAGCCGCCAAAGCCCCGGGTCACGCCCATCATTACCAACGCCTTGGCTCCCTCGAGACACACCGAGTTTTGGCCATGGGATCGCCGAAGCCGTTGCTTTTATGCACCGCCTGAGCCTCGTTAACCATGTCCAGTCGTAGCGTCGTCGCCCGCAATGTCCGCCTGAGCACCCACCTGACCTGCACACGGTCGAGACTCACCATACCACAGAACAGACTCGTCGACCCTCTGCAGAGCCACAGCGAACAAAGGTCCAATCCACCTGTGCGCCCGCAGTGGGCCGGAGCTGCGTATGCCCCGGATATACTTGCCCCTTTGGGCCTGGCCCGCTGGTTCAATTGGATGTTCACTACTCCAACGACATTGCAGCAGGGGGAGCCCTACAGCAACCTCGTCTCCAACCACACATCTCCCCTCATGCTCCACGCTCCACGCTCGTCACCTTCCCAGTCACTCTCCTCATACGATCCCAGCTAACAATACTCCGAGGTGTATCCATGGATACCGTACCATTGTTGCCGTCGCTGCTGCTACTACTACTACTACTACTACTACTACTACTACTACTACTACTGCTGCTGCTGCTGCTGCCACTGCTGGAGCAAGACATGGTTTATGCTGATGCTTTGAAACACTCCCCAAATACTATCCGCGGACCGCATTCCACTGTATTTCACAAAGTTGCACAATGCCTCGTAGAAAATTGCGTTTTTCCAATTGTTGACGTTGCTCATCGCTCTTGCTGGTTTGACTACTCTGTGCGAGATGACTGCAGAAGGAGCAAATACCCCAACGCTCTTGCCTCACCACTTCACGGGCCTGCCCCGCCAATTGCCATAATACCTCATCTCACAATACACATTCTTCTTATGCAACCCTCGGACCATAGCCTCTACTTGTCCAGCAACATATCCCAGCATTGACACTGTCTCGTATGACCTTCTTCCCGTTTTTACTACTGTCAGGTCTCGTATTTACCAATCTAACCCCCTGAAAGTAGGCAGATATGATCTTCTCAGAGATGATTGAATGTCTGCTAAACAAAGCAGGGACTCGAATCCGACACTAGGCAGAGATTACATACCAACCTGCATCTGTATCCTCCACCACATCCGGTTGGTGTCGCGACTCCGTCTGTGTCACCCGAATACGATAACACGCAATTTCTGAGCTGCAACGGCATGATCGGTAGCCCTGCCAGCGAGACCGGTGCATATCCAGCAGTCGCTTCTCGTACAAAGCCCCGAGCTCTATCGGACATTCGTGAAGCAACCGAGTCTACCATTGCTGACACTTTGTTACGCGATATCTTGGTCGAGACTCCTCTCCGCTGCTCATCCCCTACCGGAATGTCACAGGCTTTTCATGACGCGCCAGGACAATGTCACAGCAATGATGTTCGGAATGTGGAGAACGTTGAACTCGAGAGCAGAAACAGCGTCGAAAGCGATGGCTTGAGATACGTTCAACGAGGCAGATTTTCAGAAACACCATCATCACCAAATCTCATAGACTGCAATAACAGAGCCAAGATATCCAGTGTTTCTGCAAGCAACATCCCCCCGCGATCATCTTCAAAATTTCGTGTACGCAGTATTTCCAGGATGCGAAAGACACAGCAAATACCACCCCAGAGCATAATACGAAGCACGACAGCAGAAACACTCAACGTGGTACAAGCAAGGCCCCTATCACATTCTAGAAGCAAGACTAGTATCATCCCTAGTCATGGCCAATCTCAGTCGCCTGCCCGCCTCACTGCCGCACGCTTCAACCCTGTCGCACATGACACCAACAGGCGCATCCCCTCCAAGACGTTCATTCGCCAGTCTTTACCGAAAGAGCTCCTAGAACATCCGGCACACCGCCATCCCCGAATTGAGCTCGGGTTAGATTTATCAGCAGGAGTATTCGTCGGTGGAGGATGTATTGAAGGGACTATCCAAATAGACATTGATGATGCAGAGCGAGTACGTCACAGACGAACTCTAGACATTGCTCAGATATCTATCGATCTTCTTGGAATTGAGGAAGCCAATGGCAATAGGCAGGCTGTGTTCCTGAGCCTGGCTACAGAGCTCATTGACAAAGAGAATCCCCCGCCCCAGAACATGGTGGATACCCAGGAGTCAATTGGCCCAGAAAGTACATTCTGGCATCTTGTACCTTCTACTACCAATCTTGCATTCAGCCTTAGTCTTCCGCTCGATGTTGGACCTCCTCCATTCTATTCAAAGAACGCAAGGATCCGATACTTGCTCTATGCGTGCCTGCTCATCCGGGACCGGAGCAAGCGGCATCTCGTTAGAACCTCTGAAGACATCACTGTACTACCCGTGTATGATCGTATGTCCTCTAACTACGCCTGTCTTTTGGGCGGCTCTGACCACATGACAGCTGAAAAGGCACTGGTTTCACTTCCCAGCCCACTGAATGCCTCTGATGAGTGGATCAGGCCCCGGGATACGACTGTAGAGGTCGTCCGACTCACTGCAGGTATACACCGCCAAGTCTGGGTCAGCGGTACGAACATTTTCGTAGACGTTTATATTGTCAACAATAGCCACAAGACAGTGAAGAAGATTGAGCTTCAGCTAGAGAGAGACATACTTTGCTACAAACATGTTTGTAGCAAGAGTCTGTTCTGTGTCTTCTTGCTGATGCTAATGCGAACTGTGTGCAGGCTGCTGCATCCACTATGGAGAAGTCTGCAGGTCAGGCTCGTATCTTTGACAGCAATGAGCGTACCATATTGAGCAAAGCAACGGTGAAGAATGGCTCGGCTGGCTGGCATGGTGTGGCTGCAGGCCAAACTCACCTCCGCACCTGCGACCTGGAAGTTCCCCGTGGGCATGCTACAGTGAAATGCGGTATGCCATTGCTACTATGACACAAGCAGAACACTAATAGCGCAGGCAAATATTTTGAAGTCCGATATTTCCTCAACGTTATCATCTGCAGCGCACATACGTTAGGATGCACGCATAGCTTTACAGATCAAGCTGACATTGCGTAGAAGACTTGTCACTGTCCAGCTACCGATTGTGCTTATCCACATGGTGCGTCTTCTCATAACGCTTTGTTCTCTTTGCCCTCGATTGACCCTTGTGCCGCAGAACTCTCTCGACGTGGTGCCCAACTCCGTCACTCAAGTGGCTTTGGCGATCGAGGAGAAGCGTACAGCACATCACTCACCCCCACGTCTCAGTCGTCATACCTCTCGATCCGCTCAAGGCCGCGCGTTTGCAGCACCACGCACGGAATCGCTTAAACGCATTCGCGACCGGGACGAGACCATCCAAGAGCTAGGCCGAACCCTTGAACAAAGCCCCCGCAAGTACAATCTCCGTCGCGCAAACTCGAATTTCAACTACCGTACGCTGCCTACAAACACACAGGACAGAACTGTGGGACACGATAAGGCATCAGACCTTCAAGATCGTCTGCGCCGCATTCGGTCCAATGATGTGGTCGGTTCCAAATATCCTGCTACCTTACAAAGAATGCAGTCCACAACGTCAAGGCAAGGTGCAGAGTCGGCGCTTGGCTTTCGGGAAGTTGAGATACATGAAGATACTGAACTTGGGGAGTTGGATTCGAGTGGTGATAGGCTGTTGGGAGCGAGGTTGGACGGAGTCAGCGAGCGCCCATATTGGTTTAGCAAAAGGAATAGTTTTGAAAAGTGGAAGGACGTGGCCAACCTTGGTGTTGGGTGGCTGAAGAGTGGTTGAGATAGGAGAGGGATAGAGGTGGGCAGGTACAACGTTGTTTCTTTCCCATGTATCGCGTGTGATGTTTAGTCATGACTCTTTTATCGTACAATCGTATCCAGTCGTCCTTGTATGTTTCTTCCCCTCCACCCCTATACTCCAACTAAATCATATCGTACAATAGCCTTCTCCACACGTTTTACTTATTAGATACACATAATATCGATACATATAGCTCTTAAACAAACGAGCTAATCACGCTCCCCTCTCGTCCATGCATAATTCAGCTTCAAGCTCGACTCTTACTCAACTCACTCTGCGCCGTAGCCGTCGGACCCCCCTTGACCCTCTCCCCACCCGTAACCTTCTTCTCCCCGACAGTAATATCATGCAGCGCCTGACTAGTAATCGGCTCATTCGCATGACTTTGCGCATGCGCCGTAGGCCCATCCTTAACCGGACGGTTCTGGCCCGTGAGTTTCTTCTCGGCCTCTGTAATTTTGTGCAGCGTCGCTGAATCCAGGGTGCCGGAGTGGGTCGTGTTTGAAGATGTGTTTGCATTTGCAGAGTCGTTGTTGTTGTTGCTGTTAGGGCTGTTGCCAGATGTCAAGGCTGATTGAGCGACGGATGTGGGGCCACCCTTTACGGGCTCATCACTCCCTGTTATACTCTTCTCGCCCATTGTGATGTCGTGGATTATGCTCGCGGTGAGTGTCTGGCCGACGTGTGCTTGGGCTTTTGCGGTTGGACCGTTGGCTACGGGCTTGTCGCTGCCCGTGATTTTCTTTTCGGCGGCGGTGATTTGCGATATGAAGTTTGAGTTGATTTGGAGGGCTTGCTTGGAGGTCAGGGAGAAGGAGCGGGTGCTGTGGTTGCTTAGGTCGTTGGTGGAGATGATGCTTTGGCGCAATGCACATGGTGGTGTAGAGGTGAGCCGCGCGCTTGGGCGGGCGAAGAGGAAGTTGCGGTTTATACGAAGGAATTTAGATGCCATTTTTGGTGGCGGGAGGTGTGATGTGGTGGTGATTTTGGGTTTGTTTTCGACTACTTTTTTTTCTATACAAATGCAAAGAGAGGGAAGCACAAGACATGAGCTCGTCCTTTATGTACCGTGATGGAACTCTGATGTAATGCCCAAAATCCCACAAATAATGCGCTTAGACTCTAGAACAGCATACCCGTGTTTTGTGGGAGAGGTGACGTTACTATGGGTCCCAGAGATGGCATTCTTGTGTTGTTTGCTGTTCATGGCCGTGCTTTTTCCCTAGGCCACTGCAAATTTCTGCATCAATGGCGTTTACATTGCGATGATGATCCTGAGATGCAGGGAGCCGCATCACCGATGGCATTGGCGACAGCGCGATGCGTGCCGATGGTGTGGTGGAGCCATGATGTCAGCATCTTCTGGGGAAGAAGATGATGCGCCTTCCCTGCATGCCTTTTCACCTGCACCCATCGCACATCTTGCGGCCCTTAGATGCAGGCTACTGTTTACTACTTAAGCACGCGTGTGATGACGCCGTATCAGCCTTGGCGTGCAACGGTATTTACTACGTTAACGGGAACCATCTCTATTGGCGTTTAGAGAGACCTACTGCAAGACCACCACAGAGCCAGTGTTGCGTGTATGGATTGGACATTTCGCGGTATATGCCACATAATAGATCCAAAAGGTAACTGTACTGCATAGCACTAGCATGTGGGAGCAAAATAGTTACATGTTTTGTGAGGTTTCTTCTCTTCTTAATAGATGTCAGAAGTCTCGCACTCATTGCACGCGTGTTATAAGATTAACTCACTCTCTACACAACATGCAACAAACATACGTGCATGGCTGTGTGTATTTGAAACAGGATACAGTTTTTTGAGGACTTGTTAATTCAAGTATTGTTACTACTTTTTTGTGTTTACCTGCAACGTCTCGCCGAATCAAGCAGCTTGTTCGGTCTACACTGTCACGATAATTGGACGGTGGACTAGTATTCAGGAGGTAGTTACTGGGATGTCCCTGCCATGATACATCTTTGATATGTAAAGTGCCGATCATGTAATGTTTAACTATCTGAAGTGTAATATTACTAAAAGTACATCATCAAACGAGTCTTCAACAACCAGGTCACGACTGACCAACACATTGATAAGATTAATCAAATAAGCCCATTTAGAATCATCACGCTAGAACGCTTGCACAAAATAAAAACAGTCTGAAAATAGAGACTGTGCCAGTTTCCCAGCACTTTACGGCGAGGACCGTCGAGGCCTGAACCTCGTATCGAAACCCTTTTGAGAGACAAACCACGCATTGTGAGTTTTCCACTCAGAATTCGGGCGTCCAAGCTCAATCTGTCAAACACTCCACGTTAGCACAGTCCCAACTGCGAAAAAGAAGGCACGAAAAGAAGAACTTACCTCAAATCTCCTCAAGAAACTTGGGACAAGCTTGTAAATCTCCAAAAGACTAATGTTCTTGCCAATGCACGTCCTAGCTCCAGCACCAAACTGTAGCATGGTTCCCTTCATCTCTTTGAGTTTCTCGGGAGTGGCCTCGAGCCAGCGTTCTGGCCGGAAAGCCTCAACGTCGAGACCAAAGACTTCAGGTCGGCGGTGCACGACCCAGGCGTTGCAACCGACAATTGTGCCGCCGGGAATAAATTCGCCGTTGATTTGCATGCCCTGTGGTGGAACGATGCGCTCGAGGAGGAGGCCGGGGCCAGGGTGGAGACGGAACGATTCTTGGATGACGGCGTCGAGATAAGGGAGTTTCTGGGTTTCAGACCATGAAACGGTCTTGTCGGGGCGCGATTCGATGATGCCGTCGGCGACAGCGGTGTCAAGTTCTCGCATCAGCTTCGCATAGGCATGGGGGTTCTTGATGAGGAAGTAGAAGACGGAGGAGAGGGAAAGGGCGGTAGTTTCCGAGCCGGCAAAGATCATAGATGTGCATGTGGAGAGGATACGGTTGTCGTCCATGAACTCGTGGTCATGACTAGCCTGCGCAAATTTGGAGAGGAGATCGATACCGCGGGGATTTGCTCTCTCATCGTCTGAGAGACCGAAGCGCTTGATCTTCTCCACCTGGTTGGCACGCTCACTGGAGCGTTTCAGGGCAAAAAGCGTTACTGGATGGACGCGCTTGTCCAGGCCGATGCGTTGAGCAAAGAGCAGGATTGGGTTTCTCCAGAGAAAACGGTCGAGGATGGGCATTTGGCCAATCTAAAGAATGTAAGTACAACGATACATGCGGAGGTCTCTATACTAGCAACTTACTGGTGCGACGTAGTCCAAAAATTGACCCAAGAAGCCAATGATGCCGTCCACATCTTTATTGCCCTCAACGAATCCAAGACGCTTGCTCCATGTCAACTCGCCAATGACGTCAAATGCAAAGTACTGGAGCCATTGACTGAAGTTGCAGCTGGCACCAGGATTGGCGAACAGCTGTTCCGTCCTGTCGAGGAAGTATGTAAGCGTCGAGCTTACGAGAGGCTCATAGTTGACAAGCGAACTCATGGCGAAAGCGTTGTTTACGCATCGGCGGTATTTTGCGTGGAAGTCTTCGTCGGTAGTAGAGAAGAGAGATAGTAGAGGTTTGCCTTTGACCACTGCGCCTTGAACGGGATAGAAATCAGACTGAGCAAAATTAGGTACTGTTCCATAAACTCTTTTTTTTGTTTCCGTACCTTGGTGAATCCCTTATTCAGCCCATAGATGGTCTTGATCGCTTTTGGGTCCGCAAAAGACAACACATTTGGCCCTATCCGTACAATATCTCCATGTTTGCGATGCAGCGCAATAATGTTCCAGTGGTGGTTCCGCGTGTATACGTCCAACACCCTCCACCAATTGGTATATCCAGCAAGCCGAGGCCCAGGATATTTGTTTAGTCCTTTCCAGTACTTGTTGTTGAGTAGAAATGCAAGCGTAGTCGTAGCCAGCACTAACGGCCAATATCGCACGAGCAGCGGAAGGATCTCGTTGACAATCATCTTGTGCAATCCAGTATCAGCGGTGATAGGTGCTGTCGATCCAAGGTCCAGGCATTCACGATGTCCGGAACAAGATAGGCAGAGCACTTTATATATGATTTTCGATATACATGCTTGAATATGCAACCGGCAGCTCGCAATCGGACCTGAGCCGTCATTTCCTAATACAAAGCACCCAGGTGCCGCCAGTTTAGTCTAAGTTACGCATTCGGGTGCTTGTGCGCAGTGGTTTGCATCGGCAGTTGACATGTTTGACGTGAGACGGCGGAAGTGGATCGGTGGCTACAATGGCACGGCTGAGAAGGATCGATAGCGCGGGGAGGGAGGATTCCGGGGTTTTCGCGGGTTAGGGGACATTTATCAACACCAAAATGCGTCTACAAAATCGTACGTCAAGTTACATTTTTTTCATGAGCATCTAGTCATTTCAAGGCGCTCACTCTTTCCGCGGCGCAACTAGGGGGCAGCCTATACACAAAACGCCGTGTATTGTCAGAATCTTAACATATTCTCTCATCGTTACTGGAATTTGGCTCACACTGGCACGGTCATGCTGCACGCGCTCTGTGCTATTCTAGAACTGCCGACGTTGGTTGTCTCAACAGCTAAACCTTGTGCGAAGGATAACGAAAGATTGTGGGCCTTGGAAACGTCGGCAGTTGTATCATAATGTCATAATCGCAACTGCCGGTCTCTTCTTTTAGCCGACTAGGCTGCTCAAGAGCCCCGACGCTCCGTGCTGTCGCACGTGACTTTGTACACTCGCAGATTCGAAAATTGATGTCATACTGTATGTACAACGCCACTTGCAAGATAGCAAAAATCGCTGTGCTACGTGGACGATAAGGAGTAGCATTTGCAGCTGATAGGCCTGGTGTCACGTGTGTCCCCAAATCCAGTTCTAGGCGGTCACAAAATGACGAGGCTGACAACTCAGCGTTTGCCAGTTGTCTCTTATCAACTCGGCAAGGTGCTCCAGACAACGAACTGTCATCTCCACAGCAAACTCATTTGGTTACCTGCAACACTACCACACTACACCGTATCATGCCTCAGTATAACAGCCCTCGTCAGGTGCCACAATATGGGTGACAGCTTACAGGTCAAAGCATTTCTGACAGCTTGTTACTCTTGACATTGCATCTTGAGATCCCTTGCACCAATCACACTTGATATATATCACTGCACAGAAGGAACGAATGTCTTTTTATCTATGGACATACGAAACTCGAACAAAAACATTGCAGTCAGCAAGTAGTTATTTAGCAGCGATCCAACGAGCCATCAATAGACATGGTAAGAAGATTTGAGCACTTCTATATTACATGCTTGCATGTGGTTCGGCCCGAAGTGATCTGAGGATTGACACCAGGTCCGCGTATAGTGACCCAGTTTTCTCTCGCACTTGAAGTAATATCCACACCACATCTTCCCAGTCAGCCGAGACCGAAAGTGCACCATCGGAAACAATACTTCCGTACTCTACACTACTGGGCCACATGGGTATACCAAGTTTACATAAACAAAGCCTAGGGATTTCACAGGGCCTGGCTTTCGGCATAACCGCGCCTCGCAGTACACACTGTCTTATCTTCTGGGACTTGAATTTCAGTAGGCCATGCATGGGCTTGTGAAAAAGCAGTATTGATACACAAAACCCTTGACCCCACAAACGATTCTGGGCCTAGATAGACCGGGAACGAGTACGTATGATAAAACATTAACTAGTGGGGGATGAGTGGGAAACATGAGATCGGCGTGAAACAGCAAATGCTACTGTAGCATCTTAACTCCAAAAAAGGAAATCAAAGTGAGGCCGAAGTCTGCATCTCCGTGGGGGCAATATATGGTTTATGATGAGCGTTTTTGTAAAGGGATATGTCAAGAAAGCCGTCACAGGGGCCGTCGCTTGTTTGTGGATGCCATGTCGGTGCTGAAATCCCGAGATGGAATATAAACCGCATGGACGATACTATCAGGAGGTGGAGACAGTCATCTCTTGGAGAAATAGCTTTGAAGATTTAGCTTGCATTTCTTCCAGTAGTTCAGTGTGCGTAATAAGTGTATACAGAACCACTTGTTTGTGGCGTCCCATGGTACGATACGGCAAAACTTCCCGAATGAGAAATGGCTAACGTTTGCTTATTGAGCGCAAGAAGGAGCTCTTTTAGGGGTACGTCAGCGGCGGCTGCGGATGGTCTAGACGCCATAGTGGAGGTCGAGATGCTCCGACTGTGGAGTGGGAGACTAGTCGAAACAGTGAGGAGTCTGGCGAAGCGCCGACAAAGTTCAACAGTTATGCCGTGCATGCAATGTGCTCAAGAAGGTACGCTAGTGCAGGGAACATGGATAAACTGACGAGCGAAGCCACCGATGAAGAGCAAAGGTGACCCTTTTTCAGTGCCTGAGACTCCACCGATCAGCCTTATATGTATACCAGTAAACATGTGTGTGTAGACAAGTGTGACGGTCGAGGGACAGTTTGAGGGGTCAGGGTGCCGACAGCCACTAGGGGCCTATCCGATATCCCCGATCGTGGTGTTCTCAAAGGTGATATGCTAAGATGTGCGGGTGAGGAGTTGGTGTGGTGGATCCCAGAGATGCGGTAGCCCAAGCTCTCCGTCAAAGGATGCTAGGGAGCGGCTGGTGTCCAAGTCCCCCGCCTGCAATCTATCCAGGAAGGGATGGGTAATGGACAGCCACCAACTCGGGGCAGACCCCTTATACAGAGTGTAGTGTGGGTGGCCCATGTTCCGTTCTCTTTCAGTGACATCTGTTTTGAGACAACTATACGCGAGTGCATTAATACCTCGCTGGCAAGGTTGAGCTCAGGGTGTATCGATGTTCCTAAACAAGGCGGGACAAGCCAAGTGTAAGTCGTAGATCTATCCCGCTTACCACTGAGGAAAGTAAGACAGTGGCACTATGCTAAAAGTGAATGTTGGAGACAGGGGCTTGGGCAACTATGGCGGGTGGCCAGGTGCAGCTGGCGTAACGTCAATACGGTGGTGATAGCAACCCGTCTCTAGAGAGAGACCGTTGGGTTGGCAGTCACAATGGCTTGCGGTGCACCTGCATTACTGCCCACCACGACTTGAGGATGGACAAGGGGAAAGCTGGGGGGTATTGGACTAGAGATACAAGGTTGCAGCGCGGGAAAGGATTTGGGGTAGGAGAAGTTTGGTAGCGCTCGAGATGAGAGGGCAGCGCCGCGCAAGTGCGGTCAAAACAAGACGGGCTAGATTATTTTTCTTGTTGCAAGTGCAGGTTTGCTTGCCATGAGTGAGTCATCGGGCTCTGTCACGATAGCTACATGGATGGAGCCCATGGCGGGCGGTGCCCTGCCAGCGTGTAGCGAAACGCGGCCGGATGGAGGAAATGTTTGCATCAACAGTCATAGGATATGACGATTCTGCATCGTGAGCGTCATGTTGTGCGTAGGTGGGTGCGAGGACAGGCCCTGGGTGAGGGACGAGGGACAGGCAATGGATGAGTCGTGGGGGCTCGGAAGGAGAAAGCCGGTTGTGGTCGACTCAGTGGGGCGGCTAGCTTGGCAGAACCCTGTCGAGCTGAAAATGCGTGAGCATGAGCATGAGCATGAGCATGAGCATGAGCATGAGCATGAGCATGAGCATGAGCATGAGCGTCGGGTGTCTAGTGTAGTAGAGTCAGACGGTCGGAACATTGCCGTTGCGACTAGGGAGCACTCTACGCCTAGAGGGGCATACTGGATGCGCATACTACAGCAAAACATCATTGTCCATGTGGGGTAGGCCGCAACGCCGGTCACCTGTGGGTTTTGCCCCCCGGATATTCGTTTGCCTGGGAGGCGCAGTCGACAGGTCTGAAACATGGTACATGTACGGTAGGTTGGGTGCTATCGATAAGACCGTCGCGCTGGGACAGGACAGAGACGACGACTAGGAGCATACTGGTCCATATCGGACATGCCGGGCACTTGCGTAATGCTCCTCACCATGCTTCACTTGATCGCCCTCCCTCTCCAATCGCGCCGACGAGGACGTTACGGACGTCCAGCGACGAAACCCATCTCCTGTGCCCTGCATGCTCCGCTCCGCAGAGAGGCGAACCTTTTCTTTTAGACGGACGGTAGTATGTATGTAGTACATGGGCCGGCTGGTCGGGCAGGGCGAATTATAGCCGGCATTGCCAGTTTTTGCAAGCAAAAAAAAGATACTGTGGAGAAGGGTACCGTCCCATGTGCACTGTACTCGACTGTAAATCTCACACATTACGGTACTTCGGACATGTGCGAGAGCGTCGGCGGTGCCGCCAGCAGTCGACCGTCACCGCCTTGCACCGCCTGCCCTGCCTGCACCGCCGCAACAGCGCATCATGTGCTCCGGCCACATGAGTGAAGTGGCGCACCGCATCACCGCCCGGTCCTGGCCGCATTGCCAGCAGCAGCATCACCGGCAGCAGCAGAAGCATCGTCAGTGCCAGCGTCATGAGGTGCTTAGGGTCGTGCCATGGTTGCCCACGGCCCAAGATGGCATGCAGCCTCTTCCTGCTTCAGCAGCCGCCGGAGCTACTCGACAATGCTACTCTCTGCTCTGCTAAGCTTCTGGGCCGTGTCTGCAAGAGTCGGCGCACATGATCGCGGGTTTCTCGGTAGACTAACCCTGCCTACCCCCCTGTCCGACCCGCTGATTGGGCTGAGTGTTTGCAGCCCATTTTTAGGCTCAAGCAACGTCAACCTGTAGACGGCCCAAGACTACCTCGACTACACCCACTTGCAAGACTCTGCCAGCAACACACCCCTTGACAAGCGCAGAAGCCTTCACCCATCCCTCGCACACCCCGGCCCCCCGAAAAGGGCATCAAAGCCGCTGCGGTCCCCTCTCCATCTGGACGCCCAGGGAAGGCTTCTGGAATCCGTGTCATGTTGCAACACCACATGCTCGACAGTAAGCCCAGTCGCAGGCTTCACTTTTTTTTCTTCGCCAGCTCCGCCAACGGCGTTTAGTCCACCCCGTTCAAGTGCTGGTGCTGGTGCTGCCATTCACGGCCACTTGTTACGGCCGGCCCCCGTGAGCTCTTGTGCGTCTCGTCGAGCCATGGCTTTGCCTGCTTGCTGCGTATGTACATGGCTTCAGCTGCCATGGTCGACGAGCCAGTAATGCTCTCGGCCATACTCGTACACTAACTTTGCTACTTCCACTCGAGAGGCTGATCAAGCGCCTCGTTGCTTCTCATCTCCGACCATGCATGTCAAAATCGTCATTTGCACATTGTGCCCGCCATGAGCAGCCCGTCGCAATCTTCGTCCACGCCTATCCACGTGTGCACAACGCTTTCGCCGTGCCCGTCGGTCAGCTTAGATCCGACTAAACCTGCAGCCTGCATATTTTCGCCATATGCACGTTTAGACAAGCTAAAATGCGCTGCGCAGGCAAACGGGGCAGTGTGCATGAAATCCTTGCCGAGTGTGTGGCCACGCCGAGCGGCCCATGATCGTCGCTTGTAAGCTCTTAAGAGATGGCACCCACCACCACCACTAGCCTTTCTTCACCCTCCGCCTCCCACCTCGCCTTCCCCCCTCCTCATTCGCCCGCTCTTCCCTGTCTCTCCATCTCAATCAAAGGCGCCTCAGCAATCACCACATCCGCCCAGAGACATCTTTTTTCTCTTTACAATCTCTTTTGTTTCTTTCCTTTAAATCGTTTGAATCCGTCCCATCTAATATCGCAATCCGTCTCGCACCTACCACCCTGAAACACACATACCCAAGGCCACTATGCCGATCTCGTTACTACCCGCTTCGGCTGCGGCCTTTGCGCCCCGTTCCAACGTCAACGTTGTTTTGGCCTCAAAAGCCGAGCCATGGTTAACACAAACGTTGAAGAGAGTCAACCGGGTCAAGCGGCCGTTGAACAGCGTACAACAACACACGCGCTGCCTGACCGAGACACTATCCGGCCCAAATGCCATCTGGTCGCTTTGCTCCATCATGGTACCAAAGGCCCCCGACTCGGAACTGCGCAAGGACTCGAACCCGCTCGTCGAGGCCCTGTTCAACTACCAAATCATCCACATTGAGGCCTATGTCGTACACGTCGACATGGTTTCACAACATGAGGTTGCATTCAAGCTTACACAGGAGACCATTGATGCGTTGATTGAGTACCACAAGGACATCTACTCGGTTGATGTCTCCGCCAGCACCTGGGAGTGGGCTGAGAAGGAGCAGCAGTTGAAGAAGCTTCAGGATGGATTTGTCCAGGCCGTAAACCGTTACGTATTCCGCACTGGTGTCAAGGCTCTGGAAGGTCTGGAGGAAGAAGGCGCGGGAGAACTACTCGAGGGACGAGGTGAGGACGTCAAGAGCGCCATCATGGGGTTGTTCCTCCCCCTTCTTCCCCCTCCTCCCAGGATCGTCGATGTCGTCCGACCCGCACCCCTCCTCCCAAGCTCGACTGCCTCAGCCAACTGGTGGGTGCCAACACAACAGATGCATCCGTCGCACTCTGCCCCAGTCGATGCCTGGAGGGTGGTTCCTTCGACCCCCAGCCCTACCATTGCTACCTGCGGTGAAACCGGACCTTCGTTCTGGAGCACCATGGGAACCATGGGCTTCGAGGCCATTCAGCTTCCATCGCCGACTCCTTCCTTCAGCCAGCCATACAACTCGACGAGCCCCTACGCACAAAGTACCAGCCCATATGCGCCAAGCACCAGCCCGTACACATCGAGTTCGTATTACAGCCCGCCCCCGGCATCGGCACCAATCCCAGCCCTTCCTCTGCCCAGTGTCTTGGCCCAGCAATGTGGTTCAAGCGCCGTCCACGGAGGATTCGGTGGTTTTGGATGGGATACTGGATTTGCACCACAGTACGCAGCCTTCACATAATTTGGAAGGCGCTTGTGCTGTGGTACATGTATCTGATCTCTGTCGATGGCGGGAACCGCGGACCGGCCAGTCCCCCAGATTTTCCCTTCATACGCTGGTTGCCAGTGCACCAACCTTGCGACACCCGACACGAGACGAAAGCAATATTCATGACATGATGCTAAACAAGCAGACATCATTACCAAACCAGCATGGGACGGCGTTTTTCATCGATTTTTAGCGAGCGTCATTTTCTCCTCTCTTCTCGTACATGTTCTCTTTTGATACCTGATTTTCTTGATTTGTCGAGTGCTTTTCTCCTTTTTTTTAGCGAGCGATTTCTCTTTTGTTTCTTCATTGCACAACACGGCCGGACCAGGTCTTTTCTTTACTGAATACAGCATCTCTGGGAGGTATGCATGTCGGGCATTTTAACGGAAGACGGTAAACACAGCCTCACGGCTCACGAGGTCAGGCACACTCGCATTGTTTTTTTGTTTTCTTGTTTTTAATGTCGTTTTCCTCCTGGACGGGCGCGCCATCTCTTCGTTGAGCCAGTGGCATGCCATGACTCTTACGATTTGACGCGATCAACGTTCACGAACCTGCCTACTCGGACTGGCATTGAGTGTCAGCTGGACATGCCGAGGGGCGACGACAAAAGTTATACATGCATCTGCGATGCCGCTGTAATAGCTCGTCTCTGTTTGCTAAAGGGAGACTGGGTCGGAAATGGGGAAGCAGTTGGGCAGGGGTCGAGACAGGAGTACGTCTGTGGCGTCACTGACTCTAGGGAAGTGGTCCTCTGCTTGCGGAGCAAACGCTTTCTGATGTACCCTTTGCACTTTTGCTGATCTCAACCGACGCGGGAACCTGGATGTACAGAGACTTGTGGGGTTCATCTCCTACGCTCCAAGGCCAGTCTTTGGAGAAAGCACGCTGCCTGGTTGATCTGGGCGGGTGTGAAACAGATGCTGGACAGAAGCAAGCTTCTCACTTAGCCTTCTCTACCTAATTACAAAAAAAAACGAACCTTGAAATCCAATACAAAAAAAGATTCTTCAGATACAAAGTTTGCCCATGACATGTGCTAAGAGCAGCAAGTGAAGTTGAAAAAGAGTCAAGAGGCGAGGATTGTCGATCATGTCGTGACCAGGGCTTCGGGTCAACGGCCCCAGGGCGATGGCTGTGCCGCAATGAAGGATTGGGCCGATGAGTGGTGCCAGACGGTAGGTTATCGGGCGGGAGTGGTGCTACGGTCGCGATGAGGCCGAGAGCAAGGCGAGGATTGCTTTTGCGACCCGTCGCAGCCAGCACGCCTCTAGCCTGTTGTCTGACGGCCGTGGTCTCCTCTTGGGACACATGAGTTCCGCCGGGGCCACGCCTCTCTTAATGTCGAAACGTCGTGTCTGCATTCCACAGCCCCGTCGCGCAATGCCCGCCGCGCCCGCTTCGTCATAATGCCGCCCGCCAATTCGCCTGTAAGCATGCCCGTGTGTCCGCGACACGGCCGATGTGACCGACACTGCACATCACGACACGAGCGTGGATGACGGACTGACTGACGGAACGCCCACTATATAGGACCCCGAACCCACCTTCATCTCGGCCCTGCGCGACCTCGAGAGCCCTGTCAACGACGACGTCCTTAATCTTGCCGCAACACTGGGCACCCAGCCTGGCGACGACGGTGACGGCGACGGTGACGACACCGGCGACAACCATCACGACAACGCCAATCCCATCCACGACGCCGACGCCCTGGAACGCGCCCACCTGCACTATCTGCGCGTCGCCCACGAGCACGACCAGGTGCGTCTCGAACGGTCTCGCGAGCGTCTGCGCCTGCTGGAGCGGCAACGAGACGAGTTGGAGCAGCGGGACAGGCTGCGGCGAGTGATGAGTCGCCTCAGCCGGTTGAGCGACAACAACTATGGCGACCGTGTCCCTAGCCAGAACAGCCTGTACGACTGGTCGCCTGCAAATGAGGCCACCGCCACCGAGAGCTCCCTCCGCTCCACAGCCATTCTGCAGTCAGCCGGCGTGCGCAGACACCCACGCTTCTCTGCCCGCACCAGGGAAGCCGCTTCCACAGAGGCCCCATCACGCCATACCTCGCACCGTACTCTCAGGGAGATGCTTGCCGCCAGAGCCAGCCTGCACAGCGATTCAATCGAGCGACACCGCGAAGCCACCGCCCGCCATATGTCCATGCAGCGACTATCAGACGGCCGCTCGTCGCCCATGCTCGAGCAGACGGTCAAGTACCTGTCGCGGATACGCCACTCGAGCAACCCCGACGAGAGCCTGGAATATGCCCGAGACGCCGGCTTCCTGACGAAGGACTACTTTTGCCTGCAGCACGCCGACTTTGTTGCCGATACTTTTACAATACCGCGTCCGACCGAGACGTCCTGGCTGGTCCCCGGCGCCGTCTTATCGGGCTGCCAACATGCAACCACCATGCCCCCTAGCGTTTCTGTCACATCCCGGCACTCTGGGCTCCCTCCACCTATCCGCCCGTGGATATGGACTCCGTCCGAAGCGTCTACGAGCCGCAGCTCACATTCATCCGAAACACAGCCCCAGCAAGACCAGTGGCCTGTCAAGGTCACAATACATGACGTCGATTGGGACGCCATGTCCCTCTCCGCAACTATGGAGGCATACAACGTGCCCTCGCACCCACACCCGCATTCGCATTCCATCCTCCCCACCAACGGTAGTGCGCCACCCGTCACGCGCACATCCTCCATCACCACATATCTCGAAGGCGAAATCCTCGACTTCAACAACCATACCCTCCTCACCGAATCCTTCAAATCCAGCGCTGCAAACGACGCAACCTACTGGCGCAAGCTGCCGCCTTTCCAAAAGATGAGCGACGAAGACGTCATCAGGGCATTGACGAGCAAGAAATGGCTTGCCGAAGTCCTGAGCCAGGAATGGATACTGATGCGTTGGAAGGAACGTTGTTTTGTCAAAAGTCTGAATCGCAGTACACCGAATTTCGTAGTAACACCCCCTTCTACAACCACACCTTCCTTCTCAGATGGCTCAGCATCAAATTCCTGGTCTACTACTGCCCACATCTCTCAAGTCCAGCCCTCGCCCTACCGCATCGTGCGTAATGCACAAACCGGTCGCCCCGAGGTCGAAATTACCCCCCAACCACTCTTCAACTCTTCACCCACCAACGATACCGAACACGCTACCTTTGACGATTCAGGTTGCGGTCTTACTATAAGCGGATTTTACTACGTTGCTCTGGATCGGATGAATGGTAAACTGGAAGGATTGTATTATGATCCACAGAGTAGCCCGTATCAGTGTTTGAAATTGGATAGCGTGAAGGGTGGGTTGAGGAGTGCGTGGGGGTTCAGGTAGTGAGGGCAAATGCTTAAGTATGAGTGCTATACAAGGTAGGAGTCTGTTTGGCGCAAGTGAGGATGTGCTTTAAAATGGTATCATCCCTATTTTTTGCATTGCCTTGGGAGTTTTGGAGTCTTTGGAGAATCTCAGGATTGGGATGGAGAATACGCTGTCATGGCACCATGGCTCCTCGAGGCTTATCATTTCTTTGTTCATTTCCTTGATTGGATCCGAAGGAAAAGGGAAACATGGCAAATACCACCTGCAATTTACATATATCTTATGAAGTACATCAAGTTACTAGTTTACTCTTATGTCAAAACAGACTTGCATATGATGAGTCCTTGGATAGCCTCGAGTACCCTTCATTACCCAACACTAGCCTTGAGTGCTGCCAGTCACACATACATACACGCTGTATACGCGATATGACATAGCCAATAAGAGAAGTATTGGGGGCTAGTTCGCTGCCCCGCTTTTCCTGCATGTACCAGAAAGAGTCACTGTACGCCTAATATGTATAAAAAGAGTTTGACGAACCACAAACTTTGCATGTCAAATACACGAAAGGGAGGTCTTTTCTGAACCATAGAGCTCGTCCAGGCATTTCTAATGCAACTACATCACAAGATCGAAAAGTAAAAGAAAGGAACCATAAGACCAAAAATACCAACCAAAACACCAAACCCAACCATGTCTTCTCCCTCTTACCCCAAAACAGCCGTCAACAAACTCGGCCGTCTGCCAAATAGAGGTTAGTCATCCTCATTCTTCTCCTCTATTTCCCCCTAATCCAAAAAGTCCCCGATACATAAAAAAATTCCCAGGCACCTACGACTACCAAACCATCCACACCCTCATAAACCGCACGCCCATCCTTCACGTCTCCTTCACCGACCCCGCCCACCCCTTCCCCGTCGTCCTCCCTATGCTCGGATGTACAGGAAACTACTCATCCCCCAACGATTCCCCTGCCCAAGATGTCTACCTTCACGGCTACATTTCCGGCCGCCTCTTCAAACAATCCGCTGGATCCCCCCAGCAGCAAAACCAACAAGAAAAAAACGAGGAAGGCCTCCCAGTTACCATTGCCGCATCGAATCTCGACGGTCTAGTCTTGAGTCTCACCCCGTTCCACAATTCGTGCAATTATCGGTCTGCGGTTGTGTATGGGTATGCGAGTCTTGTCGAGGATGAAGACGAGGCCATGTGGGCTATGCGGGAGATTACCGAGAACATGCTGCCTGGGAGGTGGGAGGGGAGTCGGGTGCCGCCGACCAAGGCGGAGGTGAATAGTACGGGGGTGATTAGGGTGAGGGTTGTTTCGGTAAGTACTTCTACATCTCCTTTTCTGCGCTTCTTTGGCTTTCTCTGAAAAGCGACAAGGGGAAGAGAAATGCTAATGCGGAGGTTAGGCTTCGGCGAAGATTAGGACGGGGGGACCGAGTGAGGATCGTGCGGATTTGAAGAATGCGGAGCTGGTGAAGAAGACGTGGACGGGGGTTGTGCCGTATTGGGGGTCGTGGGGGGAGCCGGTGCCGGGTAAGGAGAATGGGTGCGAGGAGGTTGAGGAGTATATTGAGAGGTGGAGAGTGGTTGAGAATAATAGGGGGAGGCAAGAGGCGTTTGATGCGACGACGGAGAAGTAAATGGGAAGGGAATGGATGCATGGCAGGGGTTTTTGGGTTTGGGATAGGTTGTTTGTGTTTAAGTTTAGTATTCTCTTCTCATGTATGCACCCCGGAAAACACAGAAAGCGGTATATGACCAAATGAAATAACATGAAATTTTACAACCAAAATCACTCAGCCCTCCTCTTTTGCATACCCACCTTTCTCTTGCCCAGCACATCCCTCCCTTCTTCAATACTCAACATGGCCTCCCTCTTCTTCTCCGTTACCGGCTTCAACGCATCTCTAACAACTCTGCCCTCAATACTTACACCCTCCTCTTCGAACTCTTCCATCTTCTTGCCCACCCGCGCTTCAATCGCGAACACAAGCTCCACATCTCTTTGTCCAATCAACGTAATGGCCGTACCCACACGACCCGCACGCGCCGTACGTCCAACACGATGGATGTAGTCGTCTGGATCACGTGGCACGTCAAAATTGATGACAAGCGCTACCTCTGGGATATCGAGACCACGGGCAGCGACATCGGTGGCTACCAGGATACGAGCTGCTTGGGCACGGAATCGCGCTAGATTGTTCACACGATCGGATTGCTTGAGTCCCGAGTGCAGGGCCGTGACGCGGTGGTCAAGCAGGCGCAGCATGTATTCGAGCAAAGTAGCAGTCTTAGTCCGATTGCAGAAGATGATGACACTTTTCTCGCTGTTGACTGGCGTATTGAGAAGCACATGGAGGTAGCATTCCTTGTGCGTGACGGGCGTTTGGAGATACCGTTGCTGGAGACGCGGGGGAATTGCTAGATCCTCTGTGTCTACTTCTGATACGAAAATCGGTAGTCTGCCCGGAGCACGCGGTTGATCTTTGAGAGCCAGAACTTCTGGTGTTACGGTTGCAGTGAATAAGAGCGTTTGTCGGGTTTCTTTGGGTGGAAGCACGGATAAACATGTTTCGAGATCGGGTAGCATGGAGCCTTTTCCTGGGGCAAGCAGACGATCGGCTTCATCAAAGACAACGAACCGCACACGCCGCAACCCGCAGATGGTGTCTTCACCCGAGGTTCTGATGTGCTCTGCGAGTCGACCTGGTGTTGCAATCACGACATGGGGGCGCGAGGCAAGTTCAATAGCTTGAGCGCGTTGGTCTGAGCCTCCTGTAATCAAGATTGGCTTCATGGACTGAGGGGCCGATATGGCCTTGACTTGCTCATAGATCTGAATCGCAAGTTCGCGTGTGGGTCTAAATGGCCGTTAGCATAATGCTATAGCTGATTTGTTTGATGCCACTCTTGTCGCATCACAACATGGCAAGGCAAAACTCACGTGATGATGACCGCAAAGATTCCGCTCGGATCCTCTGCCCATTTTTGCAGAATGGGCACTGAAAACGCGATGGTTTTACCAGTACCGGTTCTTGAGCCTCCTATACAGTCTTTTCCCTTCAAGATCTCGGGGATACAAGACGCTTGAATCCCCGTTGGTCGCTTGATCGCCATGCTGGCGAGCGAGGCAACGAGCCATGGCGCTACATTGAGTGAAGCAAAACTGAGCTTTTGGTTGACCGCAGGAACATCGGCAGCTTGAGAAGGCGTTTTGTTACTTTGCGCGCCATTGGCCCTCGCTTTGACGCGCGAAATGGTTGTTGGTGCTACTTGGAGTGGCTTCGGGGCAGGTTGAGCTTTAGTCTCCGAAGCAGAACTTTCACTGCAATCGGCAGGCGAAAGTCTCCTCCTTTTTCTCGCCCCAGACTGGGCCTCCAATATCTCTTGATCGGACGCACCGGAATCGCTGTAGTCGCTAGTCGTCATATTGTGGTTGTTGGTTGTTTTCCGAAGCTTAATCTTCGACTTGGCTTCTGAGATTTTGTGCAGGGATATCTCACGCTAATCTTATCGATAACGCTACGTGAAACTGAATTAGGACCAACCATTGCGAATCGTACTATCACATTGCTGCATGATTGAAGATGTGATCTTTGACCAGAGGTCGCGAATTCCACGAATAAACTTTGAACAAGGATCTAACCGAAAGAATATATGTATACGCCCAGATATGCATCCGCATCACGCCTAGCTCGGGATCACGACAGTTTCAGTTCAGTCCATCTACAATCCCTAGGCGAATCATTTGCCATCTCTCCTGTACCTGCAGCAACTCTCTCCACATAGGCAGGATTTGTCCAATCCAGCCCAGTACTTGTCGCCATAGTCCAATGTGATTTCTGAACCAGCTTCAACTCCCTTACTGACAAGTACCACCCTTTGGGTATCCAGCCAGGTAAATGTCGAGGACTGCACATTAGGCTTGCAGCTATGATTGATAAAGCGCGTATAGTTTCCCACTCTTCCTTGCCAGATTTGGTAGCTAGTCGATTGTGTTGAGCTATCCATCACATCAAGATGCCTCATACCTTTTGTAATCAGGCCAACAAGTTCGCCGATGCCGGTACCGCGATCGAAAGCTGTTAAAGCGACTAGCCCGTTGTTTTTGCCATCCGGA
This sequence comes from Bipolaris sorokiniana ND90Pr, assembly GCF_000338995.1. Taxonomy (NCBI): domain Eukaryota; kingdom Fungi; phylum Ascomycota; class Dothideomycetes; order Pleosporales; family Pleosporaceae; genus Bipolaris; species Bipolaris sorokiniana. The sequence goes on along the minus strand of NW_006911908.1, from coordinate 315,477 downwards.
GTGCGGTATACCTGAACAGGCGGCGGCTTGCGTTTTACACATCCAAACAGCAATGGGAAGCAGAAACAAGAGTTTTCCTTTGGATCGTCCGATTGGTGCTCGTTGCACAGTGCGCAGACGTACGCACCGCCTGGTCTTGCGATGACGTTCGTTTGTGGCGTCCACCTTGGATCTTCACATCCCCAGACCGATTCATCGATTACGGATTCGTCAATTTGTTCGAACGAAAAGTATGGGTCTTGGGTCAGATATGTCTGGCGTAAAGGTATTGGATCGGACCCGTCTTCGAACACGACCCATTCGTGCGGATGTCCAGGGTACTGAAGGGTTGGTGACTCGCCCACAATTGCTAGCAACTGCCGCCAGTGGGGATGAAGAGTATCGGCTGCTACTTCCAGTCGCTTTCGCAGATTTCTAAGACGTCGCATAGCGTCGTTGTCGAATCCGACGCGGTACTTGCAGAAACGGTAGATACCCATACCGGCAAACACAAGTGCTGCCCAGCCTGCGGCATCCTTCACTTCTTTGTAACCTCTCCAGATTGCCATCTTGTTTCGCAATTCCTTTCTGCAGCAGCATCGTCAGCGATCGTCATCAAAGCTGTTCACCTCAGTAACATCTTGCACTTACTCGGACCAGGCAAAATCTTGACATGCCTCCATGAAAACGGCCTTTCTATGTTTCGTCGTCGATAGCTCTGGTCTCGTTTGACTACGATATTGCACCTGCTCTTCAAAGAGTTCAGTCCACCGGGCTTGTACAATCATCTCAATCGACCGGCATACGCGGCTTGCTTGTGTAACCTTGCGACAAAACGTGTTCATTTGACTGAACGAGTTACATACTGTACTTGCTGCGCTATTGAGCACCGTCATCGTGGCAGGTGTGGCGTCTGATTGCGCATGTCGAACAATGTCCATTGATGACCCATTGGGTGCGACTTGAAACTGTTCAAATATTGCTTTCGGATCTAGATTGATAGAGCCATGAACCTGCTCCCAAATACCAATGATAAGTTTGTCTAGCGTAGAAGGTTGAAAGACGAATTTATCCGAGGCGACCTTGAACTGTCAGTATATTTGATCTGCAGGTGGCTTCGCTGGCAACATTGAATAGTCACCTGACAAGTTTGAACCAGGCGATCAACAGCCGGCCTTCTATTCGAGAAGGTCCCACAAACATCGAGCTTTGGTAACATGCACGTACTCTTTTTCTTTTCGGGAAACTTCGGCTATCAATTTGCATTTGCCGCTGATGTTCGCTAAGATCTTCCTGGAATGAAGACTGCTTTTGAGATACTCTTAACCCGCCGGTACCTTTCCTGCGGTTTTCCTGCTGCTGCTCCCTCGATGGGTAAGGACTTTCCTGAAAATGAGGTTCATCGCTTGGTGAGGTTTCGTCACACTCTCGATCATCTACTGCCGGACTTTGTGTAGGGGCAGGGGTTCTCATGCCCGTCAAATCTACTGTTTGCTGTATGTGTGTCAGAATGCGCCACTTCATGTGGGAGTTGCGATAGTAGTAGATGACCCAACATACCGATGCTATCCTCTCGGATCGCGCTCTTGCTCCATTGTCGTTGCCAGCTTCCTCGAGGAAAGCCTCAACGCGAAGGATAGGGTGGTTAAGATTATCCAGTTGTGGCCACGCAACATTGATGTTGGACTTGGAGAGGTGCTCTTGTATAGCTCGGCTGATACATTCTGAAAGGCCTTCAACGTCTGGTATCGCAGCCATCTCGTGATTTTTATGGCTATACCTCGCTAACACGAAAGAAGGCTGTCGGAGTATCACCCGCCACTAAGGTCGCTTGGCTAGATGAACAGCATGCAAAAGGTAAGCTGGTATCCACTGCGCCCGAATGCCAGATTCCCGTCGTACAGGTACCTCGGAGGAACGACGGGAGACCCCGATGGAATCGCTGCGGTGGCGAGACGCGCGGGAAACGCCCAATAGGCGAGAGAGAGACTGCTGTGGCTCAGGTGAGGTTTCGTGCTGCTCAGCAACACCTTGGTCAATTAATCCATACACGCTCAATGACGTTGTGACATGGGGAGAGCGGGCTGGGCAGAACCGATAAGGTTGTAGATGGAAATTCTGCTCGAGCAGCAGAAGCTGGGGGGAGCGGAAACGCTTTGGAGGCTATGTGCATCAAGCTTGGCTTCGGTCGTGCTCTCGGTCCACTCTGCGTCATCCGAACAGTTGTAGGGGTCCTCTTGCGCCAACTTTTTTGCGCCCAAAACATGTCAGATACTATGTAGGAGGATGTCGGAAGCTTAGTTTTACTCACAAAAGATTATCGAAAATCCATTCTGCCCGGTTGAATAGTCGTATTTGCTGCTCAATGCTGCCCGGGCAGTCGAGCTGCTCTCAGGTCCCCTGTTTTAGCCAGCATAAAAGTGGGGACCAAATGTCGAACTACTGTGACGTGCTCGTCTGCTTATCGGCAAACGTCATCAAACCACAATATTTTTGGTACTAAGAAATGTTTAATCATAGAACATTTGACATAGGAAACAACAAGGCAACGGCGAGGAATTGATCTTTGTACTTTGCCGACATGTTCTTTTCCTCCCACTCAACAAGCGTAATAGCTTGAACGGATCGATTACGAAAGTCTGCCGAACGGCCCCCCGACGTAAAACTAGGTTACCCACATTTACCAAGCTGTGGCGCTGCACTGATGATCGTAGTGGACTAGGTACGGTAATCGGACTGACATGGTGTATATATGCTTAGAAGCTCAACGCCCGGGATGGACCACCTATCCCATTCTAAATCAACGGCAATAACGCGACGCACCTCTGCGCATTTATCAGTGGCCCTGTAATTCAGTCTCTTTCTGCCAAGTAACTGTATTTCTACTTGATCTTTGTACGATTGCATCGTTTATTGTAGTGACGATGGAGTCGACGGGTCTGAACAGTAAACTGGAAAGGATCGCGACTCGAGAATCTTACACTTTCCAAGGACAAAAAGGATGGCGGAGATGGCGTATACTACAGCCTGGACGAGGCATGTATCACGATGTTAAACGAAGACTACCATACTATTGGAGTGATATCACGGACGCCTTCACTTATCGGGCTTTTGCAAGTACGGTCCGCATGTACTTTGTCAAGTAAGTACCTTCACTCAGAGGGGCATATATGTACTTACAATCGCAGTGTGTTACCCGCCATTGCTTTCACACTCGACATGTATCGCCGCACTGGCGGATTCTTTGGCGTCAACGAAGCCTTGTTTTCGTCAGCGTTGGGAGCAATGGTGTTCAGTCTACTCTCATGTCAACCGTTGACAATCGTCGGCGTAACCGGTCTGATTGCGCTGTTCAACTATACCATCTACGACATCATCACGCTCTACGAACCTAGTATATATCCAGCATTCACAGCCTGGGTCGGCATCTGGGCTGCCATTTTCCACTGGATTGTGTCGTTCGGAAACTTCTGCGATTACATGGCTTACGTTACCGACTTTTCGAGTGAAACGTTCGGCTTGTATGTTGGTATTATCTACTGCGGTATGTGAACCTCGAGCTCTTACTATAAGCTTGTGATTAATTTCTCAATAGTCAAAGGTGTTGAGGAGCTCGTCTACCTCTTCGAAGCCTCCGAATTTGAGGGTGGCTACCTCTCTATCGTCATCGCAATTCTCTACTTTGGCTCTGTCTACGGTCTCGAAAAGCTTGGGGGCAGCACGATCTTCAACCCTTTCATACGTGGTATTCTAGCCGATTACTCTTTTGTCTTTCCCACGCTGTTCTGGGTCGGCTTTTCACATATCCCTGGACGACTGAAAGACACCGCAATGTACCGTGTTCCGATTGTAGGAGCTTTCCAGCCGACTCAGAATCGCGATTGGGTAATCGACTTCTGGAATCTTGATGTCAAGTGGGTGTTTGTAGCTTTACCATTTGGTTTCTTGATGATGTTGCTATTCTACTACGATCATGCAAGTTTAGAGCCTTTCATTCTTCAGTGATCCAAGCTAACGTCTATTTACAGAACGTTTCCTCCCTTACCGCACAAGCCCGTCAATATCCCCTCAAGAAACCTGCCGGCTTCCATTGGGATTTTTTTCTGCTTGGATGTACCTGCTTCGTCAGTGGCGTTATCGGTCTTCCTCTTCCTAATGGTCTCGTACCTCAAGCGCCAGTGCATACCGACTCCTTAACCATATACGAGACAAGGCTCAACATTACTGAGACTAAGGATAGCCGCGAGATTCGCAAGCCAGAGGTTGTAGCTACTGCTGTGGTTGAGCAGCGGATTAGCCATTTCCTTATGGGCATGGCCATTTGGGGTACTATGACAGGTCCCCTGCTCATCGTCCTACATACCATGCCTGCGGCAGTCTTTGCGGGCGTGTTTTTCGTTGTCGGTGTATGTGCCCACTATCTCGTCTCCCCTCATTCTTCGCTCAGTAACTAACTGTCATCCAGTGGGGCTCCATAGAGTCCAACGGAATCTTGGCCAAGATATGGTACCTAATGTCTGAAAGACGCTTTCTCGACCCACAAAACCCTCTCAACACTGTCCCTCGTAAGAAAATTGGGCTTTTCATCTGTATCCAAATCCTGGGCGTTGCTTGCACGGTTGCCATCTCTCAGACCATTGCCGCTATCGGTTTCCCAGTACTCATCATCGCCCTGATTCCTTTACGCACCTTCTGTATGCCGAAATGGTTTTCCGAGCAGGAATTGGGAGTGCTAGATGCACTGACCGCCGATAACCCAGCTGTGCTGGTCAGCTTTGGTGGAACACCAGGTGGCATGAAGAGCAGTGGTGCCGGGGGTGAAACAAGAGATGAAGAACAGGGCAATGTGGAGAAGGCAGACAGCTCTGGGTCACAGAGTAGGCCACCGAGTGCTTTTAGACAGCGTGAAGGTAGCATCCATAGATAGAAGGTGGTGCAGTGGGAGCTCTTAGATAAACCTGGCGACGTTATAGCACATTCAATGGAATGAGAATTAGGTTTGAAGATAAAATTAGAAGTAGTATTTAAATCGCCCCAGATCTAGATGAGGAGAGAGTATTCTTTCGAGTCGATAGATTTAATAATATTAGTTACCATATGAATCAGACATGATCAGTCGTCTTGACTGACATCATCAGGTCTCCACAATTCTTGCCCCTACCATTGCTAACATCTACCCCCTCTTCGAACTCCTCAAAGCGAGCATATACCTCAATTGAAATCACATAGTATAAACCAGGTCATCAACACCTGAATTTTCATACCGCTTTCCTCACAAGGTTTCGTCCTGATCAGAGCAAGGGTTTTCGTTCAAATGATCTCTCAGTAGGACCCCACAAGAGCTACAAGCGTTATATCTCACATGGTTTGGAATCACAAGTTCTTTCTATTAATTGAAATATTCAACAATTTTTCAGATCCTCTTCTTCAGTAGTATAGTGGTCAGTATTTCCGCTTGTCAAGCAATTGACAGATCGCGGGAGACCGGGGTTCAATTCCCCGCTGGAGAGCTTTTCTTTTTTGGTGGCGCATCAAAGGTTTCCCCCACGAGGTACACGCGCCGTAGGCTAAGGCGAGGGAGGGTTTTTGTTCTCTCTTTTTTTCTTCAATTAACGAGTTTTACAAACGAGTGAGGCGTACAAGTGAGTGAGCTACCCCACCAACTTTGCGCACCTCTCTTGTTACGACACACAATGACTCCACCAAATCCATCATAACACGTCCTTCATAAGATTTTTATACATACACCTTTCAGTATCAGTTCTTAAAAAAATCGCTTTCAAACTGAAAGGTGCGCTGTAGCTACGTTCAATATCTCACGCGCTACTCTCCATCGCCAACGCGCTAGCAGGCCTACCCAATGCGATTGCTAGCCTAACTTAAAGAAACTTACTAAACTAGAAGTAGAGGTAATAGTTAATTAGACTCGGGTAGGTAAGCCAAAGTATGAGGGTGGTTGGGTGTGCACGCGCTACAGTACGCAGCAAGTACGTAAAGTTTGCGGTCGGCCGGCCAACATTACCTACTACATTATGTTAAGGCATACTACGCAACGCTATGCAGCTTGAAATAATAGAGACAGAGAGAAACTAGCAATAAGAATTAATTCAGCGAACTTATCTTGACAATATAGCGTATAGAACAGTATCATCATAGCATAACGTGTTGGATAAGCGAGTGAGCCAGGCAAGCGAGTGAGCCACCCCACCAACTTTGCACCACGCCTTAACTTCAACCAACTATAGCGTCCCCCCAATAAGCTCCTAAAGTCACTTATAAGGCTGATATATATCTTACGATTTCAGCTCTTAATACAAAGCAAATTCAAACTAAGAGATACGCTGCTAAGACGTTCAATATCTCGCGAGCTACACTCTACCGCCGACGCGCTGGTTGCCCTGCCCGACGCGATTGCCAGCCCAACTCAAAGAAGCTTACTAAGCTAGAAGAGGAGGTGATAGTTAATTATATACTTAATCTTAATTCACGTAGATTTGCGCCTACATACGCTGCTATACGCGATATAGCTGATAAGCTGCTAGCTGCGCGCGGCGCTGGCTAGATTAGACAGAAGTAGCTAGCCAACTTTGTTAAGCGTATAGATAGTCTTACGACGCGTTTTAATCGGGCGTACAATAGGTAGAGAGCTCTATATAAAGATACAGTCTTAATTAAGAGCTAGTTTAAGCTTATAGAGTAGATAAAGGCTAAGTATAGCATCTGTAATAAGGACGTCTATAACTTTAATAAAGCTAGCTTTATAATAAGTAAGATTACTACTTAGCTTATTATTATAGCGTTAGAAAGAAGAGCGCGACTAAAGGCTATCTAGCTAGGCAGTCGCGAGTAGGTGACGTTTATCGCTAGGATTAACGCAGCTAGCTAGTCTATCCTACTGTTTCTAATCTTTACTGGTAAGTATTACCTATCTATCTAGTATAAGGAGGCAGATGTAACGACGTTACAACTTCGCCAAGTATCGGACCAATCCCAGAGCCGGATCGGAGGTAGTATTCGCCGCCCTCTTCATCAACCACTCGTTGTGAGGTCGGATCCGATTCGGATCCGACTAAGATAAGTATATAAGGAGACACTCCCTGTAGCTAGCTCTGTAGACTTTTGATATCCTTTCGTACAAGGCCTATAGGTGTCTATTCGAATTAAGGCTCGTTTGATGTCCCACGCACTCCCATATGCCTCTGAGTGACGCTACTGCCGATACTAATTCGAGTAGTCTTGCCTGCGCCGTTACAGCAGAGATCCTACGCGACTGGGCGATCGCAGTTAGTAACAACAGCTAGACAACTAATAAGCTAAGAGTTAAGTAGTTAAAGCACTTTATTAAGCATACAGATGGTAAGGTTATTAAGGCACGTTAGCTACTTATTCTTAACGGCTATAAGAGCCACTAGTTACTTAAGTTCTAAGAGCTCTATAAGGAGAATAATATCTATACGCTTTGTATACCGCCTTACTCGTCTTATCTACTTTAGCCTCTTAACGTTAGCTACTTCTTACTATTAAAGCGCGCGTATAGCCGCGAAGTGAAGAGTCTAATCTGCTACTATATTAACTATATTACTAAGCTTAAGTTTCTACTAGCGTTTAAGATAGCATTTAATTAATCCTTTACGCTAGCTAATATCTACTCTGCCTTCTACGGCGTAGGCCTTATTCCTCTCTAGCTAGATACTATTCTATTAAAGCTTAATATAAAGCTCTGTACGCCTACTCCACCAGCTATCCTAGAGGCCCTCTAGTAGGCTCGTACGCCTAGTAATACACGCGAGCTTAATGTTATGGGCGGAGAGGCCTAGCGAACGAGTATGCTTCTACCTATCGTACAGAAGCTAAAAGATGAGAAAAAGAGAGGATAACTAAGTACAGGCTTCTCTTATACTTGCTCGCTTCTGATCACGTGTCTGTACGGAAGGCATATCACGTGGTCATCGACTACGTGATCCCTTCGGTAGAGATCATGGGCGCAGCCCTTTACAATACTCCCCTCCTCCACTCGTACGGACATGTTTACGTTTGTTTGTTTCCCTAGAAGCGCGCGGCTGCCTAACTTGCGGTGGAGCGGCGGCGTCTGTTTGCTCTGGTGAAGGAGGATTTCCACGAGAGCAAACGCTCCCTCCGTACGATATATAGAGCTGCCGTCTCTCTTCTCCAGCTTTTCTTCCTTTGTGCTAATTCAATTTGACTCCACTGCTACACAAGTTTCTTCTCGTCTTCTGGCCAAACTTGTACGATGCCGCCTAAGGCGCAACCACCCCCTCGCGGTATCTGGGCTAACGTAAATACCAATAGTTTACAGTTTTGCACTAGCGGTGGCCCCAATGACACTATTAACAACGTGGCTAACTAAATCTTTAACGCTGCCTACCAAGCTCTGACTCATACGACGCCTGGTGCTATACTGCTAACTTTCAACATGCTAGGCGCTGTCGACTTAAACGAGTATCGTGTCTAGTTTGTCTTCGATCAGCGCGTCGCAGATAAGCTGCGCCGTATTTACGCGGTTGCTCCCGTACGTAATACTTCTCTGACTCCTCGTACGGCTGGTGCTAACTTGTGTAGGAGGACATTCGCCGTGTGTTTGACTACTTCTGTCGTCCTCGCGGCAATAGTCCGTACGATGCTGTCTTCGGTCCGGGTCCTTACGACTACTCGCCTGTGATCGCGCGTACGACTATCACTGCTCGACAGATTCTTACTGGCCGTCCGTCCTACCTCAAGGCCTTTGTTGTGCATAGCCGCGGCGCTCTTAACGCGACTTTTTATACAAACAATTGCGCTGCTGTCTTGCGAGGCGAGAAGGAGTTTACCGCATTTGCTGGCTGCGTGTCCATCGCTGGTGAGTGGGGCGGGGCCTGCTCTAACTGCGTCTGGCAAGATTATGGAGCTCGTTGCAGTGTTACTCAGCAGACAGTCTCTCGTACAGGAGGTGGGCGCAAGAGGCTCTCTGGCGGTTCTAGCAGTGGCAGCCAGCGTGGTTGTCCGGCTGCGGGTGGTGCCGAGAACCTCTTGCTCGTGGAGTAGGTGGGCTTGCCTCCGCTAGTTTCTTCTAAGTCGTCCGTTAGGTTGTCGTCTAGGTTAGGTGTGGGACAACCATGACTGTAGGGCGGTAGTGTTAGCGAGGTGGGCGGCGGGCTCCCATGTGGGCTCGTCGTAGCCCGCCCAATGGACAAGATATTCCGTTTGCTTATGCCTTATTCTCTCGTCCGTGATATCTCGTACTATCCACTCTAAGTATTCTTCGTCGTTCTCATTGTCTCGTACGACTATAGCTGCTGGGCTAGCGTCGTCCGTCTACTGTGATAGGAATAGGTCGTCGGCCACTAGACGGAGCTTATCTACATAGTAAGTTTTCGTTTCCTATAGCACGGCTAACTCCACCTAGTAAGGATCTCGTACGCGAGCAATCTAGAACTTAGCGCTTTTCTAATTAAGTTTCTTACTACCTCTAGTCGTACGTACGTCGCATAAGTCTAGCTATACCCAGTCTCCTACGTAATAGGTGGGCGCTAGTCTGCGGGACTTATTAGCTTATCGTTCTTACTCTTATTAAGCGTACGTTATAGCAGATATGGCCTAGTTAGCGGCATTACTAATCGTCTAGACGATATTCTTTATAGCTTCTCCTACTTCGTCGGCTTGTATAACTATTTAGGGCTGGGGAAAAGGAGTATTATAATAACTATGGTAAAGGAAAAAGAGTAAAACTTCTATTATTATGTTCGTACGGGAGTTAAGTATAAGTTCTAGAAGAGGGTAGAGTTATAACTAGTTATCTTGATTATAGTTGCAGAAGATCCGTACAACTACTTCTATGTCGCTATTAGCGCGCTCTATTATTCCGTCCGTTTATAGGTAGTAGGCTGTTAAGAGATTTCTTTGAATACTAAGTAACTAGTAGACTTACTTCCAAAGAGAGCTGGCAAATTAAAGTCCGCGGTCGGACGTGATAGATTATAGGAGGCTATGGTGCCGGTAGACTTCTCGTATAAAGGCCTAGGCGACGTCTATTATTTCAATCTTATCTATAGGGATTAGTACAACGTCTTTACCTAGTCTATCCTTCACCACCATAAGATTAGTTTTTCCTTAAGAGCTAGATAAACCCATAATGAAGTCGACTGTTAGATGTTACTACGTACGGCTAGGTATAGGCAATAGTTTTAGGTACCTATATTTCCCATCCCTCCAGAGGGAGCTTTTTCTGCATAGCTCGCAGTTCCGTACGTAACGGCGTACATTAGTGCTTATATTTGGCCAATACTATTCTCTTGCGATGATTCTGTATGTTTCCTCTCGTCTAGGGTGTTCTGTTAGCAGAGATAGATGCGCCGTTTGGATGACTCCCGTCCGGAGTGGTTCACATTTAAGTACCTATACTCTGTTACGCCAGCATAGCTTGTCTTTAGCATTAATCGTACAGTCGCCTAAGGAGATAGCAATCTTACGGGAGCTTAGAAGAGATCGTTTTCCTTCTCGTACAGCTGCTCTTACTTCTTAGTATAGGGAATCTGCTTGCGCGGCGTTATCTCAATAGTCTCGTACGAGCGTAGGAAAGTGCGGTGGTTGAGGCAGCGTAGTGGACACTAGGGGCGAGGTATTCCTCTGAGTGGTGGTGGTGTCTCGTACAGGCATAATCGCAATATTCTTCTGGGCCTGGGCTGGCACTAGTATGGTGAATTCCCTCGATGCTAAATGCTCGTCTAGATCGTTCTTCTGCATATTCTGGTCTCGTCTAGACAAGGCGTCCGCCCGTACGTTTTTCTTGCTAGGGCGATAGCGGAGTTTTATATTTAGGAAGCGGGCTAGTTCCAAGTTCTATCGTACGTGTCGTTTAGAGAGCTTTTACTTATAGGTGAAGTATTTAAGATTCTTATGGTCTGTTACTACCTCAAACTCTCGTATGCCTTATAATTCAGCATTCTACTCTTTTAAGCAGCAGATTACCGCTAGTAGCTCTTTGTCGTGAATTAAGTAGTTCGCTTCGTATACTAGTAGCTTTTAAGAGAAGTAAGCTATCATACGTAGAATACCTTCGTTATCTTCTTATAGGAGTACAGCGCCTATTACTCGTCCAGATAAGTTACATTCTACTACTATCTACCTATCTAGGTTAAAGGCAGCTAGCATCTCGTTAGAGAGGAAAGCTTCCTTAAGGGCGGTAAAGCTTAGCTCTTAGTCTTAGCCCCATTTAAATTTGGCGTCTTTTCTTATTAACCGTACGAGAGGTTCTACGAGTCTTAAGAAGTTAGGGATAAATCTGCGATAGAAATTAGCGAACCTAAGAAACCCTCTCACGCCTCGTACGGTAGCTGGAGCTTCCTATTCTTAAATAGCTCTTATTTTCTTAGTGTTCATTAAGACGCCCTTTCCTGCTTTAAGAATAAATCCTAAGTATTTTATACGTTAGACGTCAAATTCGCACTTCTTAAGTTCAAGCTACAGCTCTGCAGCTTACAGACGCTCGATTACTTATTATATATATCCGTAATATTAAGATATTAAGCCATCTATATAGATTAGGATATCGTCTAAGTAGACGGAAGCGAAATCGTCTAGAAACTCGCGCAGCGTCCAGTTAATATAGCGCTAGAATGTGCTAGGGGCGTTAGTAAGCCTAAAAGGAGTAACTAGCCACTTATACGATCTAAACTAAGTACGGAAAGTAGTTATTTATTCCTAGCTCTCTATAATCTAGATTTTGTAGAAGGCGGCCGTAACATTAAGTTTTATATACTACTTTACTCATCTAACTTAATTTAGCGTCTCTTATATAAGAGGTAGAGAATAATAATTCTTATAAGTTAGCGCATTTAGAGCGCAGTAGTCTACGCAGAATCTTAGTCCTCCCCTAGGTTTTCGTATAAAAAGGACTAGTAACGCGGCAGGAGAGTTGCTTACGCGGATAAACCCTTTCTTAAGTAACTTATACAGTATCTTACGTAGTACTAGAAGTTCATCTCTAGATATATTATAGAGAGGTCCATATAGGACTTCTAGCAGCTTCCCGTTGTCTTTAGAGATTAGTTTAATCTTATAGTCAACGTCCGGGCCTTATAGAGACAGGAGCTTATCTTCTTTCTTTAGAGTAAATAGAGAGGCGTATAGTTATAAGTATAAAGGAAGAGACTTAATTACTTCTACTATAGTTAGCTACATCTTTAGATAGAGAGCTTTCTTAATATCTTAGAGACTAGTAGCGAAGACTTATAGAGCTGGCCGTTTTCGGCTTTATTATACGTGGGCCTAAAAGGTAGCTACTAAGATTACGGCGAAGTTCTATAATAGTTTAGTTCTCTCTATACTAGGTACGGAGAGATTATAACGCGGAAAAAGAAGTGTCCGTCTAGCTATATTAATAACACCTTCTATATCTTCAAGCTATGTTTTCCCTAAAATAATATCGTACTCGTACGTAGACGTGGTGATAAAAGCAGCTGCTTTTCGCTTAATTCCTCTAATATCTATAATAAATTGAGTAATAGCTTATATAGTGCTTTTTTAGTTATTAACACCTTTAATTTCCCTAGTAGAGATAGATACACGCGGTAGATTAAGTTCTTATATAAGTCTTTTATATACTATCGCATAAGTATAGCACCCGTTATTAATTATAGTAGTAGCGTTTTTTAAAAGATTAACGATTACGTCTATAGACATTGGCTGAGTAGGCTTTAGTTAGTGAAGTAGCTCTTGAATAGGTCGTACGACCTACTTATCCTGCTTTGGCTGCCCTAGTTAGCGCTTTTAGACTAGGGCTCTTCTTTTCTCTTATCTAAGCTCTCGTCTTCTAAGGTAGCGGTTAGGACTTTTATTATAGTCTCTAGCTTACGCGTGCGTTTTAGGACTGTTACTTTACACTGCTGTATAAGGTGGTCGTAAATACCACAACGTAGGCAGCTACCCTTCTCTTTACGTTAAGCGATTTGGCTTTATATACCCTAGTACTCATTCCTCGTATGGGGGCGCATAGCGCCTATATTAGGCGTCTAGTCCATTTCGTTCATAGTAGCTAGGGTAGCCGTAGGGAGAGAAGTGGAGTAGAAGAGCGCATTAGACAAGAGTTGGTCGATTACTTTAAGATTTTCCTAAGTGCTCCTAAGTCGATGCACAAAGGCGTCGTACGTCTCGTTTAAAGGAGGCTAGTACCTAGCTTAGTAACAAAGTAGCTTCCTATTAAGAGAATTCTTAAAGTAGTTAATTTTCAACGCGTCGTTATCTTGTCCGAAACTAGCTTTATTAAACTTTAGATTAAAAGCTTATACGTGAAGAAGAAACTCGCCTTTCTCTTACTTAGTTTTACGGAGATACTATAGAGCTTTTTACTTAATTAAAGAGTCTTTAAAGAACGCGTTTATGTTACAAGTAACAAGAAGGATTCTCTCCTTGACAAATGACGAGATGGCTGAAGGCCTATGGACGTCCACGTCAGAAGGTAATGATCATCGCGGGGCTAGGTCACGTGATGTGCCATCCCGCCAAGGGCAACCATCCGAGGGATGGCAGGACGCCTTGGGATGGCAGCCATCCCCAACATCACAACCATCCCAGGGATGGCAGGGAAGTAAGGGATGGCAGGACCAAAGGCAACGGATATAAGAATGGGTTGGATTTCATTATTACATTCGTTGTGGTCAACTCAAATTGTACTTTCTTACTAGTATCTTTACTTAACAAGATTGTCACAAGTTAGTCTATCAAATAGATTAGTCTTGTCAAACCTCCTTAAGCACGCCAACTCCACTGCATCGCCAGACAAGCCTCACGGAACACTAACGTAATACTCACCT
>NW_006911908.1:291310-295580 GCF_000338995.1 Bipolaris sorokiniana ND90Pr | reverse complement strand
CGGGGCGTAGGTCACGTGATGTGCCCATCCCGCCAAGGGCAACCATCCGAGGGATGGCAGGACGCCTTGGGATGGCAGCCATCCCCAACATCACAACCATCCCAGGGATGGCAGGGAAGTAAGGGATGGCAGGACCAAAGGCAACGGATATAAGAATGGGTTGGATTTCATTATTACATTCGTTGTGGTCAACTCAAATTGTACTTTCTTACTAGTATCTTTACTTAACAAGATTGTCACAAGTTAGTCTATCAAATAGATTAGTCTTGTCAAACCCTCCTTAAGCACGCCAACTCCACTGCATCGCCAGACAAGCCTCACGGAACACTAACGTAATACTCACCTGCCTTAGTGCGGACCAGGATAGAGAAGTATAGACCCTTACCCCGTGTAACAGTTTAGTTACTTCTAAAGCTTACTAAGGTAAAGTAATAGGTTTCTACTTATAAAGTCTTATATATAAGCCTATAATGCTAAAAAGGCTAGTCCTTCTATATAGAAGATTATATAGTAAGCTTAGTAGAACTCTATAAAGTAAGCCTAGTAATCTGCTAATAGTTTCGTATAAATCTATATCTTCTACTACGTATATTCTTCATACGAGCCTTTCTTAAAAATTCTAATATTAGAGAGTCTAGCTTTCCTGAACTCTTATACGGGCGTAAGCGTAGCTAAAGACTAGTAAGAAGATTACTAACTTTCTATATTTAGCGCGAGATTAGAAGTCTATACGTTAGGGGTAGCTTACCTCTGTACTATATAGAGAAAAAGGGCTTTTATCTCTTAGAGTTCTTCTCATACACCTTTAGCGTCCTTAAGTCTTATAGCTATCTAGTCTAGATTTCGTTAGAGTAGATTATTTATTACATTAAGTTGGCTCCAGCTTTCTGCGAGCTCCTCGTACGATAGAGGCCTTAGTGGGGCGTTACTAGGTTCTAAGTTTAGCGTAGGCTCATATAGCCCTATCGTTATATCTTATTAGTTTTATATTCTTAATTCTCTCTCGCTTTATACGAGAGAAAAGAGTAAGAAAGGTTAAGGTGATCTTTTAGCTTATATTATAGGCGGAGAGGCCTAGCGAACGAGTATGCTTCTACCTATCGTACAGAAGCTAAAAGATAAGAAAAAGAGAGGATAACTAAGTACAGGCTTCTCTTATACTTGCTCGCTTCTGATCACGTGTCTGTACAGAAGGCATATCACGTGGTCATCGACTACGTGATCCCTTCGGTAGAGATCATAGGCGCAGCCCTTTACACTTAAAGCTTAATTAACGTTAATACGTAATCGCGTTTAGCGGCATTAAGACTTATCACTAACTTTAATTATTGCGGTAATTAACTAGCTTAAGAAGGGGGTAGAAGTAATAATACTCTTAGCTAAGCTAATACGCGATTAAATTACTAGCCTTAAAAAGGCTAACGAAGCAGCTACAAAGCGTAGACAGCGTAAAAAAAAGCAGATATAGAAGTAAGGAGTACTTACTAAGGGAGCTGGCGAGGATATTATTACTTAACGCAATGCTAATGAGCAGATTACTTATGAAGAGCGTCAGGGAGGAGAGCAATCAGGTGTTAGCCGCCGGGTTCTTACGCGCTGTGGTAGGTGTAGAGAGACTGGCTATAATTCGCGTACGTGTAAAAATGATACTATAGATGCTGCTTAATCTACTATATTAATATATATCTATATTATTATGATATGGTGAAGCTACGCGCTTGTATAGGTGCGCAAAGTTGGTGGGGTGGCTCACTCGCTTGCCTAGCTCACTCGCTTATCCAACACGTTATATACTAAGATTAGTTACGTTACTAAATAAGAGTTTCTACCTTACTTTTAGTAAGCTTTTAACGTATTGTTTACTACTAGTAATATCTAAAGAGGCTTTTAAGATACTAGATTAGTTCTATTTAATCTAGAATAGGTTATATCTACTCTTAATATCTAGTTACGTACTCTATTACCTCTATCTATCTATAACTAGTTCTAAGTATTATAAACTTCTAGTAATACTCTAGAATTAGAGTTCTAATTAACGCTAGTAAAGTAGAGAATCTTGTTATGGGCGGAGAGGCCTAGCGAACGAGTATGCTTCTACCTATCGTACAGAAGCTAAAAGATGAGAAAAAGAGAGGATAACTAAGTACAGGCTTCTCTTATACTTGCTCACTTCTGATTACGTATCTGTACGGAAGGCATATTATATAGTCATTAACTACGTAATCTCTTTAGTAGAGATTATAGGCGCAGTCTTTTATAATACTCCCCTCCTCCACTCGTATAGACATGTTTACGTTTATTTGTTTCCCTAGAAGCGCGCGGCTGCCTAACTTGCGGTAGAGCGGCGGCGTCTATTTACTTTAGTAAAGAAGGATTTCTATAAGAGCAAACGCTCCCTCCGTACGATATATAGAGCTACTATCTCTCTTCTCTAGCTTTTCTTTCTTTATACTAATTTAATTTAACTCTACTACTATATAAGTTTCTTCTCGTCTTTTAGCTAAACTTATACGATGCCGCCTAAGGCGTAACTACCCCCTCGTGGTATCTAGGCTAACGTAAATACTAACAGTTTATAGTTTTATACTAGCGGTAGCCCTAATAATACTATTAATAATATAGCTAACTAAATTTTTAACGTTACTTACTAAGCTCTAACTTATACGACGCCTAGTACTATACTACTAACTTTTAATATACTAGGCGCTATTAACTTAAATAAGTATTATATCTAGTTTATCTTTAATTAGTATATTATAGATAAGCTATGCTATATTTACGTAGTTACTTCTATACGTAATACTTCTCTAACTCTTTATACGGCTAGTACTAACTTATATAGAAGAATATTTACTATATATTTAACTACTTCTATCGTCCTTATAGTAATAGTCTATATAATACTATCTTTAGTCTAGGTCTTTATAACTACTTACTTATAATCGCATGTATAACTATTACTACTTAATAGATTCTTACTAGCTATCTATTCTACTTTAAGGCCTTTATTATATATAGCTATGGTGCTCTTAATACGACTTTTTATATAAATAATTACGCTACTATCTTATAAGATAAGAAAGAGTTTACTATATTTACTAGCTACGTGTCTATCGCTAGTAAGTAGAGCGGAGTCTACTCTAACTACGTCTAGTAAGATTATAAAGCTTATTATAGTATTACTTAGTAGATAGTCCCTTATATAGGAGGTAGACGTAAGAGGCTTCTTAGTAGTTCTAGTAGTAGCAGCTAGTATGGTCGTCCAGCTACGAGTAGTACTAAGAACCCCTTACTCGTAGAGTAGGTAGGCTTATCTCTACTAGTTTCTTCTAAGTTATCTATTAGGTTATTATCTAAGTTAGGTATAGAATAACTATAACTATAAGGTAGTAGTATTAGTAAGATAGGTAGTAGGCTTCTATATAGGCTCGTTGTAGCCTACCTAATAGATAAGATATTCTATTTACTTATACCTTATTCTCTTATCCATAATATCTTATACTATCTACTCTAAGTATTCTTTATTATTCTTATTATCTCGTATAACTATAGCTACTAGGCTAGTATTATTTATCTACTGTAATAGGAATAAGTTATTAGCTACTAGATAGAGCTTATCTATATAGTAAGTTTTCGTTTCCTATAGTATAGCTAACTCTACCTAGTAGAGATCTTATACGCGAGTAATCTAGAACTTAGTACTTTTCTAATTAAGTTTCTTACTACCTCTAGTCGTACGTACGTCGCGTAAGTCTAGCTATACCTAGTCTTCTACGTAATAGGTAAGCGCTAGTCTATAGAACTTATTAGTGTAACGATGTTACAACTTCGCTATGTATCGGACCAATCCCAGAGCCGGATCGGAGGTAGTACTCGCCGCCCTCTTCATCAACCACTCGTTGTGAGGTCGGATCCGATTCGGATCCGACTAAGATAAGTATATAAGGAGACACTCCCTGTAGCTAGCTCTGTAGACTTTTGATATCCTTTCGTACAAGGCCTATAGGTGTCTATTCGAATCAAGGCTCGTTTGATGTCCCACGCACTCCCATATGCCTCTGAGTGACACTACCGCCGATACTGATCCGAGTAGTCTTGCCTGCGCCGTTACATTATATCAAAAGTCTCGTCCCAGCCGGTGACGGCTTCAAAACAATATCGCAGCTGTTTGTTCAGACTACGTTCAACCTCAAGTTATCCGGAACCGATCCGGATACTTACACCGTCACATCTGACATTCACCTAGGCAGGATCCCATTGATCTCCTGCC
>NW_006911908.1:281112-284915 GCF_000338995.1 Bipolaris sorokiniana ND90Pr | reverse complement strand
ACAAAACCCATCGAAGCCCGGGACCTCTCGGGCCCTTGGTCCAGTGGATCAAGCTTGGGAGAAAGGTATAGACGATATGACTTCGCTGCAGGATGATCGAGTGTAGGGAAAGAAAAGAAAAGTGGGTATAGAACAAGCCGAAAGTCACCCGAAACAGTCTCTCGCGCTGGCGTGGAGGAACTGCAATAGAGAGGCATAAGAACAGTCTCACAGCTATGGGACTAGCTGTCTACTAAGAGGGGGGTAGTGTAACGATGTTACAACTTCGCCATGTATCGGACCAATCCCAGAGCCGGATCGGAGGTAGTACTCGCCGCCCTCTTCATCAACCACTCGTTGTGAGGTCGGATCCGATTCGGATCCGACTAAGATAAGTATATAAGGAGACACTCCCTGTAGCTAGCTCTGTAGACTTTTGATATCCTTTCGTACAAGGCCTATAGGTGTCTATTCGAATTAAGGCTCGTTTGATGTCCCACGCACTCCCATATGCCTCTGAGTGACACTACCGCCGATACTGATCCGAGTAGTCTTGCCTGCGCCGTTACAATACTAAACGGACGAGTTTAGAGAACTATTTAAGGAAAATAAGGTAATAGACCTAGCAGACTATTAGAATTAGAATTACGAGATTATTCTTAATAAAGGAGCTAAGTTAAGCCTAAAACTAATATACTCTATAGCGCCTAAGTATAATATTAAGCTGTGGGATTATATCTAAAAGAACTTAAAAAAGGGATTTATCTAACTAGAATTAGGCCTAATAGCCTTATCTATTTTATTCGTAAAGAAACCTAACTGGAAGTAGTAATTATATATTAACTTTAGAAGATTGAATAGCGTTACTTAGAAGAACTGATATCCTCTACTACTTATTATAGAGCTTATAGATTAACTCTAAGGAGCTAAGTAGTTTACGAAGTTCGATATTTGGGAAGAATTTTACTAAATTAGAATTAAAGAAGGTTATAAATAGATAACAGCGTTTAAAATAAAGTACGGACTCTTTAAGTACACGGTTATACTATTTGGATTAATAAATGCGCTAGTAACCTTTTAATTAGTTATTAATAACGTACTCTACGAGTACCTTAGAATCTTTATTACCGCGTATCTAGATAATATACTAGTATACTTCAGCGGTACACGCGAAGAATATATTAAGTATATTAAGAAGGTTCTACGAAAGCTTAAAGAATATAAGCTATACCTTTAACTAGGAAAGTGTAAATTCTATATATAGGAAATAGAGTTTCTTAGATTTATTATATTAACTAAAGGAGTAAAAATAAATCTAAAGAAGATACAGACTGTATAGGAATAGCTAATATCTAAAATAGTTAAGGATATTTAGTCCTTTTTAGGATTCGCGAATTACTATTAGAAGTTTATTAGAGATTACTTAAAGATTATAGCACCCCTTATAGAAGTAACGAAGAAGGAAGTAGGTTTTAAATAAGAATAGGAACATTAGGAGGCTTTTAATTAAATTAAGCAGATATTCCTAGAGGCACTAGTACTTAAGATGTATAGCCCTCAACGACCTACTAGAGTTAAGACCAACGCGTCTAACTATATACTTGGAGCTATGTTGTCACAATAGTGCGCAGATGGAAAATAGAGACTAGTGTTCTACTATTTATAGAAGTTCTTAGGAGTAGAACTCAATTATAATGTTCATAATAAGGAACTACTTAGAGTAGTTAATACCTTTAAATAATAGAAAGTGTACCTACTAGGACTCTCTAAACAGATTGAGGTTTTTACTAATTACCAGAACTTAACGAGTTTTATAACAACGAAAAAACTCAACTAATAACAAGTACGATAGGCAGAGATGCTAGCCTAGTTTAACTTTAAGATCACGCACCGCGTAGGGACGCTTAATAAAGCGGCGGACGCTTTAAGTAGAAGGTCTAATTTGCGCGAAGAGGGTCATAAAGAACCATATAACGCCTTACTTAAGACGATGCCTAATAGCAGTCTAAAGTATAACTAGCCGGAACTAGCTAAGATAGCTAAGATAGCTAAGCAGGTAGAAACACTACAGAAATAATAGTAGAAAAAAGTAACGTTATAGGCGTCAGAAACAGACCCCTACCCGCTAGAAGTAATAAACGATAGGAAAGAGCTTAAAGCTCTAAGAGAATATATAAGCACGTACATACCCCCACATATAAGAACTGAACTCATTAAGACCCTATATAAGTCCCTAGAATATAGACACGCAGGGGTGAACGAAATAGTTAGACGACTAGCTAAGGTATTTATAATACCACGCTTACGAGCGAAGATATAGGAAATACTAGGCAACTATTTAGCATGTCACTAGAACAAGCCTAAGAGACATAAGCCCTACAGCCTATTATAACCTCTATAGCTACCATCTAGACTATAGATAAGCGTAACGATGGACTTTATAGTAAAGCTCCTAAGATTATTAGAACCAGAATTAGCTCGATTTTGCGACATAATCCTAGTAATTATAGACTAACTAACTAAGGTAGCGAAATTTATATCTATAGAAGAGACTATTATAGTAGATAAATGCGCGTATAAGGTCATAAAGGCACTAGTATTAGAGCATAGAATACCTAAAGAGTTTATTACTAATCGTGATAAACTGTTTACGTCTAAATACTAGAGCACATTTCTAGCAAAGTTAGGTATTAAGAAGAAGCTTTTAATAAGCTTTTACCTAGAAACAGACAGCTAGATAGAACGAACGAACTAGACATTAGAATAGTATCTACAGATGTACGCTAATAAGTTATAGAATAACTAGATAGAACTACTACTAATAGCGTAATTAGCCTACAACAGTACAAAATTAGTAACGACGAAGCATTCGCCGCACTACGCGAACTATAGATATAAGCCGACTACTTATTAGAATCTAAAGGACATTAAAAGTATCGCGGTAGAAGTAGACGATAAAGCGAAGCTTATACGAGAATTGCATAAAGAATTAAGTAAGAATATAGCTTAGCAAAACCTTATAATATCTAAGGCAGTAAATAAACTAAGAATTAAGGGACTAACCTTTAAGAAGGGGGACAAAGTTTTCTTATTAAGATAAAACCTAAAAACTAAATAACTATATAGAAAATTAGACAACCTCTAAATAAGACTATTTAAAATCCTAGAGGAAATAGAAAAAGTAAACTATAAGTTAAAACTTCTATAAGGTATATAAATCTACCCTATCTTTTATAAGAAACTTCTAGAACCAGCACCTCTAGATACTAAGCTAGCAACGGACATAGAGCTTAAAGACGACGAGTACAAGGTTAAGAAAATCAAGAACCTACGGAAAATTAGTAGTTAGTAGAAGTACTTAGTTAAGTAGTAAGGATGTGTAAGGGGCTGCGCTCTGGGGAGCAATCGCGAGGTATACAAGAGGTTGTATTCGATGAGGAGCTAAGCTCCCAAGCTACGTAGCTGTCTATATACAAGCTGGTTACCCGAGTAACAATCGGACCGGTGAAGTCTAGGTGCACGAGGCAGCTTCTGGGTCCTGCGGCTGTCGTCTGAACGTCGTTCGGGCGGTGCGCAGAGAATCCGGGTGCTCGAGACAGCACCCGGGTTCTGCGAGTAGGCCGAGATTCCATCGAGGAGCTATCCAAAGGGCGTTCAGCCCGTTACAATACCCCCCTCCTTAGGGTGATACCGCATCGCCTCTCCGAAACCCTTCCGGGAGGCGGCCCTCGCTGTCTCGTTTGGTCTCTGTGAACGCTTCCCAACGATCTACTGCCTCAGCGTCCTCTAGTAGCTCCGCTGGTTCGAGCGTCGTTCGGTGGAAC